>NW_023270433.1:1303885-1366019 GCF_011800145.1 Mirounga leonina
CCCCCCCCCCCCCCCCCCGGCAGCAAGTGAGGTGCGTCCCTTGGGAGGCCCGGCCCAGTGTGCCCACCCACCCCTGGAGCCTGGGGAGCCGCGGCGTGGGGGAGGGGCGTCTTCCGCGCTCGCGGGCGCGCTGGGTCCTCCGGCCGCCAGGGGCCGCTGTGGGGCCAAGCCCGCGATCCCCCCCAGACGCCCGTTGCCGGGGAGCGGCGGCCGGGCCCGCCGGGCTGGAGAGCGGGCGGCGCAGAGAGGTGGGCGCCGGGCGACCCCGGGCAGGGGTGCGGGTCCGGGGCGCGGGGTGACCCCTGGGCGGGGATGCGGGGCGAGGGTCCGAAGCGCGGGGTGACTCCTGGGCGGGGCGGGTCGCGGATCCAGGGCGCGGGGCGACCCTCTGCAGGGGAGGGGACTCGTATCCAGGGCACGGGGTGGCCCCTGGGCGGGGCGGGGGCGCGGGTCCAGGGCACGGGGGGACCCTGGGCGGGGGCGGGGACGCGTATCCGGCGCGCGGAGTGACCCCTGAACGGGGGCGGGGGCGCGAGTTCGGAGCGCAGGGTGACTCCTGGGCGGGCGTGCGGGGCCTCCGACCTCTGGGCGGGGACGCGGGTCCAGGGCGACGGGTGACCCTGGGCGGGGGCGGGGATGCGGATCCGGGGCGCAGGGTGACCCCTGGGCGGGGGTGCGGGGCGCGGGTCCCAAGCGCGGGGCGACCCTGGATGGGGCGGGCGCGCGGGTCCAGGGCGTGGGGTGACCCCTGGCTGGGGGCGGGGACAGGGGCCGGGGGCGGGGTCCGCCTGCGCGGCGGTCGTTGCCCTGGGGACCCCGCGGCGGCCTCACTGGCTCCCAGGTTCTGAGCCTGGGGCCTTTGGCGGCGGCGTGGCCTCCGACCTGCAGAGGGGACCTCTCTTGGGGCGGGGTCTGCGGGAGGAGCGATGGGGGTGGGCACGCAGGTGAGTGAGGGCGCGGGGACCCCCCTCCCCCATTGGAGGCTGCACGCACTGGCCCTGACCTTGGGGTTGTGGTTCTCCCCTGGTCACCCCTAGCGCCCCACGGAGGGGCAGGCCGGTCGGTGTGGTGGCTTCCCATCCTGAGAGGTGCCAGCTTGCACCCACCTCCCAGGAGGAGGCGACGGGCCAACGTCTCAATGTGTGTTCTTGCTAGACTGCTGCTGGCCTGTCGCTCTGTCACCCTGTACCGCAGCGGTCCCGTGGGAGCACTCACCTGGCATGGGTGAGTGGCTGTGCGAGGCCAATAGCTCGGTTTTCCTGTAGGTTCCTGTGGGAGACAGCGGGACTTCAGGGCTCCCAGCCATGCAGCAACGGGCCCTGCCCCTCCCGGCCGGCCCCGGGCCTGAAGCGGAGCCCCTGCGCCTTCTCTCCTCAGTGGCTGCCCGCCGACGTCGGACCGTGCATCCCTGACCCCGGGCTTCACCGGCAGCGCCCAGCGGGAGTTGTGTCCTGGGGCCTCCCGGGGCCGGGGGGCTGGGCTGCCAGCATCTGTGCTCTGGCCCCTGGACTGTCCACGTTAGCGGGCCTGGGCCGTTCAGAGGCATCTCCCCCGCAGCCTGCCGCTCAGGAGCATCTGCAGCCTGAAGACAGAATGCTCAAGGGACAGCTTCCAAACACGGGCAGAGACCTCGAAGCCCACCCAGGGTCCCCGCCTACCAACAACGGTCAGGGCCCTGAGAAGAGCCCAGTGCTCCCTCTGAACCTTCCAGCACAAATCAGCAATGAGGACCCACAAGCCAAGGCCACACCCTTTACCCCAAAGCCGCCGACGAGGCCCCGGCTGGAGCGAGCTCTGTCACTGGACGAGAAGGCATGGAGGAGGCGGCGTTTTCGAACCAGCCAGGAGGACCTGGCCGCGCGCAGTGGGGCCAGCCCCTCTAGGGGCTCCTTGCAGGACGAGGTCCCCAGGCCCCCCACCCACACTGACTCCCCACCCTGCCTGAGCACCTCCTTGCAGGAAATCCCCACATCCCGCAGGGCCCAGGGCAGCGCCGGAGGGAGCCCCTCCTCGTGGGGTCACTGTCTCTCCGGGATGATCGGCAGTTCCCTGGACCTCCTGCACCGGGACGGGGCCTTGGCTGGGAGCCCCAGCAGGCTGCCGGCTGTGGGCCAGAAGGTGGCCTCCAGTTCCCTGCGGTCAGCAGACAGGGTGGACTTGGTTCAGACTGACTGCAAGCCCCGCCTGCAGAGCAGACTGTTCCGGGCCCACAGCAGCCTGGGCCCCGGCCGGCCCCCAAGCCCCCTGGCCTGTGACGCCAAGTCCTCCTTCAGCCTCCTGGCGCCCATCCGCGCCAAGGACGTCCGGAGCAGGTAGGGCACCCGGGGGACGGGGGCGGGGGGCATCCTCTGTGGCTTGTTCGAGCGTTCGCAGGCACCCTCCTCGAGAAGCACGTGAAGGTTTTCTCGTAAAACCGTGTGCGGTGTGATGTGGAGGCTACTCCTTCCCAGAGGGGCACCCCTTCCAGAACTTTCCCTCCGTGTTTCAGCAGCACTCAGGGCACGCGTGCCTGTGAAACATGGTTCAGAGGCATCCATGACCTTCTGCACGCAACGCCGTACCTCGTTGGCTCTCTCTGGTTCTGAGCGTCGGGACAGCTTCCTGGATCAGTGTGGGTGTCCGCGTTGCTGTCTGTGCGGCCGCAGGGCCCCGCCAAGTAGCCTTGAGGGGGGCTGTCACTCCCCCAGTCCGACGCGGAGGGGCCCCCGGGGCCCCGGCTGGTGCTGTAGGCCTGCGGCGCGAGCAGCCGGGGCGGGGCTCTGTGCGCCAGCCAGGCCGCCGTCCGGGACAGATAGCTGGAGGGGGACTCCCGGACCTCAGAGAGGGGGGCCCCCTGGGCCGCTCGCTGGCTGCAGGGAGGGCGCGCAGGGCCCGATTGGCTGCACGTTGCTTCCAGGAGTGTCGCGATTTCTCTGAGGCTCGGACTGTTTGCTGAGCACCCCGCATCCATCAGCTCCCACTTGGCCCCACAACCACAGAGGACGCTTGGTTTCCAGTCTTTACGGGACCTTAGCAGCTAACGCGTTCTGCCTTTTTTATAGCTTCCAAAGAACCTAGCCAGGCGCTTCTGCCCCGATGCCTCTCCTTCGCTCGTGACTCCTGCGCGTGCTCCTGGCTCCAGCCAGCAGACCGGGGGTCCCAGATACTTCCGAGCCCAGCCTGTTAAGTCTGCTCTTCCCCGGGGACCTCAGTCGTGGGGCTCACACTGCAGTGCCCCCGCTGCCACTCTCCTGGCACCTGGCCCAGGCCCCTGCTCCCTACCAGGGTTCGGCGGCTTGTTTAAGCACATACGGGCCCTGACTTGGGGGTGCCCGCACCACCCACTCCCCAGCACGGCACCCGAGGCCCCAGGTGAGGCCCTGGCCCCACGTCCCTCACCAAACTCCTCACCACCGCTCCACCTGCTGCCCTCTCCAGTCCGCACTAGGCCAGCACCAGCCCAGCTGGACACGGAGCCGGCAGATGGTGGGATGGTCGCTGCGCTGGTGTCCATGACCCATGACCCCAAACCAGAAGTCCTGAAACAAAAGGACTGTGTTCTCTGCCAGTTCTGGAGACCTCAAGTCAGAAATCCCGGTGTCACGGGGCTGCGCTCCTTCCGGAGGCTCCAGGGGAGGGTCCTTCCTGCCCTTCCAGCTCCCGGTGGCCCCGGTGCCCCTCCGGCCTGTGCCCTCACCCGTCTCTCCTCTCACGGGGGCGCTGGTCGTTGGATCTAGCGCCCACCTCCGTCTGGGACACTCCCACGTTGCCATCCTTAACTAACCACGCTGCAAAGCCCCCGTGGCCACCGAGGGTCCCCTGCGCGGGTTCTGAGGGTCAGGCAGCAGAGGAAGCCGGTGGCGAGCCCAGCCGTGCCGGACAGAACCGGTTTCTCCGCTAGCGTTTCCGGAAGCCGGCGAGGCTTCGTGTCCCGGCAGTGTCACCCCCACAGGAGCGGCGCGTGACGCACGCACACCGCTCGTTCCAGAAGACGGGAATCCCGTCTCAGAATCGGGCCTCGATTCACTGTTTTCAGACAAGCAGCAAACAGCAGGCTGATGGGGATCCCTCACCCCAGTTCTGCGGCCTGAAGACCCCGTCTCAGCCCCTCGGTGTGCTTCGGAACGGGCGTGAACACACTTCCTCCGAGGAGAGCCGGAGGGTCCGTGTCTGCCTTGTGGGCGTGCGCACGTCTGTGGGGGGCGGGGAGAAGCAGACCCCCGCTGTGGGCCGCGACGCTTCGTTTCAGGGCGCCGACGTTTGGATTTTATGTCGTTTTCCTGCGTCACGAACACTGGTGTTCTCCCCCAACCGTTGGTAAGCGTGAAAACGGTTCTTAGCTCACGGACTGGCCACAAACAGGCGGGACCGGGCCGAGGTCAGAGCGGAGACGCCCGTTGTCAGGCCGGCCCCCCGCGGTGGACGGTGCGGGGCGCGGGGTGGGGAGCCGTCAGAGGCTTGGAAAGTACTCAGGGTGTCTGTTAACGGACATGGGGCTGGTTTCTCAAGGACGCTGCCAAACGAGCCGTGCGTCATGAAGCCCGGGTAAGCCGCGGTGGCGGGGCCTGGCCGAGCGGCCGCAGGGGACAGGTTCTCCCGCATCCCGGAAGGTGGAGGCCGGCGGGGAAGGCGCATGCGGGGCAGCGTGGAGGGGCGCGGCGTGGGGAGAAGGGCGGAAGCCAGGTGCGATCAGCCGCACCCGGTGGTCCCCCCCAGTGTTCGGAGCCCACCCCCTCTGCAGCCCACTGCCCCCCGTCTTCCTGCACCGCAGTGCCCGGCTGCCAGGCCTTGGCACACAGCGCCCTTGGCCTACCCCTGACAGACGGGACCGGACAGCCCTGCCTGCTGGGAAACAAGGGGGGGGCCTCAGAAGGAACAACCAGCCACCCGGTGCTGGAAAGAGCACTTCGAAAGAGCCCTCATTTGCATGCGGCCATCAGGGTGATGGCTGACGATGAGGGCTGTTTTTGTGGACTGATCAGGCCACCATCTTGGTGTCACTGGAGTAGGGATAGGACCCACGGAGCTTATTGGGGTACATCAGCCAGGACATGGGAATGAAGTCTGATCAGCCTCTGAGATGACCAGGAGACGATGGAGCCGCCCTCTGGGTGTGCAGGGGGACGGGTGGTCAGGGTCTGCAGCAGATGGATGGCACTGGGGGGGGACGGGTGGTCAGTGTCTGAAGCAGATGGATGGCACTCGGTCGGCGGGGACGAGTGGTCAGGGTCTGCAGCAGATGGAAGGCACCGGGGTGGGGGACGGGTGGTCAGTGTCTGAAGCAGATGGATGGCACTCGGTCAGCGGGGACGAGTGGTCAGGGTCTGCAGCAGATGGATGGCACTCTGTTGGGGGGGACGGGTGGTCAGGGTCTGCAGCAGATGGATGGCACTGGGTGGGGGGACTGTTGGTCCATGTCTGCAGCAGATGGATGGCACTAAAAGACCTAGGAGACAAAATGACCAAACACAGGAATGGCCATTGCCTGGGTACTGATTCCAGGAGCATCCTGACTGATCTCAAACTGGGTTGGAAGAAGTTCTGGAAGGAGAGCTCCCAGCAAAAGGAGGACCACAGACAAGTGGAGAAAGGCCACAGGTGGACACCGTGCAAGAGGAGAGATGACACAGGGAGGCTGGTGTCCCGCCCTAACATGGGTGACCGGGCCTGTGTGCACGTGCTGGGCTCGTCCACCTGTGCAGGAGAGCGCAGCCTCGAGGCCACCGGCTGGACAGGGGCACAAACGCAGTCTTGGCCTGATTTTGTTCGGTCCGTCGTCTGAGGACGGTTTTCCCATGGTTGAGAAGACGGGGCTACTGTTTCGTGATACGTGAAAATTACAGGACACTTGGACTCCGCAGTCCCCAGATGAAGCTCAGGGGCCGCACGGGCTCGCCGACGGGGCCGGGCGGCGGGGCGGGGCTGTAACCGTGTGCACGCTGTGCTCCGGAACTCTTGAAACGGGCTGTGACCGGCGGTTGTCGTGAGGGTGGACGTGCCCCCTGTAGCTTCCAGGGCCCCCGGGGCCATGCTGAGGTGGAGGCAAGCCCCTGGCCCAGGGTGCGCGTCACCCCAGGCTGCTGCTGTCCAGGGCCAAGAGCCCAGATGTCACCTTCAAGTCCTTGGTCTCAGGAGGTGACCGAAAAGTTGAATGTGTGCTGGTGTTTGTAGAATTGTGAACCCAGCGGGCTTTCCAAGAGGGCAGTGGACCCTCGTGCTGTGCCTCCTGCCAACCCATGGGCGCTCAGGAAGCCCCAGCTCCACCTGGGTGGCTCAGTCGGTTAAGCGTCTGCCTTCAGCTTAGGTCATGATCCCAGGGTCCAGGGATCGAGCCCCGCATCGGGCTCCCTGCTCGGCGGGGAGCCTGCCTCTCCCTCTCCCTCTGCCTACCTGTTCTCTCTATCTCTCTGTCAAATAAATAAATAAAATCTTTAAAAAAAAAAAAAAAAAAGGAAGCCCCAGCTCTGGGAGAGCCTCCCAAAAACTGGGGTTCCACACAACTGTGGGGGCCTGAGGCCGCAGGTGTGCCCGGCAGGTGTGTCCCTGCACCTGGCCCCCCCCGGGTCTGCCCGTTCAGACCCTCGACTTCTGGCTGCCCTCTCTCCACAGGAGCTACCTGGAGGGGAGTCTCCTGGCGAGCGGGGCCCTGATGGGGGCAGAGGAGCTGGCCCGGTACTTCCCAGACCGCAACATGGCCCTCTTCGTGGCCACCTGGAACATGCAGGGCCAGAAGGTAAGCCGCCCACTCCCACTCGGGTTCTCTCCCGGGGCCTCCGCGCCGCACACCGTCTGCCTGGCCTCAGCCCAACACCTGGGTCACCCAGAAAGCCCCTGCCTCACCCACCTCCCCACTGCCTGGGGGTGGAACACGGGGTTTTCTTACACGTGCATGTTTGTTTTTAGGATAGCTTTAGGCTCAGGGCAGATTTGAAGGGAACAGAGATTTCCCTAGAGCCCCCGCCCCCACGCACAACCTCCCCCTGTCCACACCCCACCGCTGGGCCGGCCATGACCATCCGTGAGCCTGCCCAGCCTGGTCTGGTCCTTGTCACCTGGGGGTCACCCTGGGTTACGTTCACTCGGCAGCTTCTGTGAGGAGGGGACAGCGGAGGCCTCCAGCCGCTCTGCCGAGACGGTGCTTTGTGTCCTGACCGCGCACAGGCCAGAGGTCTGCGCGCTCATCTCTGGCCTGTGCTTCTGGGGCCCCCTGGACACTGTGTGGGTGGCTTTGTCTCCAGCTCAGCCGTCTCCCCTGGGCCTCCCTCCTCGTGGCAAGGACTGTCCCCGGGTTGGCGGTCTCCGTCCCCCGCATGTGCTCTGACTTCTGGGGGCCGGGCGTGGACTGCCTAGCACGCCCCTGGTTGTCGTGGTGACATCACAGAAGGCACGTCCCTCCGTACGGTGGTGCCCCAGGCTGGCACGGGGCGACGGGCGCTGCGGGGGAAACAAGGCGGGGCTGCCACCGGCACAGAGTTTGGCTGAGGAACCAGGGGCCCTGACGACAGAGCCCCCGGAAGGAGACAGAAGTGATTCTCCCTTGGGCTGAAGGAGGCAGGTGCCCAGGCCGGCGGCACCACGGTCCCTGGGACGCCACCGTGCCTGTCCACGGGACGGCGCTCTCGTCCAGGGCCCTGAGGGCTTGGAGGCCACGACATGCAACCACAGGGTGGAGGAAGGCTCGCCCGCAGGACCGGGGCGCCCGGCCCGGGCAGCACCCCCCGCACCCGGAGTGTACCTGGGGGCACGGGCCGCGTGGCGAGGGTGCCGCACAGACGCGGGCGTGGCGGTGACCAACTGGGGTGGAGGGCGGCCTGCCCAGACCTGAGGCTCCCCTGGACGCGTCCCACGGGCAGCGCTGGTCCCCGAGCTGCAGGAGCGGCCGGGGCTGCTGGCCCTGCGGGAGCCTCTCGCTACACACGGTTCTTCGCAGGAGCTGCCGCCAAACCTGGACGAGCTCCTGCTGCCCGCCGAGGCCGACTACGCCCAGGACCTGTACGTCGTCGGGGTCCAGGAGGGCTGCTCCGACAGGTAGGGTGCACCCCTGCCCCGCGTCTGCCCAGCCCGTCAGCCCCCCGGCCCCTGGCGGCGGCGCTGAGGTGGGCCTTCGGGCCTGGAGCTGCTGCGGCCCGAGAGCCCCGTGTGGGGCGAGGCCGAGGCCGCAGCAGGCCGAGGCTGCCCGCCAGAGCCGCCTCCTGGTCTGTGGGCCGCTCAGAGAACTTAGAACAAGTGAGCTTCACTTCTTGTTGACTCACCGCTGATCTAAGAATGGCAGTGAAGAGCTGCAGGAGCCCTGGCTCAAGCCGACCCCTCCGCGGGGTCCTAGGTCCGCAGCGCCCCGGCAGCACGCCTGGGGTTTGCAGGGTGACGGCAGCACCCGGGCATCCCACCCCTCAGGAGGGGAAGGGGCCAGGCTCCCGGCCCCCAGGGTGGCGGGAGAGCACCGGCCTGGAACCCGCCCAGGGGCCCTCGTGTTGCCTGTCGGTCCGCCACTCTCCCTGCGGGACGACGCCCGATGGCGCGGCTGTCTGGGCTGCGGGGTGAGGGGTGGCGGGTCTGGGAGGTTCCAGCCCCCTTGCCAGGCTGTCCTGGCTTCCCTGTGCAGGCGGGAGTGGGAGACGCGCCTGCAGGAGACGCTGGGCCCCCGCTACGTCACACTGTACTCCGCGGCCCACGGGGCGCTCTACATGTCCGTGCTCATCCGCAGGGACCTCATCTGGTTCTGCTCAGGTAGGCGGGCCAGTCTGCTCTGCGCCGGCGCCCTGGGCACCCCCACCCAGCGGGTGCGCGCGGGGCGGGCAGGGGCGGCCGTGTCAGCCTCGCCCCTCCATCCCGCAGAGGTGGAGAGCTCCACGGTGACCACGCGCATCGTATCTCACATCAAGACCAAGGGCGCCCTGGGCGTCAGCTTCACCTTCTTCGGCACCTCCTTCCTCTTCATCACGTCCCACTTCACCTGTAAGTCCAGGCGCCAGGGACACCGCTCCCCCGATGTCCGCCCGGAGAGTCTGGAAGGCGGAGGCCCCGCGTGACCCGTGACCGTGTCCTCCGGTAGCGCTCGGCTCCGGGCTGGGCGCTGAGGGGGCTGGTGTGGGGAGGCCGTGGGGCTCAGGGCGAGAGTACCCGGTGGGGCGGGCCGCCGCAGACGCTGGGGTAGAGCGGGCTGGGGGCGGTGAGCGCCAGGTGTCCCGTGTCCACAAGCCTCGCTGGAGAGGCCCCCCACGCTCTGTTCTCACAGCCGGGGACGGGAAGGTGAGCGAGAGGCTGCTGGACTATAGCAGAACCGTCCAGGGCCTGGCCCTGCCCAGGAGCGTGCCGGACACCAGCCCCTTCCGCTCCGACGCTGGTGAGCCCCCGTCCGCGCGCTGCCGCCTTCTTCTCTGGGTACTTCAGTGAAAGTAACCTTTGAGAGCTTTTGAGAATCCAGGTTAGAAAAGTCTAGAAAGTCACCAGCCAATGGAAATAAAACCGCTGAGGCCTGGCGCTGGGCTCCTCACGAGCTGTGACCCTGTCAGCGCATTTGGCGGCTGCTTTCACGAGGAGCCCGGCCTCACCAGCCCGGCTCTGCATCCTCCCCCCTGCCCCCCCTCCAAACCCCCCCTACCCCTGGCTGCCCCGCGGGACGGCGCCCTGGCGGAGGCAGCGTGCGTGGCAAGTGTGGGCTCCTGTGAGCGTGAGGGCGCCACGCGTCCCCGGATGTCTGTTGCTGTTTGAGAGAGAATTGTGACCCCGACTGTCGACCCAGGAGGTTGCAGGGCACCCCCCCCCCCCCACGGGCTGCGCCCCCTTCCCTGAGGAGTCCTTGCTTGTGGCTCTGGCCAGACACAGACCAGTCCCTGTCGCTAAGGCATGGTGAGCACAGAGGGCCGGGCTCACACGCTTTCCCATTTTGGCCAGCGGATGTCACCACCCGGTTCGATGGGGTGTTCTGGTTTGGAGACTTCAACTTCCGTCTGAGCGGTGGGCGCGTGGCCGTGGAGGCCATCCTGAAGCAGGACCTGGGAGAGAAGGTGTCTGCCCTGCTCCAGCATGACCAGCTCACCCAGGAGATGAAGAAAGGTCAGGTCTCAGGGAGGAGGTGTGGCCTCCCCAGCCCCGAGAAGGCGCAGCCTGCGGGGTTGACGTGGACTGTGACTGTTCCAGGGTCCATCTTCAGGGGTTTCCAGGAGCCAGACATCCACTTCCTTCCATCATACAAGTTCGACATTGGGAAGGACTCCTACGACACCACCTCCAAGCAGAGGACCCCCTCTTACACGGTGAGCACGCCCCTGGCGCCGGCCCGGCTCTGCGGCCGAGGTCTGGGTCCGCTCGCGCTTCCGAACCGTGGGCTGAGGACTGAGGTTGGCCGTGAGGGCAGCAGCCGCGGGCCGCGGGGCCTGTGGGGTGCGGTCAGACTCGGGCCTGGGCCGCTGCGGGCTAGTGACCGCACCTCTCCGAGACTGCTGGGGTTGGGGGCAGTGCCCCCGACAAAGGCCCTTCCGAGGGTCGTCTGCTGGTCCCGGGACAGCGAGGCACACGCCCCGCGCTGTCACTTGGTTGAGCCCCTGGCTCCACCCCCTCCACACTGGGTCCCCGGACACAAGTCCGCACTGGGCTCGGGGGAGGGGCTCCGGGAAGAGGCTCTGGGGGGGCGGGGGATCTGACGCAAGGACTCTGCTCGGGCACAGCCGAGGTGACAGGCACGCAGGCCGAGCCCTGCAGCGAAACTGTGCAGCATCCGGGCCCCTGTCTGTGGGCTCTTTTCTGCAGGACCGGGTCATGTACCGAAGCCGCCACAAGGGTGACATCTGTCCCATCAAGTATTCCTCCTGCCCTGGCATCAAGACGTCTGACCATCGCCCCGTGTACGGCCTGTTCCGGGTGAAAGTGAGGCCGGGGAGAGACAAGTCAGTACCCTGGCCACATGTCCTCACGCGTCCCGCCCTCGGGGCCCCGGGGGCCGGGGGGCGGGATTCCTACTCTGAAGTGAGGGTCAGGGCTGGCCGGCTCTTTGTGACACGCACGCGGCCGGGCCTGGCCCGGGCTCCGGACGGGTTTCTGCTCGCGGGCAGCAGTGGTCACGCGCGGTACGCGGCGGGTCCCAGCGGCCCACAGGGACTGGGCAGCAGAGTCGGCCTCCTGGAGGCTGCGGAAACAGCCGGCCCCCCTGGCTGACACCCTTTCCTCCACAGCATCCCGCTAGCTGCCGGCAAGTTTGACCGAGAACTGTACTTGATAGGAATTAAAAGACGGATTTCCAAAGAAATTCAGAGACAGCAGGCACTGAAGAATCAGCACTCGAGTACTATTTGTACTGTTTCTTGAGGTCTGCCCAAGGACCTCTGGCACCTCCACCGGGAGGTTACTTGATCAAAAGCCCCTAAAGACGGAAGAAGTTGCTGTGTGGGACTTCTCCCCCTTTCTGGGCTGCCGACGAACCACTGCTCGAGACTGACACGCCTTCTGACCCAGAACCCCACGGGGAGGCCAGCAGACCGGCCAAGTGGTACCGAGGCACCAGTGCCCCCGCCCGGAACGACACCAGCCACGCTTGTTTACAGCACGTCCCGGCAGGCCCCACGCCGGCCACACGCGCGGTCCCGGGGCGCAGGCGTCTGGGTGGGGCGGGGCCTGGAGCCACCCGCTCACCCAGAGCCGGGGCTGGCAGCCCCCCAGCAGCCCCTCCAGTGCAAACTGGGAGGTGCCCTTCCCCCTCTGAGCACAGCGGGCCCGGTACCAAAGACGTAAGCTGCTCAGGGTCAGGCGGCTGGGGGGGGGGGGGGTGGTCTCTGTCCCACCAGTGCACTTGAGGACCAAGCCCAGGCCCAGCTGGTCAGGCCAGAGCCAGCCGACTTCCAAGGAGGGAACACAGTCCCGCTGGGACGGGGAGGCCTGGCCTGTTTCAGGGCCGCCTCTGATCTTGGGGGGCTGGCCCGGCCCATCCAGCCATGAAGCCACCTCCCTGTCCTCTTCTGGTTCTGGTGATTTAAGACTGTTTGCATACACGTGACCAGCCTCAAACAGCATGAACGTAAGTAGCGCACTTCCTGGCCTGAGAAAGCAGGGGAAGCTTAGGGTGTCCCCCACATTCCGGATCTCTTCTTTCTTCGAGGGCTGAGTGCGTGATCGCCCACGATGGCTTCTAAAGACCGGCTCTGAATGTGGGAAAACCAAGGGGCACTCAATCTAGTCTTTCAAGTTATTTATTTTTCCATATTTATATTTTTAAATAAATCCATATATTAAATCTTAAGCTCTTTCTGGCCAAAGATTGAGTCCTAGAAAGAGATCATCTGTACACTCAGCCCATTCTCCTGATGTTCTCAGAAAACAAGGGTGTCCAGTTCAATGGCAGGAAGTTCAGGGTACACCGTGGCTCCCCAGGGCCACCTGCTCTGCACCCAGCTGCCACCCCAACCATGGGGCTGGCTGGAGGGGGGCTTTTAAGGGAGAAGGGGACACCCCAGACCTGAGTGGAGGAAATGAAGTCACTTCCACAGGGCGTGTGTACCCCCTTTATTAGTGCCAACTTCCACAACACGGAGCCAGGCATACCCGGTCTCTGACACAGAGGGGAGAGTCTGTTCATGAGAAGGTCCAGTCAACCCCATCGGACTTCAAGAAACGAGATTGTATAAAATTTTACTCAAAAGAAATGTGCCGTTGAGTTTTGAATCATGAATTGAAAACGTCTGTTACAGATTTTTGCAGTGAGGGGGCCTGGAGAGGAGGCATTTTTATGCATCTTCCCAGGCACCATCTCTGACCAACAGGACAAAGCGATGGTGCAGCATGGAGGAGTCTGGCTTGAGACGGGGCTTCGTGTCTGTGGGGATCGTGACACACACCTGAGGGGTCACGGGTCCAGTCAGGATACTCCCTTAAGAGCAGCCAGGAGATTTGAGATGAACAGGTTTCGCTTAGAAAGGTTAAAATTCAGATAGGGGCGCCTGGGTGGCTCAGTCGGTTAAGCGACTGCCTTCGGCTCAGGTCATGATCCTGGAGTCCCGGGATCGAGTCCCGCATCGGGCTCCCTGCTCGGCGGGGAGTCTGCTTCTCCCTCTGACCCTCCCCCCTCTCCTGCTCTCTGTCTCTCGTTCTCTCTCAAATAAATCTTTAAAAAAAAAAATTTTTTTTTCAGATGAATGCAGATATGGGCCAGTCTGAAAACCAGCTTCACCGAGATCGAGAAGCACAAGCATGAGGGTGGTTTTCAAGACCTGGCTCTCATCGCCTCCACGCACTCTGCTCACGCCAGGCCTCCCTTGGGCACCTGCTGAGCCTGCGGCAGCCAGCCCTGAGGGCCACGTGGGGCCCAGAATGGGGAGGGGGCGTGGCTGCATGCCGAGGGGAGCAGAGGGGCCAGGCCATGACAGGGTCCAGGGAGAAGCCAGTGGGGAAGCAGGACAGGCGGGTTAGCACCAGCTTCCAGACCCTGGGTCTGGGCAGTGCTTCAGCTTTTCTGGTCAGAAAAACGCTCTGACCAACATCCACCCGGGCCTCATGTCTTCCCGAGCTCTGCCCCCCACCCCACTGAATGCCTGCAGTGCGGCCAAGCTCCTGCCCTCTACCTCCCTTGGGTGCTGCCCTCCCCCTGGGGTAACCACAGAAACGACAAGATAGTCCACACTGCTGCCCACCTGCCCTCCAACTCAGGCTCATCTCCCTTGGGCCCCACCCCAGCGGGCATGGAGGGCCTGGCATCCCCGCTGTGCCCCGCCCTCCGCAAAGGTAGTCACTGGCACGTGTGCTAGAAAGGCACCTAAACAGGATGATGGGCTCCGGCAGAATAAGTGGATTAAATAACTGAAGTAACATTCACGAGTCGATCTCCTCGGAATAGCCCTGCCCTCCTGCCTGCGCGGCCGAGGCTGCCGAGGCTGCCAAGGGCTGGGGACAGCAGCGGCCCTGCAGCTACAAGAGGTGGCCCACGTGGGCTCCTGGGGACTCTACACGCATTCACGTTGGAGAACCACAAAGCTAACAAAGCTAGCCCACGTTGCTAGACTCACCGGGCCCTGCGGCACTCCTGACAGCGCCTTCCCCTCCAGCACGCTCCCGGCTTTGCTCCCCCGACCGGCCACCGAGTCTGAGAACCCCGCCTCCCGTCCTGTGCGCTCAGACATGCCCGCAATCAGAACAATTAAAGGACAAGAGGCCTCGCAGTGTTGGGTCCAACTGGACGACCCTCAGGGAGACACCCCGCTTGCCCACTTCCAGCCCTGTTTCAGGGATGCTGCTGAGGGTGAAGGAAAACCGTGCTGAGAAAAACGCTCCACGAAGCAGACCAGGGGCTCCTGCCCTGCCCCGGGGGCTGACTGTGGGGAGACAGTGCGGCACTGCTGATCTCCAGGGGCGCAGGACGACAGGAACAACGCTGACCTGCTCCCCAACAGCAGTCTGCCTTGAACCTTCTTGCACTTCGCTGGTTTCTAGCCACAGTGAGGGCAAACCTTTATTCCACCGAGTGGCTTATTCAACAGCAAAGAACCAGAAACTGAGCTGTGCTCGGCGACATTAAATTTGTTCAAGAGTCCCATGGTTTGCACCGTTTGAGTCTTTGCACTAAACTCACACCCAGAGACACGTACGATCGCACGCGACTCCCGCAGCCGCAGTCGGGCGGCCTCTAGCGGAAGAGCCGGTAGATCCTGGGCAGGCGCCCGTCTCTGCTGGACAGCGCCGCCTGGATGTGCTCGTAGGCCGGCAGGTCGCTCAGATCGCCCAGGGCCGCCACTGCGGGCTTCCTGCGAAGCATCTGAGAGGCAACTCTCCGGATGTCTTCCGGCTTCACGCTGCCTGGCACAGGGGACAAAAATACCTCAGGGGATTGCCCGCCTCCTGCACGGACTCCGTCTCCGGGTGTGGCTGCGGCCCCTCAAGGCCCTGGGGGTCTGAGGCTGGGCTGCAGACTCCAGAGGGTCCAGATTCAGCTGTGGGGACTATACTGTGAGTCAGGGTGAAGTATCAGGTTTTTCTTGGTAAACGGAGAAGTACCAGTGGTTTAAAAGAATTTTCAAATGTAGACGTGTGCCTGCCCAGAAAAGTTGACACATCTATAATGGAACAGCTCCTTGTCTGCAGAGCTACCCACATGGAGGGGCTGCGGGGCTTCGTAGGGGGGCAGCCGCGTGCGCAGCCTGGCCTCCCCAAGAGGGACCTGGGTCCACAGCTCGTGTGGGCACGAAAAGCGCACCGTGGGAACACACTGACCAGTAGGTTGGTTTTGCTACAGAAGACGAGGCCTTAGGGAGATCAGGTACTGTTGTGCTCCATGGTCTGAGGGGCTCCCCGGGGCGGGGGGGTGAGGATGCACCCGCGGACGGGATGCATGCTGGAGCCGCCACGAGGTAACAATCGTCACCAAAGAACCACCGGCCTAACCCTTGTGGGGTCACGGACCCTTTGAGGAGCTGATGGAAGCATAGACTCGTCCCCCAAAGCGGGACACACAGGGAAATTCAAGGACTTCCTGCAATTCACCCACAGGAGGCCATGGAAACCTGGGCTCAAGTCACAGAGGGCGCCACCACACGAGCCCCGTGTGGAGCGTTTCCGTCCATTAGCTCACCGAGTCGGCTTAGAAACCCGGAGCAGTGGTGAAAGGCCCCTTTATAGGGGGTGAAAAGCTGGGGCCACAGGGGTCAGTACTCAGGGACCCGAGGCAGGGCTGGTCCAGGGTGAGGGCTCACGGGTCCAGGAGCCACGAGTAAACAGGTCTGTGGCAGTCTCCTGGGAGGAAAAGGAGGGAGCCCGACCTGGGCCCCCAGCATGGTACTCACGGATGAGTGCGCACAGCTCGTGGGGCAGCTTCCTGGAACGGGTCGCCAGCACCTGTCTCCCTACATCCTCAAAGATCACAGGCCTGGACTCCAGGTTCATCATGAGCATGGACATCAGCTGCGTCTTGGCCCGCTCCAGCTCCACCTGGGATTCAACCACCAAGTCACACGCTTCAGTTCACAACAGCTCACACACCGTCGCCCTGTCAAGGCCACGTCACAAGAAGACAAATCCAAGAGTCAGGGGCTCCACGCTGAACCCAGGCACAGGGCCCAGGCAACCCTGTTCCCTGTGCCCCCGGGGAAACTCTGAGGGGACCAGCTCGATCTACCAAGTCTGGGCCTGGAGCCTCTCTGACCAGGGGTGAAACTGACGACGTTGGGACTTCGGCAAGTTTCATCCACAAAGCTCAGCGTGAAACCGGAGGGCACGGAAACCGGCTGGGTGAGAGACCGGAGGGGCCGGCCAGAGCAGCACACGTGCTGCAAGACAGACCAGCTGCGGAGATTCCGTGTCACCGTCTAAGCAAGAAGACTCCTGATTGCAGACGAGTCCTTTCTACTTTGCCAACTCCGGGCAAATACTTACAACTTACCTCAAATTAGCTTCACGTTAACGGGAAGTACTTCCTAGCAGGCCACTAATGGAGCCCCCCCAACTGATTTTTAAATACATTTTTGTAAAATTACTTTTTTGAAATACTTTTTTTTTTAAACTTTTTCTGACTAAAAAGGGAGCATGTGATTATTGCAAAAAGCAGGGACCGAACAGGAAAGATCTATAGGTGAAGGCCGTGCGCCAACCCTCAGAGGCACTCAGCCCACACGCTGGGGCTCTCCTCCAGGCCTTCTATGCGCGTGCATACGGAACCTGCTTATTTGTACCAGGGCTGGTCCACGAAGAAACAAGATCTCTAAATACGTAAGCTGACAAAAACTAAGCCAAACAAACGAGGAAACAAAGACTCAGGTTAAAACACAAAATGGAGTTCAGGGTGCCAGGCAGGCTCAGTCCACAGAGCACGTGGCTCTTGGTCTCGGGGTTGTGAGTTCCAGCCCCAAGCTACGGATAGAGATTACCTTAAACCTAAAATCTTTAAAAACAGAACAAAACCAAAAAGCAAAACAAAACGTAAAATGGAAGTTAGGAGAGAGCTCGAGAACCACCCCGAGAGGCCTGCTCATCCTGTGTGACGTGGCTTTAGTTCCCATGGTTCTGCAGGGTGGTTGAAAAGGACACTCGAGACCGCTCTGCACCATTTCTTCCAGGAGGGCCAGGGCCAGGCAGGTGTGAGCAGGCCCAGTGCTGGCAGGGCAACGACTGTTCTCGGTGCTGAGACCAGGGAGCAGGGGAGGAGCTCAGCTGTAGGCCTGGCTCACCCCGGGGCTGCACTGTTCTGGCTGGGATGTTGGCGGTGCTGGGAGCACAGAGGCCAGCCACCCCCACACCGTGTTCTCCAACCTGCCGACACCGTGGGGATGTCTGGAGTCAGCTCTGTGTCGTTTCTGTGCTATACTTACCACATCCACGGTTCCAGCCATTAAAATAAATTCCTTTGTGAGGATTTCCACCATTTCTCGAACCTTTAGGGAAGAAGGTACAGATGAAGAGTGTGATCTGGACCTAACAGTCTGTCTCTTCCAATTCAATGACACCCCTGCTCCGAGAAACCAGCTCTGTATCCTGAGACACGAGCTGCACAGGAAGCAGAGGCCGCCCGCTTTGGGGCTGGCCCTCACCTGTCTGGGGTCGGCGCTGGCGTGCACACACAGGAGGCCCGTGTCCTCATAGCTGTGGTGGTATGAGGTTGCGTTGTACATCCAGTGGTGCCTGTAGGGAGCAGGGACAAAGGGACACCTGGAAGGTGGTGTCACAGTCCAAAAGCACCTTCGGCTGGGCCTGGTGACCCTGGGGACAGCCAGGTGAAAAGAATCCAACCTACCTGTTGAGCACATTAAGGTAGAGCCTGGTAAACATGCCTTTGCCGGGCCCACCAGCTGAGAAGGAGCCGCCGCCCCCCATCATCATGTTCAGGACGGCAAAGGGGATGAAATCTTCCTCCTGCGGGAGACATGAGGGCAGAGGTTTGCCGGGAGGTGACATCTGGCTCTCGGATGTGGTAGGACCCGGCTGGGACTTACCAAGAAGGAACAGCTCTCCAGTCCTATCATGATGTGCGTGAGCTCGGGGAACGGGGCAGGGCCCAGGCTGACGTTGGACATATCTCTTTCCAGCTATAAGCAAAGAAAGTGAACAGTGTACCCACACAGAAAACAAGCAGGCCTGAAAAACCTCTCAGGCCAGATCAGCCTAAAAACAGTTCTACTGGGGCACCTAGGTGGCTTAGTCAGTTGAGTGTCCAACTTTTGATCTCAGGGTTGTGTGTTCAAGCCCCACATTGGGCTCCGTGCTGGGTGTGGAGCCTACTTTGAGGGAAAAAAAAAGGCAAAAGACCCCATCATGGTTCTATAGAAATCATATACGAACATCAGTAAACTCCCTCTAGAAGAAAGAACGATCCTTTAACCTTCCAGTGAAGCTAAACTCATTCTTTTTTTTTTTTTTTAACATCTTACTCATTTACTTGAAGAGGAGAGAGGGAGAGAAAGAGAGCACAGAGGGAGAGAGAGAAGCAGGCTCCCCGCTGAGCAGGGAGCCCGATGCAGGGCTCAACCCCAGGACCCTGAGATCATGACCTGGGCTGAAGGCAGATGCTTAACCACGGAGCCACCCAGGCGCCCCTAAACGCATTCTTAACAAGCTCTCAGCTTTAAACAAGGAACACGTCCTGCCCTGATACCACAACGTGTATTACGGTAAAGCCAAGAATACACAGCTCATTCTAACACCTGTGCGATAAAGCTAAGAACGTACCAAAAACAAAGTAAAGAAAGTACATGTACCCGATCTCGGCTTTACCTTGACAACCCCCCCAGTGTACTGTGCTACCGATCTGTCGACGTCCACAGCCCTCTCACATCCCCAGGTCGGTCGGGTTCCCAGGAGGTACTTTCTGGCACATTCCACCAGGTGCTCATGCTCCACCCCGACTCCAGCCAGCACCATGCGGTCAGGGGTGTAGTAATTTCTCAGGTACGAATGAAGCACTTCTCGATCGATCTTTGCTATGTTTTCTGTGGGGCAGAAACGGTGGAGGCCAACTGTGTTTTCCCGATAAGCAGCCTAACAAAAGAAAGGAGAAACACAGGTGGCAGAGAGGCCACGGCCAGGTCTCCCCCCTGCGGAGCTGGGCCTGCCATGACCCCAGCTGTGGCAGGAAAAGCCCACAGTTGCTTAGCTTTGCTAATTTGGCAAGAGCAGTTTCGTTTGCTTACAAAAGCAGTAAAATCTCTCTCTCCAGAACGAAGTCTCAAAAAAACCCCACTTAAAATAAAAAAATCATTCTGGAAATGGATCAAGACCTTATTACTCTTAAGAATGAGAATGTGAAAAACTTGCATAAGTTGCAGGTTTGAGAATTAAGAATCTTCTGTCCACACCTATAACCTGTGAATGGCCTCAGGAAGGCAGATGGGCCCTCTCAACTATGCTGCTGTTGGGAGGGCCGCGGAGGCGGGTGCTGGCGGGCTTTCTAGTACCTCATGAATCATCTCTGTGAGAAGCGGTTCTGGGTCAGGCCGCATGTCAAGGTCCTCCAGCTCAAATTGGACAGCCATCCGTGTCATCTCAATTTCTTCATCTGCAAAGAACCCAGACAAGGCTCAGACCATACCAGCCAGGAGGGAAATGGCACTGGGCCTAGGCTGCCAGGCTGGGCCAAGGGTCATCGGCTTGCAGACACCGGCAGTCTCCTCGGCCTTCATCTGGGGTAGACCTGGGGGCACTTGTGTGAGCGAGGGGGCAGGGCCTAGAGGCACTGGGCCTCTTGTCCGGCTCAGCCACCTGGACGTGCCCCGAGCCCCGGCTTCCTTCCCAGGAGAGGCACTCAGGCCCGACCCGTCTCCCCAGAGGACTGCTGTGAGTATAGTCATGTGGAATGGGAAGGTGCTTACAAAAGAGGCACCATCCGGCATCACGGCTGCCACTTCATCAGCAACCTGGAGTAAGTACTGGAAGGACTACAAGGCCAGGCTGACGTGACCAGAGCGCAGCCAGGGCAGCAGCAATGGGCAGCAGGGCCCTCTCTGGTCCACTGCGGGCACGGAATTCAAAGTCCTGCCACCACCAGGCCAAGGAAGGGGATGGACACAGGGACGTGGAAGCTTCTGGTGGCACACCAGCCTGGTGTTTAAAGACAGTCTGAAATGCCTTTCAGAAGTGAAAGACCCAGGGCTGCCTGGCTGGCTCTGTCAGAGGAGCATGCGACTCTTGATCTCCGGGTTGTGAGTTTGAGCCCCATGTTGGGTGTAGAGAGTACTTAAATATTAAAGGAAAAAAAAAGAAGGAGAAATGAAAGCCCCAATTTAACTAAGAACGTTAAATAGCACAGAGTTATGTCAAAGTACTGAGCTCACTGAAGGACTTTTCTGACCATCAGCGTTATTTCCAAGGAAATCGTGCCAACTCACTGGTAGCTGACCTCGAGGGCTGCATACAACGCTCTTCCTCAGGGGCAGCGCTTCCCCGTGCCTCCCCAGGGCCCAGCCCCCAGCCCCCTCATGCGGCCCCGGGCCCACCTGTGAGCCTGGGGTGCAGGACCACATCAGCGAGCAACCCAACTACCGTGTCCAGGCCTTTAGAGTCAGCAGACACAGCGTACATGGTGGTGTCCCTGGAAAGAAGCAACGACATGAGGCACTGAGGTCACCACAGGGACACACCAGCGGGGGCCACTCCCCCCGCTGCACTGAGGACCAGCACACACTCGCTATGTCCCACCTTACAGGACAACTTCCAGCATGCACTGGAGTGACAGCAGCTGCGCAGCCAAGATGGACAAGAGCCATCCTGAGACATTTCCATAAGCACAGGCCCCCTGCCACGGGGGCCCTTTTATCACGGGCTTCCTGAGCATCAGCTGCCCCGACTCACGGTCAACATGTAGTATGCACGGCCTTATGTGGTTAGGGGACAGGCCACAGGTGGCAGACAAACACCACCTGCCCTATCCACAGCGCCCCTACATCTGTGTGCTGGCTACATACTGAACCTCCCCCTGTCCCCAAAAAGACCACTGCCTCTTCCGGGCTGAGCCTCTCCCCGTGCTGTTCTGGGCCACCTCCTCCCCTCAGTCGGTCTGGCAAACTCCTCCAAGACCAGTCCAATGATGACTTTGTTATCATTCCTTTCCTGACTCCAGACCAGGTTAGTTGCCTGTCCCCCACCAGTCTCGGTCTCTGGCTCTTGTGTCCATTACCTGGGGTGCAGCCCTCTGCCAGATACGCGAGCATATTGGGGACAGGGCCGGCTGCATCCCTAGTGCCCAGCTGGCAGTCTCTGGGTATTGCCTGGCCCTCCAACGGGTTCTCTTCTCTAAGTGCTGCTGCCTGCATATTTCCCCCACCAAATTCTCCACCCAACCCGGCCTAGGCCAGGCTCACTTCTCACCCTAACCTCCACAAGCCTCTCCAGGGTGTAGGTTTCAGTGGGACTCTGACCAAAGATAAGAACCACAGTTCCACGTGGATGCAAAATACGACGGCGTACCTTGACGTCTGGCAGTCACAAATACCCCCGTGCTTTTCCAACGTAAGCAGAATTTCATCTTTGCTGTTAAATCGATCCGTCGACTAGTAAAGATAAATAAGTAAACCTAAATACGCAATCCAAAAAAACCTCTAAAATATGTTCTTTGAGAAAAAAATTTACTTCGAAAACATGTGAAATCAAATTATCTTTTAACCTAAATATCTTTTAGTAGGATTATTTTAGCAGCTTAGTCACTTATTAAAATAACCATTCTAAAAAAATTAAAACTTGACAGATTCTTCTCAAGTACAGGCTCAAAGATTACAAACAGGACACTGACCGAAAATGCCAATTTTTCCAAAAAGTGAGCAATTCCACTAAGATATTTTGCTTCATATCTTGATCCTGAATTAATAAGAACTGGCAATAAAAAGAAAATTGACAGGTTAAACCAAACGTTGAAAAGGGGAGGTTTTAGGGGGATTTAATCAAGAGAAACCTTTAAAACTGAACGCGATCAGACAGGCTGACCTAATTACGTGAGGGTGATGATGTGTCCACTACCTGGGCTACGTCCCCACAGCTGCACACCCACGTTGACACTGATGGAGCTGATGCTTCATGTTTACGGTGGACAAGCGTGAGATTTCTATGAAGGTGGAAAGGGGGAAAAGCCCACCGCCAACGTGGTGGTTCATGCTCTGTGTATTGTTTTCAGGGTCTACGCCGTACTTTCCCACTCCGAACACAACTCACAGACGACGTATAAAGCCTAACAATCAGCTGAGGCACGTGGGCGTGAAAACAAACGGGATGACCCACACCACCAGCAACAGTACTTACTTCCTACCGTACAAAATTGTCCAAATTTGTTTTGGGAGGCCACGCGAAGCCCATTATCCAGCGTGGTGACTCTGGTTTCAAACTTTTCCTGTCCATCCACTGTAGCAAACACAGGCTCAGGCACCCCGGGCAAGGGGGATGAGAGCGGGATGTTGGGATAGGCAGCGCCACTGCTGAACGGCCTGTGGGGAGGAGCTCCGGACCTACACGGAGGGGAGACCCAGTTACAAGAGACGCGAGGCCACCGAGCCTGCGGCGACCGTCTGCGCCCGGTCGGGCACGTCCTGTCCACGTCAAAACCGGGTGCGCCCCTTTCTGTAGATTCGTTTTACACACCCCAGGACAACACGGGTGTGACCGGGACACCGCCGCTGGGTACAAACCCCGGCTCGGCCCCGGGCCTTGACTTCCCCCTCTCCGAAGACCGTGACAGCCCCGCACGCTGCCGGCAGCCGGCGCCTTAAAGCTCTTCGGCCCACGCAGCCCCGCCGGAGCCCGCAGAAGCCAACCCCTGCGCGGGCGCACGAGGCCCCGGCCTGGACTCCAGCTCGCTCTCCAGCCGCCGCAGGGTCCCAGGCCCAGCACGCCTGGCCCCTGGCGGCCAAGGCTTCTGCGCTTCCCGCTCCGGCCTCCGCCAGCGGCTGCCCCTCGCTCGCTCCTCCTCTCTGCGGCCCGCCGCCCCGTCCGTCGCCCGAGCCCACTTCCCCAAGTTGCACGCGTCCACACGCCCGCTCCCGCTCTGCCCGCGCCCCGCGCCGGCGCACACGCAGCGGCCGCCCCCACCTGCGGCCCGAGGGGACGTGCCCGAGGCCACGAAGGCGGGGGAGCGAGTGGGGGCGGGGAAGGCGCGACGGCCTCACGAGGGGCCCGCGGCCGGACCGGGCCGGGCGGGGAGGGCACGTGGCCTCCGACGGGCCCCAGCGGCCCGGGAGGGGCCAGGCGAATGGGGCTCGGGGCCCGCACCCGGGGCCCCCGGCGGGGAGGCGCCCTCAGCGCCTCGCAGGCAAGGCCGGGGTCCCGAAGCCCGAGCCCGGCCCAGCGGCGCCGCGTCTGCGCGTGGGGAAGCCAGAGGTTGCGCGTCCGGCCGGACGCCCGCCGCCCCGGCCCCCGGCCGGCCCCCCGCGCGCAGCCGGCTCACCTCAGCCGCGCGCGGCGCCACGAGCCCGAGCCGCGCAGCAGCAGCCGCGCCGTCGCCACGACCAGAGCCGCCATCTTGGGCCCCCGCCCCCTGCTTCTGTCGTCACTTCCGGCCCCGCCCCGGCGCCCCGCCCCGACGGCGCCGGCCCCCGGCGTTCGGGCGCTCGCTTCCGGTGCCGGGAGCGGAAGCCGCGGCGAGAGGCTGGGAGCGGCGGCCGGGCGGCGGGCGACGGGGTGGGCGGCTCGGGCCGCGGCCGGGGCGGAGCCGGGGCCATGGAGCCGCCGCTGCCGGGCTAGGGAGGGCCGGCGCCGCCGGGCCCGCGGCGATGGCGGGCTATGCGCGCCGCCCGGGCGTCCCCCCGCTGTCGCGAGCCCGGAGCCTCGTCATTCCGGACGGTGAGCGGCCGGGCCGGGCGGCGGGGCCGAGCCCGCCGGGCCCCGGGGCCGCCGCCGCCCCGCCGGGCCGGGCTGCAGGTGAGGCGGGCCGCGCGGCCAATCGCTCTCGTTGTTATTGCAGCTCCAGCGTTCTATGAGCGCCGGTCTTGTCTCCCCCAGCTAGACTGTGAGCGCCCCCATGGCAGGGACCTGGACTCCCACTTCTTCGGCATTCGGCCGACGTTTATGTGCTATGTGCCCAGCCCGGTGCTAGCTTCCGTGGGAGACACAGGTGAGAGACAAGCCTCAGGGAGCCCCCAGCCGGCACTGCCCGGAGGGACCTCGCTGTGGCCTTAACTCGCTCCCTGACCCAGCGATGGGGCGCCGAGTGCCGCTGTGGGCCGGCCCCCGGGAGCACACAGGTGCAGAGCGGCCCCGCCGGCTCGGAGCTCGCAGTCTGGCCGTGGGGGGCCCCCTCCCCAGCACAGACACTCCCAGTGTAGGAGGGTAAGTGCCAGAAGAGAGGTACGCCCAGCGGGAGCACCATAAACCACCTCCTCCGTGGGGGTGGGGGGGTGAGGCAAAGGAGCTGCTGGGCAGTGGCCGGCTTTTCGGTTCGTTGTCACTCTCCAGGGTGTGGGGCGAGCCTTTAGGTGGGGCCTCATCAGGGTCTCAGAGGAGAATCGCAACCCGTGAGGGTGTTCAGAAGGTTTCACAAGACAGAGGAGGGCATGCGCAGCCACACTGGTCATCAGAGCCTACCGGGAGCTTTTTCTGAATCCCACATGGCAGGGCCCATGGAAGCCATACCGTCTCCATTGGTAGGAGCCGGGGGCTTGTGTTTGGAAAGTTCCCCAGCCTGTGAGAATCACTGCGACAGAGACCCTGTGTTGAAAACAAGTTGTCACAGAGGCCTCTGTGATCACGTTAAGGTGATGACATCTCTTTGCAGATTTTGGCTACGGAAAGGGGAAATGTACGAAGCAAGGTCTGCCAGGAGCCCAAGAGACACATTTTGGAGGTAGGGTAGTTGGGCAATCCTCTCTTCCCTCTACCCAGCACAAAGCGCCAAGCACACATGCCCTGTGGCTGGTTGTCAGTTTGACAGCATATAATTAGTGTGCCAAGTGGGGGTGGAGTCCCACAGATTCAGTCTTGGCCCCAGGGTAGAGAGAGAGAGGGTACAAGGACAGATGAGCCTGATGGGCAGGACGACAGAGATGTGGGAAGGCACACCAAAGGGGTCTGAAGAGGCAGCACGGGCTAGAAAACTTTGCACAAGGTTGGCGCCTGGGCTCAGATGGTCATTGCTGGGAGAGCGGAAAGGACGTAGGGAAAGAGAGAAGGGAAGGATGGGTGAGCAGGGAAATGGATAGAGATGGAGCAGTGATCCCCAACCGGGCTGCACTGTTGGAACTCTTGGACGGCCCCCAGCGCAGGTTATGTCCCAGGCCAACTAACTGAGTCTGTGTGGGAGTGGAGGTGCGTTGTCATCCCAAAGATCCCCAGGTGGTCTCCATGGGCAGCAAGGAGTGGGAACCAGGGGGTTGGGAGTGGGAAGGAGAATTCATAAGTAAACTCTACCCCAAGGTGAAGAGTCACCCGTTCTACTGACCAAGCCAGCCAGGTGCCCCTGGGAAGGAGAATTCAGAATGTAAAAGTAGATCTTTAAAAACTTTTTAGTTTTATTGGCTAGGTTTTTCATTTCCTAGTGTCACTGAATTCTGGTGGGATGAGGAGGGTGGCAGTCCTGATTTTAGATGTGGTTGTGTTTTAGAAAAAGAAATTAATAAGGAAGTTTCTTTTCAATGATTTGGGAGACGTTTTGCAATTGTGTTGTGTCATACTGTTTTAGATGATAAACTTGGAGATCTTGCAGAGGCCAATCCATTCTCCTTTAAAGAGTTTCTGAAAACCAAGAACCTCAGCCTGTCAGGAGAGGATACAGCCAACAACAGGATTTATTCAAAGGTAGATCCAAGGCATCATCTGTGATGACCGTACACAGAGAAACGTCCAAAGGACATCTCTCCTCCGACGTGGGATACCCTGCAGGAGCTGGGGGGCAAAGGGAGCCTGCAGCTAACGCTGATGGGAAAGTCGGGTGGAGAAGCTGCTGGGATCCTTCCTGGCCCTCCTCTTTCCTGGGAGTTCCACTGCTGAGCCCCTCAGAAGACAGGCCTCCAGAGGCTTCTGGGTCTGAGCTGTGCCTCCGACTGTTTTCTTTAGGAAGCCACGAGACACTCACTGGGACTCGGCTGCAACTCCCCGACCTCCCAGACCGTGGGGTATGGCTTAGAATATCAGCAGCCATTTTTTGAAGACCCTACGGGGGCTGGCGATCTTCTGGACGAGGACGAAGACGAGGATGAGGACGACGGGTGGAACGGGGCCTACCTGCCATCCACTGTGGAGCAGACCCGCTCCTCTGGGGTCACCGCCAGCACGTCACCCTGCAGCACATACGTCTCCTTTTTCTCTGCCCCGTCGGAGCTGGTGGCGCCCGAGACGCTGCCCCCGTGGACGCTGAGCGACTCTGACTCTCGCGCCTCTCCGGCAGGGAGCCCCGGCACAGACTTCGCGGCCCATGGAGAGTCTCTGGGAGACAGGCATCTCCGGACACTGCAGATAAGCTATGAAGCAGTAAGTGAGGGGGCTCTGCAGCGCACTCACAGGTGACCCGGAGCCTCCGGCGGCCTTGGTGGCCTGGGGTCTTGGCTCCAAGGACAAGATGGTCTGCGGTGCGGCTGTCTGCCAGAGCCCCTGTGCGGCGGTCTCCCGAATTGACAGATTCTGCGAGTGACGTGCCCCCGGAAGAGCAGTGTGCGGGACGGTGGGGTGCGGCCCATCTCAGGCAGGAGCCGTGGAGACCCTCCAAGGGCCCCCCCAGTCAGGAAGGGGTCTGCTTCAGGCGTCGGCTCAGGGACGTTTCGCTGTGTTCTGAGAAGAAATTTGTTTAGAAATGATCATCACTTAAAAGAGAGTTAGGAGTAAAATTGGTGTCCGTGACCATAGGCCTTTAAAGGGAGATTCTTCCACTCGTGGTTTTTCTCTATAAGCAAATAGTAGGTTAACTCCCTACAATGTTAGTTTATTGAGAAGTTCCAGAGCCAGTTTGCAGAGGTGCAGACTCCTTTTGAGTGAGACACAGTTTCTAATAAGGATTTTCTTCTTCTGCAGCTGAAAGATGAAAATTCTAAGCTGAGAAGGAAGCTGACTGAGGTTCAGAGCTTCTCTGAGACTCAAACAGAGATGTACGTAAGCTTTGAGTCAGCGCTGCGCTTCAAACGTCAATAACAAAGTGATGGCGGTGGAACCAAGCTTGGCTTTCATCGTCTGTGGGTTGTCAGCATCCCACGTCGTTCTCGTGTGCTGAGTGAAAGTTGATTTCAAACACCCGGCCCACCCCGGCCAGGCGCTTGCTAAAAGCAGCAGAGCGCTGGATGGCGAGCCAGCTGAGGAGCGCGCTCTGCGGCTGACCCCTCCGATCGGCCTCACTGAGGCCCGGCGCCCTCGCGGTGTTCATCTGCCCCGCCCCACTTAACTGCTTCTCAGATGAATTCTGAGAATGAGATGCGTGAGTGATCGACAGCTTGGTCTTCTCTGTCCCCAGGGTGAGGACGTTGGAGCGGAAGCTGGAAGCCAAAATGATCAAGGAGGAAAGTGACTACCACGATCTGGAGTCAGTGGTCCAGCAGGTGGAGCAGAACCTGGAGCTGATGACGGTACGGGGGCCTGGGGGGCATTGTGACGAGCGGGTGTGCCCCCTCCTTTGCTGTCAGCCACAGGGGCCCAGCGCCAGGAGGGGTCCCTCACAATGGGCCGAGCTGCCGGGTCGTGAGAGCCAAAGGCCCCTGGGTGGGGGCAGAGCCCGCCTTCGTTCCATATCCGTGTCTCGCCGTGTTACACGGTGCTGATGCCCTTTTTTTTGGTGACAGAAGCGGGCTGTGAAGGCAGAAAACCACGTCATGAAGCTGAAACAGGAGATCAGCTTGCTCCAGGTGACTGGACAGCATGGGCACAGGGTCCAGGAGCCTCCCAACAGTGGTGGCTCCCGCAGTCAGGCCACACCAGCTCTCCCCCCCGGCCCTGTTCTCTCTGCTGAGCAGGAGGGTGGTGGGCATGTCCTGTATTGTCTGGGACAGCATGGAGCCTGGCACGAATTTCCCATTTCTGTGAATGAGTGCTGAGGGCAGACTGAAGGACAGAGGAAGCCCGGCTCCCTCGAGAGCCCCCTCAGGAGATGCCCACCGTGGGGGCCAGCCCCCATCCCCTCACTGCCTGTGCCAAGGCCACCGGCTTCATTTGGGTTCGTGCTGCATTTCAGATGCTCTCCCGTGCAGCCGTCAAAGCGCTTTACTGCTCTCGCCCACCTCCAGGCACAGGTCTCTAACTTCAAGCGTGAGAATGAAGCCTTGCGGTCTGGCCAGGGCGCCAGCCTGACGGTGGTGAAGCAGAACACCGACGTGGCCTTGCAGAACCTCCGCGTCGTCATGAACACTGCCCACTCCTCAATAAAGTGAGTGTGGGGGAGCTGAGGGTGCCTGGACATGGGACAGGGGTGAGGCAGAGATGGCCGGCAGGCCTGGGGGGGCGGGTCTTCAGCTTGGTGTTTGAAACCATGACCATACCGTGTGCGGCGGACGGGGCTCCGGGAGCAGAAGTGCACTTGATGGTGCTGGTAACCCCGAGGCTACATGTCATGTGCCGGACCAGCAGGCTCTCGAACCGTCTTTGTGGTAATCACTGGTTTTACCAGGGCACTAACCTCATACAGATCAGAGTCCCAGCTCCTTCACCTGCCGAACACCTCAGTTCTGCACGGAGAGGAATAACAGTGTTTCCCTCCCATCATAAGAAGCAGATGAGTTTGGAGGAGACCCCCCCCCCGGAAATGGCCGCTCTGTCACTCCCCGTGAGCGCCCCGTCTGCCTGCCACGGGGCTGGGCCCCTCCGGGGAAGAGCGGCAGCTGCCAGAATCTGCTTTCCACCCCGGGGGCTGCTTTCTGGCTTCTGTCGGGACCGTCGGACTGTCGCAGTAGCAGGCCCGTAACATCCACGTTTCCATTTTAGGCAGCTGATTTCTGGAGCTGAAACATTGAATCTTGTTGCTGAAATCCTTAAATCTATAGACAGAATTTCTGAAATTAAAGATGAGGAGGAGGACTCTTGAGAACCCTGAGGTGCTTCCAGGTCACAGCTCTGCTCACACCCGGACGTCCCTGCTCACTGGATTTGGAAATGCCGTTGTGTCTTTAAATATGTCGTCCTCACCGTAGTAAAGATACTTATCATGACGTGCTAATTTCATGACCGCACAGTGTGAGCAGCCTGCTGCAGGGAGAAGCAACCCCCGCATGAGAGCCGCACCGGCTTCTCCGCAAGCCTTCTGGGGGAGCTCCTGCTACTCCATGGACTAACGCTCTATCGGAAGACGTTTCTATAAAAGCCAGTGATTTTTTGAAGTTACTAAACCTGAAAACCACAGTTTTATAATGAGTGTTTTCCGTTGTCATTCTGGAACGTCAATCATAAGATAAGTCAATTGCTTGTCCTAATTTCGACAGGAGAGAAAGCAGGGGAGCCGCGGTGAGTGGTTGCCTCAGAAGGGCCCTAGTGCCTCTCCGACCTCACCTGGTGCCCCTGCTGGCTTGGAGTCCACTCCTGCGGGCCTGCAGGCAGTGCCTGCCCCAGGAGACCTGAGCGTGGATGCCGCACGCGGGGCCCCAGGTCCCCCAGGTGGGCCATTGTGTGCAGTGATCAGTGCACCTGTGGGCCTTCGGGTTTGAAAAACTGCTTTGGCTGGAGGGTTTTGATACATGTTTTAAGTGGGGTTTTATACGATGAAGTTTAGAATTCAGGAAGTTAGAGTGTGCAGAGCCTCCCTGTGTTAGCACGAGGCTGTCCACGGTGCCTTTCCAACTGCTCCCCCACGTAGGGAAGGCAGAACATGCACTATGTGCCTTCTTGCCTATTTTTCTGTAGATGTTATTTTTTTGAATAAACTTCCCTTTTTCCTCCTGTTCAAATTGACAGCTTTTCTATTTAATAAATTGTAAAACTTCTATGAACTGTCCCTTTTTTTCTGACTTCACCAGGTCTTTATGCTTGAGAATCATGGTACTGTCCTTTGGCTTTAGGGCATGCATCTAGTCGTAAGCAGTGATTTGTGCTGATAAATTCAGCATTAGTCCCGTGGCCTGTCCGTGGCCTGTGGGGTCAAGGGTAGACTCAGAGCAGTGCTGCCTGGGCCTGACCGAAGTGGCCCACACACTAGACGTCAGAGCTGCATGTTTTGGAGTTGGACAGAGTGGAGTTTAGTACTGGAGCATTCTTCAGTCACATGGTTGAATTTTTTAAAAAGACATTTAAACTGGGAAACGTCACCTCATGCTCCAGCCTGTTGGTGAGAAGCGGGTTCAGAGCTCTGGCGGTCTAGTAGGAAAGTGCTAGGATGCGATTCTCCTCTGGATGCAGGAACCGGGCTTCCTGGGAGGATGCCTCCAGCCACAGCCCTGCATGCGGGCACAGCATTTTAAGGGGGTGGGGGGTGTGCACCCAGAGCCCCCCTGGGGTGTTCCACCTACTGATGCTGCGCTAGAGCCAGCCCTGACCTCTGCAAGGGCAGGCAGGGGGGCTGCGGGTGCCGAAGGGTCTAGGTGAAGTAAGCGGCCCGGTGCACACACAGGCTCTTCCTGCTGTTCCCCGTGTTTGGAGTGCTCACCGTAAGAGACTTAAATGGTGTGGACGTCCAGCTCTGCCTCGGGATTTCCAGGCCCCGTGCAACCCGTCCGTTTCTCCAATCTGGCTCTCGGGGCGTCCCTTGCCCCACGCCTCGGCCTGCAATCTCCGCCTGCTCTGTCCACCGGGGGAAGGCGCTCTGCTGGTTTCCAGCGGCCCCCGGCTGCTCTTCCGAGCCCCAGCCAGCACCCCCCCCCCATCCCAGAGACGCACCGCACTCTGCGGGTGGCGCCCCTGCTCTGCCCCCGCCCCGCACACGCCCCCCGGAGGAGCAACTGCAGGCCGGCCCCGCTCGGCCAGGAGCGGCCTCCCGGACGGCCTGGAGGTACGCGCTGGGCGCGGGGGCTGGGGGCCGGGGCGGGCTCCGGTCCTGGGCGACGGCTGCCCCGGGCCAGGCCGCGGCAGCACTGAGCCGTTGGCCACTTTGCTCACTGGCTGCGCACCGACAGCCCCGGACGTAGTTAGCACCGGCGGACACGAGCGAGCGAGTTTCGGCGGCGCGGAGGTCCCGCCCGGCCGACCACCCCGCGCCCGCCAGCGCTCGGCAGTCCCGAGGGCGGCCGCGCGGGGGCAGCAGGCGTCCGCTCGCCGGCCCCGTCCCGGCGTGCCCCGCGCTGCGGCCGCGGGGCGGGACTTCCGGCTGGGCGGCCGCCGGAAGCGTGGGGGGCGGCGGCGCTGGCCGAGGGTGAGGGCGGCAGCGCGGTGGCCGGCCCGGGCGGGCCGGGGCGGGAGGAGCAGGGCGGGGGCCGCGCCGTCCACCCCGAGTGCGCAGCGAGCGCGCGGCTGCGGCTGCCGGTCTGCGGCGGGGTCCTCCCCGGGCCTGGCCTCCGGCCGCGGGTCCGTGCAAGCCTCGCGAGCCCCCGGCTCTTCCCGGCCCTCCACCCCTTCGGCCTCTGGACGCGGGGCCGCTGCCCTCGGGGCGGCCTCCCGGCGCCACACCGAGCCAGCTGCGTCCCCGGGCCGGCCGCGCCTGCCGCTGTGCGCCCGGGCTCAGGTTTCCCAGGGCCTGCGGCTCGTTCTTGTCCTGGGGTGCCCTCGCGGTGAGCCCCGCCGCGTCTGCAGCCGGCGCCCGGCCGGGCGGGGGGAGACGGAGACCGGGCGCATCTCTCCGGCCCCTGGGCCACGGGCTCGGAGCGGGCAGGCCACGCCCACGGGGCTTCAGCGCCTAGGGGAGCAGCCTGGGTGCTTCGGGGGGGGAGGTGTCAGGTCAGTGGTCCAGGGCTCCCCCGAGCGGGCCGCCGGCTTCGGTGGGCGTCTGTCGTCCCCCCGGGCTGCACGTGGGAAGGACGGTCCCTGAAATCCTGTGATCTGTCCCAGCGGCAGGCGGGAGTCATGGACGTAGACGCGGAGAGAGAGAAGATAGCAAAGGAGATCGCGGAGCTTGAGAGGATTTTGGATCCCACGTCCTCGGGCATCGCAGTGGGGGTCTCGGAGTCCGGTCTCACGTTGGATTCTGACGCAGGTGAGCTCTCGCAGGCCACAGCTGGACCCCGTCCATCTGCCCTCCAGACGAGCGGGGTGCTCGGCCGCGCTGATCTCTGCCTTTCCTCCCCGAGGCGGCCTGTAGGCGCTCCTCCTCAGCTGGCCGCGACCTGCTGGCTGTGAGTGAGCGCGCGGTCTCGGGAGGCTGGCGGGCTGTCCTCGGGAGCCAGAAGGTTCCAGAGCTCAGCTTGTCCACTGCCACCGTGCTGGACAGCAGAGTGTCACCCCCACGTGCTGCCCTCGGTGCTCCCCTGGCCCTGAGGCCCCTCACCGCAGCTCTGGTCGGAGGCCTGCCCGCACGGTCGGAATCTATGAGAAACTGGGCCCTCAGGCCTCTCCCCAGCACCAGGTGCAGCTCTGAGGCTGTTTCTCAGGGTTTCGGACTACGCCAGGGCTGCCTTTCACCTGTAATCAGGGCCTCGGCCCTGCCCCCGCCCCCGACTGACTCCAGCACCCCCAGCACAGGGCTGGCTCCTTCGAGGCCTCCCCTCGTGGCCCTGGTGCGTCTTCCCTCTCTGGCTGACCCTGCCATCGGTTCAGGGCCTCTCCTGCCGAGTCAGTGAGTAGCGCTCAGCCGGCTGCTGGGGAAGGAAGGTCCCGTTTTGTCCTGAGGCCTTTCAGCCCCTCCCCCGCCTGTGGCCATCAGGAAAGACCCTGTGCCACACCTGCTGGTCATCTCTTTAGCGGATACGGAGTCCTGTTGCCGGTCACCCACACGGTGTGCTTGTGTTCCCACAGATTCACTGCCAGAGGAGGACTCAGAGGCTGCTGCTTCCCCAGGCTCGGTAACTACTGGCCGGGGCTGTCTGTGGTGCCCACCAAGGCAGACTCCACCCTGCCAGTGGGCCCAAGACCAAGGGGGGGGTGCTGTGAGCACATCTCGGTGTTTCTGTGCGTGTGTTACCGGAAGTGACATGTCTCAAAGTATTTGCCACCAGAATTAGAATTGTTCCTGGGATAACCTTTGTCCGAGGTTTGGCGTTTGTGTTTCCTGACTTTTCTAAGCTCTCTGTAACACGTGTGTGTCTGGGCATGGCGTCACACGTGGAAGGTTTTGAGCGTGCTGCCTGGGTCTGGCCCCTTGTAGCCTGCTTGTCTGTGCCTCAGTTTGCAGCGTGCAGTGGGGTACTCACAGCGCAGGTCAGTCCGTGCGTGTGATTGCCCAGGACGGTGCCTGGCACATAGTCCCTCAGTCAGGCCAGTTTTTATTGCTACTTTTTGTTTATTTTAGAATTTCATGTTAATTTGGAGAATTTTTACAGTTTGTTTTTGTTTTTTCACGAAGACAGCAGGTACAGGGTTGATTCTGATTTTTAACGGCCGGGTAGTGCCCCTGGCTTAGATTTACTATAGTTCCTCACCTGACAGTCCCGCCCGCTGTTCCTGGGTTTTAGTCCTGCTGGTGCTGCAGCGGCCGTCCTCACACGTGTTGGGGCTCACCGTCCCCTGCCAGTGACGAGGGCACACGGGCCCGTTCTGAGCCTTGAGTTCCATAGAAATATTTATTGTGGGAAGTGGATAGTATTTAGCTTTTCATACTTTCCCACCCGAGATATATTTCCAGATGTTTGTTTTCTTTGTTTTAAGTTGTGGAACGTGCACATGCTGGACATAGTCCCACATCAGGGTGGTCTCCTGCTGGCCCAGGGACCGGAGCGTGAGCTCAGAGGCTCGTTGTGCCACCCTGGGTCACGGGGGGGGGGGGGGGGGGCAGCGTTTGCATGCCTCCTTCCTCACCTGCAGTTTCCTGCCTGTAACCAGGAAGAGGAGAGGTGGGGTGAGGCCAGCAATGGTGAGGATGACCCCAAGGAAAAGACCCTTCCTGAAGACCCAGAGACCTGCCTGCAGTTGAACATGGTCTACCAGGAGGTCATCCAGGAGAGGCTGGTAGAGGTCAGCCTCCTACTGGCCCAGAACCAGGAGCAGCAGGTAGGAGAGGGCCTGGCCCTCAGAACCCCCATGGCCAGACACTCCAGAACAGGGCTTTGAGCTGTGTCTGTTCCCTGACTGCCCGGGTCCCATTCACAAAGGGAGTCGCTGCTGCCTGACCCCAGATGGGCCCCTTGTATCTGCCGCAGGAGGAGATCATGTGTGACCTGGCAGGATCCAAAGCCTCCAAGGTGAAGGACGGCAAGAGCCTGCCTCCGAATCTGTACATAGGGCACTTCATGAAGCCCTACTTCAAGGACAGGGTGACAGGAGTGGTGAGTAGCAGGAGCCCAGCTCTCATTAGGGAGGGCAGAGAGGGGGAGTCAGGCTGCATGGGAAGGAGCTCTCGGTTCCATACCTGCTGTGGGTGTTGTGAATTCCTTTGCATTGTTCGGGGTGATGTTCTCCAGCCTCCTTCAAATTCTTTTTGGTTGCCAGTGGTGAAAGGGTCTCCAGCCCTGGAATATGGCAAGCTGACCTCTGCTCCACAGACGAACCCCGGGGGCATTTCCATAAGAGGTGGCACCATGGGTGGGGCAGCTTGGCAGAATCGTGGCAGCCTGGTAGCGAGGTCCTGTGGAGCCGCTGATCCCACCCCATGCTCCTCACGGCCCCCAGCCACTCACCAGGGAGTAGCTCTGGGCCCAGGTGTCTGGTGCCAGGCCTCCCACGTGGCCGAGCTGCTCAAGGAGGCTGAGGGAAAGGGCTCCAGAGTCTTAGTGAGGCCCCAGAGCGACATGCTTGGCCCGTGAGGTGCGCATACCTGGTTCTGTCCACGGTGTGACACTGCTTTGCCCGGCAGGGGCCTCCTGCCAATGAAGAGACGCGGGAGAAGGCTGCCCAGGGCATCAAGGCTTTCGAGGAGCTCCTGGTGACTAAGTGTAAGTGCCCTGGCCGGGGCCTCAGCACCACAGCCCTGCCTCTCCTCAGACGCCCTCCTGTGGCTCTGTGGGCTCCTTTGGGCCCTAACTATTGGGACTGGCCCCTCAAAGCCCTTGCCTGTCCCCGGCCATGTGGGGCCACCGTCCCCACAGCTCGCTGGTCTCCCTTTTCATCCCTGAACACCCAGCCCCGGGGGCCCAGCTGTGAGCTTGGGCCAGGGCATCCTGCTCGCTGGACAGAGGGCCCTGGGCCCACAGCCCGGCCCCCCTGCCAGCTCTGTGGTCTTGGCCTGGTCCTGTGCCCACAGCTTCCTCACATGAAAGTAGGGGAAGGCGCTGCTGATGTCATTGTTTCTTGTCAGGGAAAAACTGGGAAAAGGCCTTGCTCCGAAGATCAGTGGTGAGCGACCGCTTGCAGCGCCTGCTTCAGCCCAAGTTACTGAAGTAAGTCTGAGCACAGCCACGGACGTCAGCCTCCCTGGGCTGGATGCTTTGTCACAGGCACTCAGTGTGGCCGCGTCCCCCTGCTCCCAGCAGAAGAGGTGCTGATCCCTGGAACTTTTCCCCAAAGACGCAGCTGGGCTCAAGGTCGGACATGCGAGAACTGGGCAGGCCGAGTGGCCTCATTCAGTCACGCAGCTCGGGCACTTTCTCTGTTCTGAATGAGGACCGTTTGTGAGACTTTTTATGTTGTGCTGGGGTGACACCATGTGACCAAATCACAGCACCTGGGGTCGGGCCAGGGGTCCCAGGGGCTGCCCCTAGTCTCACGGCTTGATGTGTGGGTCAGGATTTTTCAGGGGTGGCTTCCTCCTCCCTGGACTCCGGAAGGGGCAACTGCAGGCTTAAGTAGGCCCTGGCTCTGTCGCCAGGCTGCCCGCAGAACACCTCCCTGCGTGCCGGGTCCAAGGCAGGCAGCTGGGACGTCGAACCCGCGGTCTAAGTTCCCGTCTGTGTCTTAGGCGGCTGCAGTGACCGCAAGAGCGAGAGTGTCGCTGCTTCCTGTGGGCGGGAAGCCGGGCAGCCTCCGGCCTGCACAAGGCAGGCTTGGAGTCGGAGCCAGGCTCCGGTGTGTGCTCCCTGACGCGCGGCTTCATCTGTGGAGTGACGTGCATGCCTGGGTACTCAGGGAAACTGCGCTGGCCCCAAGACGCCCACTCCTACTCCCCCCCCGCCCACCCAGAGCACAGCCGTGACGTGGGTAACCCTGGTGTCTCTGCCTGCCCCGTAGGCTTGAGTACTTGCACCAGAAACGGAGTAGGGTGACGAGCGAGGCAGAGAGGCAGGTCCTGGAGAAGCAGAGCAGGGAGGCGGAGAGGGAAGTCCAGGACATTCGGTGAGCTGGGTGTTACAGGGAGGCTGTGGTCTGGGGAGAGGCATGGAAGGCCCGGCGTGACCCTGGCAGCCTGTCCCTGTCTCCAGGCAACTCCCAGAGGAGGCCTTGCTGGGGAACAGGCTGGACAGCCACGACTGGGAGAAGATTTCTAACGTTAACGTAAGTTGGGCAACACTGGGCTGATGGCGGCTCATGACCGTCCTGGCAGCCGAGGGCGTGGGCTAGGATCGGCAAGGTCAGATTCAGGCAGTCAGGCTGAGTCCCTGGTGGCCGCCAGACCTGCCGCGAAGCCTCTGGTCAGGCGAGTGTCAGGCCCACCCCGCTGGGGTGAGCTGCCTTTTCAGAGACGGATGAGTGTGAAGGTTCAGGCTTCATGCTTGGAGCCGAACCCCCACTTCCGGGTGTGTGAGTCCTGGCAACCTGGACTGGGACCCCACTTCTCCCCGGGTGCCAAGCCGCCAGCCGTCCGCGAGCAATAGTCCCTGCAGCTTGGGTTTCTCTGTTGGTGCAGTTTGAGGGTGGCCGCAGTGCGGAGGAGATCCGGAAGTTCTGGCAGAACTGCGAGCACCCGAGCATCAACAAGCAGGAGTGGAGCGGGCAGGAGGTAGACCAGCTGAAGGCCCTTGCAGCCAAGCATGGCCATCTGCAGTGGCAGAAGATTGCCAAGGAGCTGGGGGTGAGGACCGGAGGGGCCTCGGGTGCACGGCTGGGAGGCTGGGGGGCTTGGGGTCACCACGGGCTGGGTGTCACAGCCCAGCACTGGGAGCTAGCAGATTGCTTCATCATGCGGCTCTTGAGGGTGTGGCCTGCAGGGAGAACAGCCTCTCCGCCCCTCTCTGGGCCAGGTCTCTGGAGGCTTCTGGCTCCTCAGCCTCCATCTGTCTCTGAGTGCTCACCCATCTTCCGCCTCCCTCCCAGGGCCTGGCTTATCTGGATCGTTCCTTATTTCCATCAAGCTCAGGAGTTGGTCCTGGTGGGTTTTGAGGGGAATACTCTTCCCGGTTTCCTCTGGGCCCTTGTGGTGTTTTCCTCGTTTCTAAAGTGAGGACCAAGAGTTTCACTCAGCCTGTCTGCACTGTGAAGGTGTTGGAAGCTCGCCTCTCTGAGAACAGCTCACTGTGAACTAGGACTCTTTGCTGCCTCTTCAGACCGTAGTTTGCGTAGGGAGGTCCTTCTCGTCTGTACGTGGTTAAGTGTCTCAGGAATCCTTGTGTTGTGCTCTGGTTTGAATTTCACTGGCCCACGGCCTGAGAGGGTGAGGAGTAAAGTCTGCGTGTTTGAATGGATCACTCCACAGACAGGCACACGATTGCAGCGAACTGACGAAACCGAAGCTGCGCAGAGACCGGCATGGATCCTGGGGTGGCACATGGTCTGTCTGTCCTGCCGAGCTTAGTCTGTGGAGCCGCTTGGCCGGAGCGCTGGGCCGGCCTCAGGCACGCTTCCCCCTTGTGTTTTTGCTGGTTGTGTTTCACGTACTGGGCTGCTGAGTAACCTGGTGCACGTACACTTAGCTTTATACGCTTGGTAAGTCGGGCTTTTAAAGTCATTTTTAGTCTCTGTTTTCTTCATTTTGGGGCTTTATTTAGGGTTTTGGTTTAGAGCAGCGTTGGTTCTCAGTAAAACCAAGAGGAAGGTGCGGAGACTCCCCTGTGTCCTTCGCCCCCCACCAGCATCATCCCTTCCCAGAATGGTGCTTCTGTTCAACCAAGGACAGGTCTGTGCTGACCCCCCGCCGCACCCAGAGCCACGTGCACGTCAGGGCTGTGCTGCTGGGGGCTGCCCTGTGTGCGCTTGGACAGCGCACGGGGACACGTGTCCGCGGGGCGGCCTCCTGCAGACTAGTGCTCAGCCGCCCCCGCTGTGCCTCTTCCAGGGCCGCCTGGAGCTGGGGGCCTGTCCCCACGGCTTCCCCCTCTCAGGAGCTGAGGTGCCTCCGGGCCTTTTCCCGGCCTGCCCACACATTCCTTTTTAGCACTAAAAACACCCCGTTTTCTGGATGGACCTCGCTTTGTCCCTCCACCTGCTGAGGGCATCTTGGTCGTTTCCAGGATTTGGCGGTTGTGAAGGTGTTAACATCTGTGCCGAGGCGTTCGTGTGGATGTGAGTTTTCGGGTCCTTTGGCTAAACACCAGGGAGCGGTTGTATGCTGAGAGGATGTTTGGGTCTGTCCTGCAGAGTGGCCACCCCGTGCTGTGCACCCCCAGCCACAAGCAGGGGTCCTGCTGCCCCGCATCCTCACCAGCCTGTGGCGGTGTCCGGGCTCCAGACTTGGGCTGCTCTTGCAGGCGTGTGTTCGTGTCGCGTTTGCTTCTGCATCTCCGTGATGACCAGCACGTGCTGGTTTAGCTTTCATCTGCGTGTCTTTTTTGGCCAAGTGTCTGTGTAGGTTTTTGGCTTATTTTTAATCATTGTTTTCCTGCTGAGTTTATTTATTTATTTATTTGTTTTAAATGTTTATTTGTCAGAGAGAGTGAACACAAGCAGAGAGAGTGGGAGAGGGAGAAGCAGGCATCCCGCGGAGCAGGGAGCCCGATGGAGGCCTCGATCCCAGGACCCTGGGATCAGGACCTGAGCCAAAGGCAGACGCTTAACTGACTGAGCCCCCCAGGCACCCCTTGCTGAGTTTTAAAGTCTTGTGTATTTGGAATAACAGTTCTTACCAGACACGTCTTACGAGCGTTTCCTCCTGTCTGCAGTCTGTCTTCTCATTTTTCTGACGTCTTCCACTGAGCGAAAGGTCTCAGTCTTAGCTGAGTCCAGCTGATCCGTTCTTTCAAGGACCAGCCTTTTGGTGTTGTGTCTTAAAAGGCATCACCAAACCCAAACCTCATGGGCATGTGGACTGCATGCGTCCAACTGTACGTGTTCTCTGTAACTCCAGGATTTTCTTCAGGAAAAAAGAGAGTTCAAATCACATTCATTAGCTTTTGGGAAATAGTTTCCCCATAAGGGGGTAAGTGAGGGGACAGGCTTGGGCGACCGCGTCTGCCGTGGAGACTGGTGGTTTATGTGCTGAGCTGGAGCCCACATGGAAGCCGAGATACAGTCACTGCAGAGCTCTCCCTGGGGTGGCGACCCCAAAGAGGCCCGTCGGGGCCCCAGGGTTAGGGCCACAGAGCAGCCCTTAGGTCGTCAGAGGCGCGAGCTTTGCAGGGAGGCTCCTCCTCCAGGCCGCTGAGCTGGCGGTGCCCGTTGAGGAGTCCAGTGTCGCTCTGGGGTCTTGTGAATACAGCGTTACGGACTTTTCTGGACACGCTGTGTGTCTGTGAATGTGCAGACTGGTGCTCCACGGCCTTCTTCTGTCAGGCTCTCCACTGTCCCTTCAGGATCTGCTAGGGGCGATAAGGCTGTTGGTTCACAGCACCCTGGCCGTCCCTCTGCGGGGGGTGCATACCCAGTAACACCCACTTTGCTTTGGTTTGGGGCCTTGGAAGACCAACCGCAGCGCCTTCCAGTGCCTGCAGAAGTACCAGCAGCACAACAAGGCTCTGAAGCGCAAGGAGTGGACGCGGGAGGAGGACCGCCTGCTCACCCAGCTCGTCCAGGAGATGCGCGTCGGCAGCCACATCCCTTACCGGAGAAGTGAGTGTCCACGTGGGCCCTGCTCCCTGTGCTCCCCGCTGAGGCTCGCGAGCCTCCAGACCCAAGGCCCCTCACGGGTGGAGGCAGCTCAGTCATGACAGGCATGAGGGGCTGGAGGGGGACGTCTGGGGTCACCCAGCCCCCGCACCCCATGGCCCAGTGACCTAGTGACCAGAGCAGCTCCTTGCTGAGTGACCCAGGAAGCGGGGTGCCCATCAGGCCCCTTTGTCCCCAGTTGTCTACTACATGGAAGGGAGAGACTCCATGCAGCTCATCTATCGGTGGACCAAGAGCTTGGACCCCAGCCTGAAGAAGGGGTTCTGGGCCCCAGAGGAAGACGCGGTGAGTATACGGTCGTAGAAGCCAAGGAGAGCCGTCCTCTGGGATGTGAGCCTCGGCGCCCACTGTCCCTTCTGAAATGGACTGATGCGGGCTGGGGAGCTTACGGCTGCCTGCAGAGGCCTTACTCGTTCGCTGTCCTTTCCTGCAGAAGTTGCTTCGAGCAGTTGCCAAATACGGGCAGCAGGATTGGTTTAAAATCCGGGAAGAGGTGCCAGGTAGGAGCGATGCCCAGTGCCGAGATCGGTGAGTTGGACCCCGCTGGGTGAGGGAGGCCTTGCTGGGGTTGCTTCCGGATAGGCCGGAGGGTGGGCGAGCAGCCTGTGGCCCCAGGGGTTCTGCTGGCAGAGCTGGGGTGGCCTGGGAGCCCTGCGTAGCCGGGGTGTCTGGTCAGGAAGCAGGATGCCTGTTGGTTTTTTGGAACCAGACTTTTGTACAGGCTCAACCTGAGGGGGCCCAGGGGGCGTTTCCCTGACCCTGTTGCTGGAGCTCCTGTTCCAGACCCCTGACGGCAAGGTCTCTGGAAGGCCGCTTTGGCGACGTTCTTTTCTCAGCCTGTTTTTTTTTTAACGGCTCATAACAACCTAATTTGTATGTTGTGTAACTTACTCCCATGAGGGTTGCGGTTCTGGGGGGTTACTGTCCTCGGTGAGCTGTGCAGCCGCACCCCCAGGCAACTTCAGAACGCTGTGACCACCCCCCAGAGAAACGCCGTTTCCCAACAACAACAACAAACAACTGAGGGAAGGGACGAGGGCTCGAATAGACCCTTCTCCAGAGAGCGCACGAGACTCGGCCTGGTGTCGTCAGTCGTTGCAGAAACACGGGGAGAGCGGCCGCGGGATGCCACGTCGCGCATCGGGACGGTGGTTTTAAGGCCGCACGAAAGGGCAGGTGCAGCCGAGGGTGCGGAGCGTGCGTGGTGTGGGTGCCGCGGACGAGCTGCGGCGCTTCCTTGGGCAGTTAGCCGTGGAACCGCAGTGTTGCCGGCGAACTGCCGCCCGCCCGCCCGCGGGAACCGGGAGCCGGGCCTCACACGGGCACCTTCGCACGCGTGGTCCTAGCCACAGGGGTCACGGTGGCCGCGCGGCAGGAGCCGACCATGTCAGTGGAGGAAGAGGTTAGCGACAGAAGCCGTTCTCCAGCTGGGTGGACGCTAGGGTACCGCTGGGCCTTGACGACGAGACCCCAGGGCGCCTGGTTGGCGTGGTCAGTGAGCGCCCAACTCCTGATCTTGGGGCCATGGGTTCGAGCCCCGCGTTGGGTGTAGAGAGGACTGAACAGATAAGCAGACCAAGTCCCAACACACCCCCCGTGGGTTCGTTCGCCTTGGCAACGGGAGCGTCTGTGGACGGGCACGCTCATTGCTCTTGGACGTGTGCCTGCGAGTGGGGTTTTCAGGGCATGTGATGCTGTGGTTTCCCGCGGCGGCAGCCCCACCCTGTGCCCCCGTGGGAGACACCCTCACCAGCCCCCGGGAGCCCCGGCTCCGGCAGGCGTGGGGTGTCAGGTGGCATCTCAGTGGCTTCCGTTCACGGCTCCCTGACGGCTCCTGGCATTGAGCGTCTGTGTGTGTTGACCGGCCCTTTGCGTGTCTTTTCTGGAGAAACGTCTATTTTTGTTGTTTGCTCAGTTAAAAAAGCAAGTTGTCTTTGTGTCACGGGCTAGTGTGAGTTGATACGTGTTCGGCTACAAGTCCCTTATCCGAGGCCTCATCTGCCCGTCTTTCTCGCTGGCATCCTGTGAGACACATCAAGGTTTTAATTTTCACGAAGTTCAGTTATTCTGTGTTTTCTGTTCGTCCCCTGAGCTTTTGGTGCCGGGTCTCAGGAGCCCTTGCCGGCGTGGGGACAGCCACGGGAACGTGGAAAGCCTCAGGAGGGCGTTCTGGTGCCCGAAACACCCCCGTGTCCTTCCCGCTTTCAGGTACCTCAGACGACTGCACTTCAGCTTGAAAAAGGGACGATGGAACGCAAGTGAAGAGGGGAAGCTGCTTGAGCTGATCGAGAAGTACGGTGTTGGTGAGTCCTGGGCCTCTGCAGGCCCTGAGCCCCCAGGAGGCGCGGCTCGCGGAGACCCCAGCTGCCTCCCTGTCCCCAGCTTCTCCCCAGCTCAGTGGGCAGCAGCTTTTCCCCCTTGCGCACTGCGGAACGGTCGGGTTGGAAAGTTCAGGAGCGCCGTCACTCCACTCCTGTCTTGGAGGTGGCTGCTGCTGGCCACGTGCACCTGCCCAGCCCACTCTCGGGGCCCTTTTCTAGGGCAGGTTTTTTTAAAGTTGAGTCACTCGGTGTGAGTTCACGGATTCCACCGCTTCTCACTTAGCGTTCTGTTGTCCGTTGTGAATGTTCTTCTGTCTTCACGTGTCCTGTGTTCTCCCGTTGTTGTCGACACCCACATCCTGTCTCCTTGAGGAAGAGCACAGAACTTCCTCAGCCGCCTATCTCTTGACGGACGTTTCCGTTGTTTCTCATTTCTGCCGCCGAGCTGGAAGGAGCCAAGGGCTCGGTCGCTGCATCTGCTTATTATCTGCGGCATCTCCTTAGGAACAGACCCTAGACGTGGCATTGCCAAGTTCAGGTGTATGCAGAATCCTGAGTGTGGCACGGAGTCACACTGCCCTGAAAACAAGGTCCCAGCGTCCTCCCCCCATGGGGTCGGGAGAGAGAATAGTTTGCCGTGTTTGGTGTAGAAGCCGGGGTGTGGCAGAATCGCAGGGTCCGTGTTTACATAAACGCAGATGGTTTTTTTCCTCTTGTGTGTGTGTTCTCTAGAGTCTTGCTAAAGGGCTGATTATCCGTTGAGAATCTGAAGGCCCGCTTGTCACAGAGCTTCTCCGATGTGGGGAGCAGCGTGCAGCGGAGCGCGTGTTCTCACGGAACACGGTGCAGGTCTTCTGCGGGAGACTGCGCGTCTGCGAGAAGAGCCTCTCGTTCAGGTTGTAAACGTGTCATCAAAGACCGTGGGAAGCAACTTCTGCGTTGTCTTGCTTTTGTAGGTCACTGGGCAAAAATAGCTTCTGAACTACCCCATCGGACAGGCTCCCAGTGTCTGAGCAAGTGGAAGATCATGGTCAGGGTGAGGCTTTATCAAAAGTCAGTCGAAGGCCCTGTACCCGTGGGACCAGCATCACCGCCGGGCGGGGAGGGGAGGAGGGACGTCTGGCTTCTGGCCCTGGCATCTCTTCTTCCCGGAAGCCGAGGGCAGAGAGCCCCGGCCTCTCCGACAGCTGCTGTCACCTCAGAGCATTCGGGGGAGCGGGGTGCCGTGCTCCCCACGCGCCGTGTCCAAACCTGCTTGGGGTCTCTCCCCAAAGGGCTGGCCTGCCTGCCTGTTGTCCCTGGTCCGTGAGCCCTGGGCGGCCGAGGCCTCCAAGTAGCCCTTCCCCACAGAAGAAGCAGAGTCGGGGGAGGAGGCGGCGGCGGCCCCTTGGCAGCGTGCGGTGGAGCTCCAGCAGCGGGGACAGCAGCAGCGGGGACAGCAGCAGCGGGGACGGCAGCAGCGGGGACAGCGAGGACTCGGAGCCAGAGGAAGCCCCAGAGGCCGGGGCAGGTGGCCAGGCGCTGCCGTCCGCACAGCACACTGTGCCGGACATGGACCTGTGGGTGCCTGCCAGGCAGAGCGCCAGTGAGCCGTGCGGAGGGGGAGCCCGGGGCTGGCCAGGACGCCGTGCCGCCCCCCCCAGCCCTCCCAGGGCCTCCAGCGAGCCTCAGGCCAGCAGAGCTGCTTGCCCCACAGCCTCGGGTCCCGCAGAGGAGGCGGGCCAGGCACACACTCCCTCCGGGACCCACGGCACCAGCATGAGCGGCATCGGGCACCCAGGCTCGGCGGACACGCACCTCTCGAGCCCAGAGGAGCCGGCAGACGAGGTAGGCCCCAGACCCCAGTGCACCCCACGTGGCTGCTCGGGGGTCACCCAGCTGGTGCTGGGGCACAGCGGGCCGGCCTGCACTCGCATCAGCTGCGTTCCTGGCTGCGGCGGGGCAGACGCCCGTCCTGGCTCCAGAGAACATTGGCTTCTGGTCCTCAGCAGACTCGTGTCCAGGGCAGCAGCCTCTGCTTCCCCAGGTTTGCTTTATGGGCCGTGCAGGAGAGCTGCTTGGGGTTCTGCCGGGTGGGCCCGCAGACTTGGAGTCATTTCTGACCTGTTTGTCCCCGAGCAGGGGTGGGGCGGGGGCAGCAAGCAGGAGGGTGTCCCCTTGGCTTGCGGAAGTCCAGGCACCTCTCCCGTGCAGGGTCCCACTGTCCCCTGGCCCTGTGTATGCCTGTCCCAGTCAGCGTCCGAGGTGTCCGGGCCCTGGCCGCCTCCCTGGCTCTGGCCATGTGCGGAGTTGCGGTGAGCAGGCTGGCCTGTCCTGGGAGAGGTTGGAGATTCTGGGGCACCTGAGGGGACAGCGGGCTGTCCAGGCAGCCGGGCAGACTGCACGCGGTGCCATCAGCTTGGGGGCTGGCTGGGGGAGCAGGGGCCCTCTGCTGGTGCTGGCTGCAGCCAAGCCGGGCAGGCGTGTGGGTGGCCAGGCCTCAGGGACCCGCCTGAGGCCGCCATGCTTCAGAGAGCCTCCACCCCCCCCGCGTTGGGGTCGGGGCGCAGGGGCGTGCGTGCTGTCTCTGAAGGCCCTGCGCCAGGGCCCCCCACGCGCCCAGCCTCACGCTGTCTTTTCGTTAGAGTGGGAGTCATCTGCTGAAGGTGCCACTGGAGAGCGTGCTGCAGGTGCTCAGGACCAACACAGCCCGCTGGCGCCAGGCTCTGGTAGGAGCCCCCGCCACCCCCCGCTACCACTGCCCTGTCGGCCCAGGGCCCCTCCCCAGTCCAGGGAAGGAGTGGAGGATGGCAGGGGGGGCCATGCGCAGCCCTGGAGCTCAGCCTGGCTGGGAAGCCCAGGTGTCTTTCTTCCTTACACAGAAGGAGAAACTGAGGCAGCCGTGCCCGCTCAGCCCATCCCTGGGGGCCAGCCCCAGTGACAGCGGTGTGGCCGGGCCCCATGTACGGCGGCTGTGGCACAGGACGGTCGGGAACAGGCGGCGGTGGCGGGGACACGCCCTGCAGAGGAGGCTCGTTGAGCGCCAGCTTCTGGTGGCCATGAGCCCGTGGGTGGGCGACGTTGTCCTGCCCTGCACCCGCCGGAGGCCTGCCGCCATGCACACCCGAGGTACTGCCCCAGGGAGGGCTCCTTTGAGAGCCTCCTGGGGGGCCCGGCGGGGAGACGCAGGGCAGATGCGGGGTGATCCTGCTGGGGAGAGGGTGCACGGGGAGGGACCCGTGTGCCGATCTCGTCTTTCTAGAAAGCGTGCCCTTGGAGGGCTGTTTGGGTTTTGTCTCTTTCTTGCTCAGCACACGAGGGACAGTGTGGGAATGACCAGCCACTTGGGCCTTCGCAAGGGTCTTCTCGGGGCTCGGGTGGGCGGTGCCTGCGTGCAGGTTTCTGCAGAGCTGGTTGTGTTCTCGGGCCGGGGGGGGTACTTCAAAGGCCAGTCGGGGCCGGCCTGCCCTCTGGGCTCCTGCCCTTCCTTCTGGCTGAGCATGGCGGCAGATGGATGTGGGGTTCTTTGGGGCCTCAGGGAGAGGGGCCTTGGTAACCGCACATGTGTGCGCTTGTTCCCTCAGCCGATGGCATCAGGAAGCAGCTGCGAGACGCCCAGCTGGCCAGCACTCCCGCGTTCACCATCTTTATCCAGGTGAGAAGCCCCGCCCCGCAGGCAGAGCTTTCCTGTTTTGTGCTTGGTTTTCTTTGGGTGAAGATGGATTCACTTCTTAAAGTCTAACTTCTTGAAGTTTTAGACCCTTGGAAAGGGCCTTTCAGTGGCTTGCGACGCTTAGCAGGCCAGCTGCTGTGGAAGGGACAGCCCCGTCCCTGCCACCATCAGTTAAACCTCATCCTGAGAAGGGACGGGGGTGCTGGGAGCCCCAGTGCGTAAATGGAAGCTCAGAGAAAGGAGACCCCGGCCCGGAGGGAGCTCTACTCCGATGCCCCTGGGCCCTGAGGCCAGGCGGGGGCTGAGCAAAGGGGTCATGGCCTTGAGGGGCTGTGCTGGACTCCGGACCTACCCCGAGCAGTGGTCAGAGCTGGCTCAAGTTCATCGCAGACGCCCTTGTCATCTTAGCCCTGGGCGGGGAAGGGGGACAGGCTCTTGTCATGTGTGTGCCATGCACGTGTCACACGCGTCCCTCAGCTGTTCCAGATTGACACTGCTGGGTGCATGGAGGTCGTTCGAGAGAGGAAGGCCCAGACCCCTGCCCTGCTCCAGGCTGGCACTCGGGACCCAGTGCCTGGGCTCCTACAGGTGAGAAGTAGGGGGTGAGCACCCGGTCTCTGCCACCCTCCCTCCTCTTCCCGACGCGGCAGGGCCAGTGCTGGGGTGGGTAGCAGCTGTCCAGCCAGAGAGTAAGAGACAGGAGGCATTCCCGGGTCCCCCGGAGGGGAGGCTGGTCCAGCCCGAGAGCAGCCCTCCTGGCTCTTGGGCCTCTCACGGCAACCCTTCTAGGAGGTGTTTGCTCATCTGCGTGGAGCCCTGAGGGCTTCACAACATGTCGGGGTGGGAGGGGGCAGAGCTGGTACTGTGCCGCCCCTGCGTGGAGGTCTCCAAGCTCTTGGGCATCTACTGCTCTGGGCATTGGCCCTGCTGGGGTGGGATGCCAGGTGTGGGAGAGGTCACGTTCCCGGGTCAAGTTACAACTCTGAAGGGAATGACAGAACGACCAGGTTGGCCCTGTGGTGCCATCTAGGCCCCAGAGACCCCAAGTCCTTCTGCCTGGGGAGCCAAGCCCCTGCCTCTCTCTCAAACCCCACACAGGCCTGACTTCACTGTGATGAGCTCACCCGGTGGTGCCTGTAGGAGGATGTGGGGAGGGAGGGAGGCCGGCCCTGGTGCTTGGGCCTTGCTCCCACTGCAGGTGAGAGCAGAAGGAAGGCTTTGCTGCAGGTGGAGAAGAGCAGGTCTGGGCCCTGGGACTTCCCTGAGACGCACACTCTTGTTTTTCAGATGTCTTCGTCGCAGAACCCTGCAGGTATTGTCTGTCCTCTTGCCTTGACTATCTAACCTAATGGGAAAGGGGTGTTGGATCTCGGGTTCTGACCAGCACAGCTGTGGCCCTGGTGATAGGTCTTGTCCGAATCCCACGGCAGTGGCAGAAGCGTGGCCGGCGGGAGTGGGCAGAGGCAGCTCCTCGAGCTCCTACCTGCTCCGCACATAAGCCAGCCCGGGGCATCCCGGAGGGGCCTCTGCTGCTGGCTGCCACCAGCCTCCCCACACCAGCAGCATCGTGCGAGGCTCTGGGGGCTGGGAGACCACGCGAGGAGGGCGGTGGTGCCCAGTGGTCGTTGTTTTGAAGATACCGAAGGCGCGGGGCTGGTGGCCGGTACCTGGCGGGCCGTGCTGCCCTGGCTGCAGCAGGAGCTCGAGGAGGTCTGGGAACATGCAGATCAGATGCCAAAGCTCCTGCTCTGTACTCCCAGCAGCCGCCCACCCTCCAGGACGGCCCTCCGATGGGACATGGGGGAGGCACGTCTGCAGTCCGCACGCGTGGAGCTCATCCGCATCTGTGTTGTGTCTTCTCTGCAGGCCGCAGCTCCGGGAATCCGCCAGCGCGAGAAGCTGCAAAGCAGAGCACCGGCCACAAAGGGAGCAGGGGTTTACAGCCCTGCCATGCCGAGTCCAGCCCACCAGCGCCCCCGCCCGCTCCGTGTGGCCCCCGGCCCAAGCCCAAGACCGTCTCCGAGCTGCTGCGGGAGAAGCGGCTTCGGGAGGCCCGGGCCAGGAAGGCCGCCGCCCCAGGCGCCGTGGCTCTCCCACCACAGCTGCTGCTGTCCTCGCCACTGGTCCTCCAGCCCCGTCTACCGCAGGCCCCCCCCACCCCCGAGGCCCCGGGCCCGGCTGCCACAGACACGGCGCTCTCTGGGCCTGGGATCCCTGCAGCAGTGGGGCTGAGTACTTCAGGCAAGAACGAGAGACCCTCCACCCTGCCAGTCTTGGACCACACCCTGGCCTCCACAGAGGCTGCCCCTGCTGCCTCCAGAGCTCCAGTTCCCAGCCGGGTCCTTGTGAGTGGCCATCAGGGTGGCCTGGGACAGTCTCAGGCCCCAGCCGCGTCCCGGAAGCAGGGCCTGCCTGAGGCACCACTCTTTCTCCCGGCAGCCCCCAGCCCCATTCAGCTGCCTCTCCAGCCCCTCAGCCTGCCACCAGCTCTGGGCACCCTCAAGGGTGGGCCTCACGTGGCGGCCAGCACGCCTCTGCCTGTCACCTGGGTGCTCACAGCCCAGGGGCTGCTCCCGGTGCCAGCCGTGGTGGGCCTTCCTGGGGCGGCAGGGACCTCTGGTCCCAAGGGACTGTCTGTGACTCTGCCGTCCTCCCTGCCTGGGATGCAGGTAGGCCAGGGCCCCAGGCCCCCTGGGCTGAGCCACCCCTGGCAGCCCCCGGCCAACGTGGACACAGACTCAGATTCTCTCTCCAGGACAGACCTCTCGACCCTTCCGATGCCTTGCCAATCCCAAAGTTCTGTGGAAGTGGGCAGTGACGTGGCCCGTGCCCCTGGGGGACCTTTCCCCGGAGAGGCCCAAGTGGCCAGGGAAATAGCTGTGCCCAGGATACCCTCCCAGGCCACACTTCTGGCTGACCATCCTGAGGCAAAACCCCCGTGGTCCAGCCAGCCCCCTCTGCAAGCTGGCACTAGCCCTGGGAGTGGCCCAGGAGGGACACTGGGGTACCCGGGCCCAGGGGGACTCACGGGACCTCTGGGCCTAGAGAGGCCACCCCCACCCCGGCCTGGGCCTGAGAGGGGTGCCTTGGACCTGGACCTCCTGTCCCAGGAGAGTGAGGCAGCCGTGCGGGATTGGCTGAGGGGACAGCAGGGGGTGTGCGTGCCCCCGCTAGGGAGCAGGCTGCCCTACCAGCCCCCAGCCTTGTGCAGCCTGCGGGCCCTGTCTGGACTCTTGCTGCACAAGAAGGCCTTGGAGCGGAGAGCCACCTCCCTCGTGCCCAGTGGGGCAGCCGGAGGCCTGCAGGCCTCGCTGGGACAGGTGCAGAGGCAGCTCCAGGACAGCCCGGCCTACCTGCTGCTGAAGGCGCGGTTCCTGGCAGCCTTCACCCTCCCCGCACTCCTGGCCACCCTGTCTCCCCACGGCGTCCCCACCACCCTGTCGGTGGCCACAAGGGCCGAGCCGGAGAGCGAGGATGACCTGGGGGAGTTGGAGCTCACTGATGGCTGCTCCCCAAGTGGTCTTCGGCCGGGGCCGGCAGCCACCATCCCCATTCAGGTAGGCGGCCGTGGGCACAGAGCCGCCCCCCTGCTCCCCCGTGGCCGTCTGCAGCGCCCCCACCCGGTTGTGGGTGGGAGTTTGGCCAGTAGGGCTGGCCCACTGGTTGCTGGGGAGGAGAAAGCTGGCTCCAGGCCTGTTCAGTCTGTGTGGATGTGGCCCTCCCTGAGGCCAGTGTGGAAAACAGGAAGGAACCTCTACACTCACGACGCCCCTTGGCCCCTCTTGGGGCTGCTGCCCCCACTACAAAGCCTTGCCTGAGGGAGCGGGTGACCTCGGGCCCTGTGCTCCCCGCGCACATACGGGCTTCTGCATTGGGGTGCTAACTCCACAGAGGTGGGCCTGCGCTTGTTCTTGCGCATCTGGGGACACCGAGGTGTCCTTCTAGCTGTCACCTCTGGCACCATGTACCCCAAAAGAGCTTTCTGAGCCATGGAGGCAAACCTCTTTCCTTATTCCCTAGCCAGAAGCCTGATACAAAACATGCAGGAAGGTGTCCCTATGTCCTCTGTGGCTGCGTGTGCCCACGGGGCTCCCAGCACGTGTCCTCTGGCCCTGTTCCTGGGGCCAGCAGGAGAGCCAGGCCACCTCATTGTGTGTCACGTCAGGGAGGTTGTGGGGTCTCCTGCAGGGGGTGGCCCTTCCCCAGCTGGGGCTTTGCGGAGGCAGCGTCTGTGGCTGGTGAGGGGGGAGGGCCTCCTGTCCCCTGGCCTGCGTGCAGGCTCTCCACTGTCATCCACCTGCGTTCCTCGGCACCACCCTGCCAGCCTGGCTGGGAGAACCGGGACACGGGAGGCTGGCTCTCCAGCGTCACCAAGGGGACTGGGGGGTTGGTGGGAAGCCAGAGCCCACATGTGGCTGTGTCTCTCTTGCGGGAGCCTCAGTTCGTTTGCAAGCCACAGTGTCTCTGCGGGGACAGGTCTGGGGAGCTGCATGTCCCTGGCACTGCAGCTTCCTCCCTGGTGTGACTCCTCACGGCCCCCACTTTCCCTGCCTGTTCTGCTAGGGAGTCACTCTTGTCCTCTGCCTGGGTTTTTTTTTTTTTCCAGGGAGCCCCAGACCCTGGGCAGGGTTCTGACTCTTCCTGCCTGGATGGTCCTGACAACCTTGATGTGCTGAAAACCAGGCACGCCTGGCACGCCCGGAAGAGGAGGCGGCTGGTGTGAGCGCAGGGTAAGCGTGGGCCTTCCCCGTGGCTCCGCTCTGGGCACGTGGGAGCCACAGCTGTCCAGATGCAGGGCAGGCTGGCCCTTAGCAGCTCGCGTCAAGTGTGATGGTGTTAGGTGGGGTGTGGGTATGTACAGGCCTCTCGGGGCAGGCCCGGGGTTGTGGAGGCCCCCGGGGGACGGGCCATCTAATCCCCCTCACCCGTTGGGTTCCACACCCCAGGCTCTGGTGCTTCCTTCGTGCTAGCACACATGTGCCTCAGGGCCTTTGCACTGCTGGACCCTCTGCGTAGCTTCCTCCTCCTCTGTCTGTAGGGCTCATTCCCTTTGTCCGATCACATCTCTGCTCAGTGATCACCTCCTCAGAGATGCAGTCTAGGACTGTTCTCCTGAGGGAGTGCCATTGTCCCAGCGTCATTTTTCTTGATGGCACTCTGCTCTCTACACCTGACACGGTCTATATGCATATTTGTCATTTCTGCCATGAACGTGTGCCCGTACGGGGAGTAACGTAGTTTTTGCTGCTGGGGCCCCAGTGTGCAGACAACAGGCACCAAGGAGGCCCTCAGCACAGATTAGTTGAGTTCATGGGGTGGAGAACCCATGGGGGGGAAGGACTCTGTCCAGGTCCACAGGTCCCCAGAGACAGGAGCCAGTTCCCCTGAGCATGGTGGGGGCTGTGCCCTGAGAGGTCCTGGCTCCTGGAATAGGGCAGATGGGTCCACAGAGGGGATGCCAACGGCGGGGGTGTCCCTTGGAAGCCCACCCAGGCCCCAGGGTCTGCCCTCAGCATGGCCGCTGTGTGGACTGCAGGTGGGCAGCCCACCTGCTTCTGCTGTGCCCTCAAAGGGGGCATGGTGCCAGCTTTGGTTCCTGCCCTGCAGCACCGTCCATGGGGTCTGGCTGGGAGTCTGGGGGTCCCCACCATCAGAGCATCTTTGCATTCCAGGAGGCAGGAGCCGTGCTGGACCCTGGTGAGCCCACCTGCCCGGAGAGCCCCTCACCGACCCTTCCGGAGAAAGCCAAAGCAGCTGGAGATTGGGGAGGCTCTGCTAGCAGGGACCGTGAGGCCAGAGGGGCTTGGCTGGTCCTCAGGCACAAATTGGGATGTTTGAAGGAATAAAGGAATGGCTTATTTTTTTTATTAAAAAGCAAGCCGCCAGGCTCTTGTGATGTTGCCCCGAGAGACCGGGCAGTGTGCAGAGGGTTGGGGCCTCCTCTGGCCGCATCGGGAGCCGGCGGGCTGGGCCCTGAGATCCGAGGAGCCCCCTGAACCCCAAGCCTCAGTGTTGGATGTGGGGTGCCCTTTCCACGAGACATGCTTGTGGCTCAGACCGCAGGGCCTGCCACGAGCTCCCAGGTGGCCGCTGGTCTTGGTGCGGCCACGGGGACTGGGGCGGACCCGCCTCGCTGCCTTCTGCCCACACGGCTAACCCAGGTGGGCGCCTGGAACCAGCGGCAGTCAAGCTACCGATAAGTGGTGCAGTGGCCCCAGGCCAGGCCGCCTTCCTCCCGAGCGGCTGCTGCTTGGCAGGAGGCCAGGCCCCAGCACCATCCACAGCCCTGCCTGAGGGGCGCTCAGCCTTGGCTTTGGTGGGCAGCCTTTTGAGGCACTTGGTTCTAGAGGCTTTGTTCTGTGGTCTCCACGTGTGACCCTCCCCCGGGTGCCGCACCCTCTGGGACTGACCCACCACCACACAGCCCCGTGAAAGTGCTTTCACTTTTCAGTTTGTGCCCAGTGCTTTCTTGGCTCGTTTCTACTTTTCCTAGGGGCTTCTTTGGACCTGTGGTTATTTAGAGGTTTCTGTTTAATTTTCGAATGTCTAAGGATTTTCCAGTTAGCTTTTTGTTACTAATTTCTAGTTTCTGATATGAAGAACATGATGTTTCTGTCGTTGAATCTTTACAAACCCCACCGTGAGGGAGACACCTTTTATTAGCTTCGTTTTGCAAAACGGGGGGACACCGGTGGTCACAGCTCCAGGCCCAGGACTGGCTGCTTCTGGAGGTGTGATGTCAGCCTCTGTCCTCCCAGAGACCTGCGGGGGCCTGGTGGGGCAGGCTACCCGCCGCCCTGTGATTCAAGATGCGCTGGAGGCAGAGCCCAGGGACTGAGGATGGAGAGCCCACAGGCAGGGGGCCGGTCAGGCGAGCGGCAGCTGCCTCGGGAAGGTGGAGCCGGGAGCCCTGGTCAGGACCCTAGCTGTGGCTTCAGCCTGGCAGCCGGCATCTCCGGCCAACCGGCACAGCTGCCCCGGCAAGGCATTGGCCTGGGGTTGGTTTGTGGGGGGCACGGGGAGTCGCCTCGGGGTCCTGGGAGCCGGCTGTCACAGTCCTGTGTGTCCCGGGTGGAGAGAGCCTGCTGAGGGGAGACACTTCCAAGAAGGGACGGGCGTGTGCTGGGCTAGCTGTGGTGCGGGCTGGTGGCCATGTGGGGCAAGCGTGGCCGGGCCCCTGGCCTCCTGTGGGCCACAGCGGCCTCTCCAGCCACGTGCCCTCTTGATGCTACACGGCAGCCCTCATGTGATCAAGGCCCCTGCTGGCCGGCTGCGTGTGTGGGCCCCTGGCGGAGAGCCCAGAGTTGGGCCCCAAGCCCTGGGATCCCCACCTGCACCTTGCAGGCTGCCTGCACTGCTGGGCCCCAGCCGGCCCCTGCTGGAGAAGCCTCCGGAAGCCTGCGTCCAGGCCAGAGCAGGCTGGACGGTGCACTGGCCTCCTCCGGCTGCGGGGAGGGTCTTTGCGCACACTTCCACTTAGTGGGCACCAGGGCTGGGCCTCCAGGCCTCTGAGCGAGACTTCCACTTTCCTCCGCCCCGCCTCCCGGGCCCTGCCAGGCAGACGAATCAGAAGGCAGGCCCAGGGACCGGCTCCCTTGGGCAAGACCTGCCGGGCTCCGTGGAGCTAACCAGCACCATCAGGAAGTGCACAGCTTTCCTCCTGGGCTCTGCCGGCCGGCCTGCAACACCTCCTCCTGTTCGTCGGATCGGGCTGGCCCAGGGTGGCCAGCGCCCCACCGTGCAGGTGCCCCTCCAGGACCCTGAGGTAGGTGGGACTGCTGCCCCTTCTGAAGGTGCCAGGAAGACGCCTCTCTGCTCAGGGCTCCTGGGGCAGGGAGCCGGGTGCTGGGGCACCTGCCCCAGAAGGGCAGCAAGTGGTCTCAACTCTTCTGCCCTGTCCGCCTTCACAGCCACGTGGTACCTGCTGGTCCGTCTCAGGGGACTTAGCAGCAGGGTGTCCGGTGTGGGACTTGTGGATTTGAGGCGGGAGAGGCGGGGAGCGGGCTGAACGTTCCAAGGGCCACCCACCGAGTGCTGGTGTGTGTGTCTGGCTGGATGGGATGACCGAAGGCCACGGGAGGTCGGAGAAACTCCTGCAAAGACCCCGCCTGCTGCCACCTGGACCTCTGGGAGCGTGGTCTAGCCCCTCTGAGCTGGAAACCATGTTCCCACGCCGGCTGAGGGCGCTCTGGGGCGGCGGCGGGTCAGTGTCTCCGTCCCCGCCACCAGGAGGAGGCTTCTGGTTTGGCCCAGGCCTCAGAGAGTGGTTCCCGCCCCCGCTGGTGGAAGGGAGCAGCAGTGGGTGGTCCCAACACGGATGGCCCCCTTGCTGGGGAGCCCGAGCGCCTGGGAACAGGCTTCATCTGGGAGGGGAGAGGAGCCCCGCGGTGGCTGGTGCCCAGGACCTGAGAGCCTGCAGAGGGCGCCCGAGCGGCTCTGGGGCTGGCCGTGGGCGATGCAGCGGGCCTGGCTCCCCCGTGGGCGGTCCGCAGTCGCCCTTCCCGAGCGAGCCGCCTGGACCACTGTTGCACCACCAGCCAGCTGCCGGAAGGAGGAGGCGGTGGGGCTAAGCTCTGAGCGGCCGCCAGGTCCAGGAAGGAGGAAGTCCCCCACAGCCCTGCCTGGCACGCACGGGCGGGCGGGTCACCGTCCCAGGGTTGCCGCCCCAGCCTGGGTGCCTGCCTCCCCACACGTGCCCGGGGGGCGCTGCCAGTGGGTAGGAGGCGGTGGCCTGCCAGCCCCACACTTCCGGGATGGGGAGTGCAGAGTCCAGAGCAGGGCCACGGTGTGGGGCGTGCAGTGTTCTCAGACGCCACCCATCCCTGGAGCCCTCCACGTCTTCCCCCACTCTCATCAGGGCGACCCAGGGACGGGGAAAGCCCATGCGCCGGGGGAGCGGGGGGCGGGCAGCAGGGCCCAGGGAGGGCTGCCCTGGCTGAGCTGGTGCCCCAGGTCACAGCACCAGCACCGAGGAGGGACCCGTGAGGCCGCACACCTGTCCTGGACACCCCCAGCCGGTCCCGGCCTGTGGCCGCCCCTCCCAGCAGTTCTCCCAGCAGTTCTCCCACCGACCACAGCCGTGGCCACCACCATGTCAGACTACGAGAACGAGGACCAGTGCTGGAATGCTCTGGAGAGCTTCCGCGTGAAGCTCATCTCCATCATCGACCCCTCACGCATCACACCCTACCTGAGGCAATGCAAGGTGCTGAACCCCGATGATGAGGAGCAGGTGCTCAGTGACCCCAACCTAGTCATCCGCAAGCGGAAAGTGGGTCAGTGCCGCCTCATCCAGGAGCTTCGGGCACGGGAATGGGCACTCCCCAGCACCCCATACCTTGTCCCTCCTGCTGGGAGCAGTGGTGCTTCCGTGCTCAGCAGAGGCCCCGGGGAGAGCCCAGGGCGGTGGGCAGGATGGCCACGGCCCCAGCCAGGTCCTGTGGGTTTCAGGCGTGCTCCTGGACATCCTGCAGCGGACCGGCCACAAGGGCTATGTGGCCTTCCTCGAGAGCCTGGAGCTCTACTACCCACAGCTCTACAAGAAGGTCACGGGCAAGGAGCCCACCCGTGTCTTCTCCATGATCATCGGTGAGGCCTGGGGCCCTGCAGGCAGGCCGCTGATGGCTGGCCTCCTGATGGATAAACTGGGGACAAAAGGAGGTGGAAGGGGCACACTGGATTGCAGCAGCTCCGTCCTGCTCCTTCTCTCTCTGCTGGAGGAAGGCGGACCCATACTGGGGTGGGGGACAGAGGGCCCCATGGTTCCTGGGTCAGAACCCCCCTGACGCCACCAAAGCCTCGGGTCCTGGAAGGATGGGCGTCTGCTGGCCCCAGCAACAGGCAAAGCCACACTTCCCTGGCCTGGACGCATGTCCTCTTGCCTCACAATCAAGATCGTGACAAAATGAGCCGAAGGGGGAGGGTGCCTGGCCTCACGGCTGCCGTCCTGGGGCTGGGCCGGGGACAGGGCCGCAAGGTGAGTCAGGAGCTCTGCCTGCTTCCTTGAAGGGGAGCACCAGCACCTTTGGGTGGCCCCTCGGCCGGGCCCCGAGCCTCCTGCAGTGGGGTGGCCGGCCCTCAAGCCTGGAGCCCGGGAGGGGCTGCAGCAGGGCAGCCGTGGGCCGGGCGGGCCCTCTGACGCAGCCCAGCTGTCTGCAGACGCATCTGGGGAGTCGGGCCTGACCCAGCTGCTGATGAGCGAGGTGCTGAAGCTGCAGAGGAAAGTGCAGGACCTGACCCAGCTGCTGAGCTCCAAGGACGACCTCATCAAGGAGCTGCGGGTGAAGGACAGCCTGCTCCGCAAGCACCAGGAGCGCGTGCAGCGGCTCAAGGAGGAGTGCGAGGCGGGCAGCCGCGAGCTCAAGCGTTGCAAGGATGAGAACTACGACCTGGCCATGCGCCTGGCCCGTCAGAGCGAGGAGAAGGGCGCCGCGCTCATGCGGAGCCGCGACTTGCAGCTGGAGGTGCCCTGGCACCCATGGCGGGAGGGTGGGGGGCGCGGGGCGAGGCTGGCCGGCTGACGGGGTCTTCCCGCAGATTGAGCGGCTCAAGCACAGCCTCATGAAGGCGGAGGATGACTGCAGGGTGGAGCGCAAGCACACGCTGAAGCTCAGGCACGCCATGGAGCAGCGGCCCAGCCAGGAGCTGATGTGGGAACTGCAGCAGGAGAAGACGCTGCTGCAGGCGCGCGTGCGGGAGCTGGAGGCCACCCTGCAGGTGGGGCGCGCGTGCGGGAGCCGGGGGCCGCCGTGCCGGCGGGGTGAGTGCTCATGGGAGCTGGAGGGGCCTCCCCTCTAGTCTAGCTGCTTCTCTACCACTCTCTCCCCTTCACCACCCGCAGGAGGGGAAGCCGGACAAGAGCAGTCCCTACATCCAGGTGCTGGAGGAGGACTGGCGACAGGCACTGCGGGACCACCAAGAGCAAGCCAACACCATCCTCTCTCTGCGCAAGGACCTGCGGCAGGGCGAGGCTCTGCGTGCCCGGGTATGCCGCCGGGGCAGGTGGACTTCAGCCTGGGCCAAGCAAGCCAGGCCGGGTGGGCTGAGGGACTGCCCTGTGTGCACGCAGCCCCTGGAATTCACACCCCGACTTCACCCCTTCCTGGAGGTGCAGGGGCTTGGCCTCCTCACCCCACTCCCGGCCCGTACTCCCCCAGGCTTTGGTCTGGAAGTTCAGAGTTGGCAGGGACCCAGGGCCTCAAGCAGCCTCCCCCTCCCTCTGCTGGGCTTGACTGACCAGGGGCCAGAACGGGCGGTGGGGGCTAGCTGCTGACTCCCGTAGTGCATGGAGGAGAAAGAGATGTTCGAGCTGCAGTGCCTGGTCCTACGGAAGGACTCCAAGATGTACAAGGACCGCATCGAGGCCATCCTGCAGCAGATGGAGGAGGTGGCCATCGAGAGGGACCAGGTAGGCACCTCGCCGCCTCCCACCCCAGGGTGGGGCGCATTCCCCCCAGCCGCGGCACCTCGCCCTTTGCCCTTTCGGGGGAGGGCACTTGTCCGAGAGCTCCTTGAAAAATGTGAACAATCATGAAGGTGACCCCTTCCCTCACTGCCAGGAAAACTACTCCACTGGCTGGTTGTACCTTCAGATTCTTTTCAATATACGTATAGTTTCATTTTTGTCTTACAAGAAAGGAAGCTGTCTTGTTTGCAAATAGCTTTTTTATTTTTTTAAAGATGTATTTATTTTAGAGAGAACAAGAGAGAGTGCGTGTGGTGGGGAGGGGCAGAGGGAGAGAGAATCCTAAGCAGACTCCCCGCTGAGTGGGGCTCGATCTCACCACCCCCGAGACCATGACCTGAGCCGAAATCAAGAGTGGGACGCTCACCCGATGGAGCCACCCAGGCACCCCAGCAAACAGCTTTTTTAACTTCAAACACCGTTGGCACTTGGGCTGGCTGGCTGCGCTCCTGGGGCCCGGAGGCAGGAGCCCGTGTGGACTGTATCCCCATCACTGCTTTCCACCACCTTCCCGCCACGTCACGCGGGGTCCTTTCTGGTCAGGTATGGCCGATGCTTCAGTGCCCTTCGGGAGGGGACTGGCAGCCTGTGTTCGGAGCCTCTGGGCCTGCAGTCCCACGTCGGAAAGCCTCCCCGTGCGCGGTAGTGGGAAGCGGGAAGCAGCACCACCAGGCCAGGGGGCCCGGCTGCCACCTTCCCTCGGGGCAGGCAGAGGAGGGGAAGCGCTGTAGCCACGGAAGGCAGGCCACCAGCCAGGGACCTGGGGCCGGGCAGCCCAAGTGAGCGGCTGGGATTCTCTCCGGTGGGTCCTAAGTCGGAAGCAGGGACACAAATGAAGGCGATTCTCAGTGATTCATCAAATCCTGGCTGTTTGGGGCCGAGGGCTCCAGGGGATGTGGGTTAGCCTCCAGGCAGCGGGCAGGCTCCCAGCAGGCCGCTCGGTGTGGGTCAGAGTTGTGTCCTCAGGTGCGGTCTGGCTGGAGAGCGTGGAGGGGATGGGCGCAATAAAGCACATGACATGGCCATTAACCATGTTCTTGGTACCAAGTTACACGGCAGACTGATAAAAGCCGTGCAAAGGGCGTCAATCCGTGCTGGACGTGCACTGGAATGGAGGACTCGGGGAGGGCGCAGGGACGGCAGGGGCTATTCTGGGATTTGAGCCGGAGGCCCTATCTTCACGTTCCGGGAGTCCTTCGGAACTCTATTGCTCCTGCAAACCCTCAAGCACTGACCGCGGGCTGAGAGGCGGGGGCGGCCTGGGGTCTCCCAGCGGCCACGCAGCTCCCAGACAGAGCCTGCCCTGTGCCGTCCCCACAGGCCATCACCACGCGGGAGGAACTGCATGCACAGCACTCACGGAGCCTGCAGGAGAAGGACGTGCTGCGGAAGCAGGTCCGGGAGCTGGCCGAGAAGGCAGACGAGCTACAGCTTCAGCTCTTCCAGCGTGAGGGCCAGCTGCTGGCCGTGGAGGGCAGGCTCAAGCGGCAGCAGCTGGACACGCTCGTCCTGGTGGGCCTCCCAGGGGCTGGGGGGCCTTTGTGGTGCACGCCGGTCAGAGCTGCAGCCCTGCCACAGTAGAGCGCAGGGCCCTGGCCCTCAGGGGCAAGCGTGTCCCCAGAGACACCAGAGCCCAGAGGAGGGGACACCAGGCAGCCCAGGTCCAGGCCTGGCTCGGCTATTGCTCCACCGTGACCCTGGGCTGGTCCCAGGCCTTCCTGAGCCCCTTCTGTCCTCTGTAAGGGGCCCTCCTCCCGGCAGGCCACTCTGGGTGTCAGGAGGGGGAGGGAGGGGTGTTCTGGGCGGGGGCCAGGGCCAACCGTGGGCTGGAGAGGGGCCTGAGGACAGGGGCTGGCCGGGGACCCCTCACCAAGCCCCACCCCACCCCAGGCCCTGGGGGTGGCTGGGCTTCCCCACAGCCTGCTGACCGACCCCTCTTCTGTGACCACAGAGTTCTGACCTGGAGGACAGCTCACCCAGGAACTCCCAGGAGGTGAGTGTGAGCCTCAGGGTGGGCTCCAGGCCACCGTCCCCTGTGGGAGCTGGGCCAGCTGCTCTCCTCCCAGGCCTCACCTGGGCGGGCCGGCGGCCGGCCGCCATGTGGCCCTTGGGGTGGGCCTTCCTGCCAGGTCTCTGAGGAACAGCACGGCAAGTTAGGTGGGTCCCTGGAGGGTGGCAGTCTAACTGGATGCCCGTCTCTCTCTCTCCCTGGAAGCTCTCACTCCCCCTGGACCTGGAGGCCGTCCAGCTCTCAGACAAAGGTAAGGAGGGGCAGCTTCTCACGGCCGAGTCTGGCCTTGTCACCTTAGTTGGCGCCAGTCCTGACAGGGTAGAGCCCTGTCCCACTGATCCTTCACAACCCTACTTTACAGATGGGACACTGAGGCTTGGAGGGACGAGTAACCCTCCAGGCTCCCCAGTGAGCAAACAAGAGCCAGGAGTGTATGTTGAGAGCGCGTCCCTCCATGGGAGCCCACTCTGGGCCCAGGAGTGCAGAGCTGAGGCGTCCTGCTCTCCCTGAGCTTCCTCTTGGGCAGGGGGCAGGGGAAGTCGGCCAGCAAATGTGGGAGGTGCAAACAGAAGGGGAAGGGGGCGTGTCTCAGGGCCAGGCAGAGGTGGCAGGGAGATGGCCTGAGGGGTGGCAAGGGGTCGAGGGGCTCACTCTGAAGGTGGCTGTCAGAGGGGAGGTGGGGAGGTCCGGGCAGGGAGGTGGCGTGGGAAGCCAGCCAGACCTCCTCAGCCTCGGGCCTGCCACCAGCCTCCAAGGGAGGCAAAAGAGGACCAGCTGGTGCAGAAGTGAGGGAGCAGGCCAGGCCAACGCTGCCCAGGGACCTGAGCTTCAGGACACGGAGTCCAACATGGGGACAGGCGGGCAGGACCCAGCAGGCAGTGAGTGGTAGGGGAGACCCTGGGAGCCCCAACCCAGGGGTGGTGTGGCCCCTTGAAGGAGCTGGGGCGGGCTTCCGGGTCAGAGGCCGAGGAAGGGAAGGTGCCAGCCTCAGGGAGAGACCTGGGTGTGGGTCTCCCCCTGTGAGGTCAGTGAGACGAGATGTCCAGTCTCCCATCCTGGCCAGTTTAGGGGAGCCAGCCCATAAGAGCAGCTTCTGTCTGAGGGTCCTGAGCCTGAGGCAAATTCTGAGGGGACGAGACAGCTTGGAATGTTCTGCTCCAACTGCTGCAGTGCCCCAGCCCCCACCCGGGAGCAGAGTCGATGGCGTGGCACTGCCTGGTGGGCTTCCAGCTGCCTCTGCCTGCCTAGAGGGCGTCGGGAGTGGGCAGTGGCATCTTTGAGCTCCAGTCCTCTTGTCTACACAATGGGAGGCCTCTTGGGGTTGAAGTGAGAGCCCCCAGGAGATGATTGAAGAGATGATGCAGGACTGGCCTGGCAGCTTCAGGGGACAGGAGGTGGCCGGGTGTTGGCCATGCTAAGCGTGGTCCCAGCAGCTGGGTAGGACCGACAGGCCTAATTCTCCGTTCTAGGCGGCCCGGCCAACAGGAACAGCCCACAGCAGCCCTTCGTGGCGCTGCAGGAGGAGCAGCTTCCACTGACCTCCAGCGTAAGGCTGCCCTGGGGTCCCTGCTGCCCTAGGGCGCCGCTGGCATGGGCCTCCGTGTGACGGAGCCCGGCAAGGCTGATTGCTCGACCTGGATGCCCGGGGGTGATGGCAAGGGTCTCTGCCCGTGGGCTCTTGGGGTGCACTGTTTGGGACAGGAAGCCGAGTCCCCCCGTCCTGGATGAGGCAGTGGGCAGAGGGAGCGGGCAGGACGCGGGCACTGTGGGCTCGGAGCGCAGGCCAAGCTGCTGGGCGCCCGCTCTGTCCTGTCGTCCGAGAGGCGGGACAGCACGCCGCAGTCCCCCACGGGGTGTGCGGTCGCAGGGGCGGGGACACGCCCCGCTCCGGGAGCCTGAGCCGCGCTCCTCCCCCAGGACGCAGGCGCGAGCGGCGGGGAGCCCCCCGAGAAGGAGCGGCGGCGCCTCAAGGAGAGCTTCGAGAACTACCGCAGGTGCGCGGTGGGCGGCCCTGGGCGGGCCCCGGGAGGGCTGGCCGGGGAGGGGGCGCAGCGGCCCTGCGGACATGCGCTCGCCCCTGCAGGAAGCGCGCCCTCAGGAAGATGCAGCACGGCTCGAGGCAGGGCGAGGTGGACTGGGAGAACACCACGGGCAGCGACAACACCGACACGGAGGGCTCCTAGCCAGCCCCGCGCGCCGGGAGGACGCCCGCCCAGCCGGAGGGGCGCAGCCGCCCAGGCGCGCCGGCGGGCACGCACGGGGACTCGCACAGGCGTGCTCTGGCTCTGCGTGCGGCAGTGTCGGAAATGCAGTTCCATAAATAAACGACCGGGGTCCCGGTACCCTAGCCTCCGCTGGCCTCGCTCCCGCGTGCACCTCCCAGCCGCGCGCGCACCTCCCGCCCCCAGGGGGCAGCAGAGCACGGTCTGCCGGGCGGCGGACGGAAGCCGAAAGGGGCGCCTTCGCCGCGTGCCCGCTTCCAAGATGGCGGCGGCACGGCTTCAGCCGCGCGGGGCGGGGCGGGGCGGGCGGGGCGGGGCAGCCGAGGTCGGAGGGCGGGATGCTGCGGGCTGCGCTGAGCCGCGTGCCGCCGCTACTGACTCGCGTGCGGCCCCAGGGGCCGGGCCTGAGGTGGTTGTGGGGACGCGGGGGCGGTCCGGGGGCTGCGGGGAGAAGGCAGGCCGGCGCCGGGGTCTGGGGCTGGCGGCGTTTGAGCTCGGAGCCGGGGCCCGGGGCCGCGCACTACCAGCTTGTCTACACTTGCAAGGTGAGCGTGCGACGCGTGCGAAGCTGGGTCCGCATCTGGTGCTGGCCGGCGCGGCGGGAAGAGGCTCCCCATGCGCGGAGGACAGTATGGAGGGGTGGAGCTGCCCCCGGGGGCGGGGCCCTTCCGGGAGAGGGGTGGAGCTGTCCTCGGGGGCGGGGCCCTTCCGGGAGAGGGGTGGAGCTGTCCTCGGGGGCGGGGCCCTTCCGGGAGAGGGGTGGAGCTG
>NW_023270433.1:1366119-1454201 GCF_011800145.1 Mirounga leonina
CGGGGGCGGGGCCTTTCCGGGAGAGGGGTGGAGCTGTCCTCGGGGGCAGGCCCGGCACACAGGGGTAGGTAGGCTGTCTGGGAGGAGGAGGAGGCCCTGCCCCGGGGTGGAGTTAATCATCAGAGGGGCGGGGTCCTCCTGAGGGGCGGGGCCAGGCACAGGCGTCACCTGGGCCGCGGGTGTCCCGCAGGTGTGTGGGAGCCGGTCCTCCAAGCGCATCTCCAAACTGGCCTATCACCGGGGAGTTGTCATCGTGACCTGCCCCGGCTGCCAGAAGCACCACGTCATCGCCGACAACCTGGGCTGGTTCTCAGACCTGGGCGGGAAGAGGTGAGGCCCCGTGGGCAGGGTGGGGGGACAAGTCCCCCTGGGGTTGGGGCCCCAGCCCGCGTCCGCGGGGCTCCCTTCCTGTCGGGAGGCTCGTGGAGCTTGCCTCCCCAGCCTGGGCATACAGGAGGGGCTGTTAGGTTTGAGTTTCGGGGAAACCACAAACGGCCCGGGCAGGGATGGGACCAGCCCCCTGTGGTCCTGCTTCGCTGCCGGACCTCTGCCCTCACTGCCGGCCTGTCCGTGTCCGGGCTCCAGGCCGCCCCTGAAGTGAGGGGCACGCTGGGCTGAGTCCTGCAGCACAGACCCTTCCATCGTGTGGCTGCTTCGTCCCCACAGAGATGTGCGGAGTGTCAGCTCCGGAGCAGGGCCCTAGCGCGTCACTCGCGGTCTCTGCCCGCGCTGGCTGGCCGGTCATCACACCAGACTGGGGGTGTGTGTGAGGCGGAGTGTACCCCTCATGGGCAGGAGCCTCCTGGGCCGTTCTGAGGGGCTCTTCCGCTTGAGATTGGGTTAGTAATAGCAGCTGCCTCTGGGGGCTCTGAAGGGCTCGTGAGGTCAGCGTGCAGCGTCTCGTGGCCACACCAGCGTGGGGCCCCACGCTCCGGCTCCAGCCTGGCCCTGGGGTGCCCTTGGGTGCACTTGAAGACCCAAGGTGCCAGATGGGCTTGGGGCTGAGAGTGATGCCTTCTCTCTCAGGAACGTTGAAGAAATCCTGGCGGCCAGAGGGGAGAAGGTGTGCCGAGTGGCTGGTGAGGGGGCCCTAGAGCTGGTTTTAGAGGCTGCCGGGAACCCCAAATCCACCACTGCTCCAGAAGGGGGCGAGGGCCAGGACCCCACTCATCCTGGCAAGACGGAGCCCAGCTGACTCTGTCTCTGCCTTCCAGAAGATGCTTCGGCCCTTCCGGGCTGGCCTGTTTTCTATCAATAAACACATCACTCGGAGATGGTGGGGCGTGGGGCCTTCTTGTTGTCCCTGGTTCCGGAGTCAGAATGATTCCGAGGAGCCTCCGCCAGGTGCTGGTCCTGGTCCTACGCTGTCGCTCTGCACAGAGGACGGGCCCTGTACTTGCCGCTCGCGGCTGTGTCTGCGTGGGGGGAGGCTGGACGGGGAGCCTGAGCCCCCAACCCCCGGCCATGGCCGGTAGCCCTGGGCGGTCCCTCTGCCCCTCTGAACCTCCGCCTTCCCATCAGATGAAGATGCTAATGGGACACCCTGTCAGGAGGAAGGGCAGGAAGACAAGACGTGGGACAGGTGTGGGGGGGCGCGGACGTGCTCTGCAGGCTGGGGCCCCGGTCTTGCTGGGTCTGGGGCGGGTGCCTGGAAGGCATGGCCGATCAGCCACTGTTCTTCCTTGGGGAGCAGCACCCACCATGGGTCCTGTTCCTCTGGCCAGACACGGGGAGGTCCTACAGATCCCCCTTCCTCCTGTGCCCCCTGCCTTCCCCCGACACCTCCTGGACAGCGCTGGTGAGCCACAGCCGCCCTCGGCCCTGACCCTTGGCTGCTGGCCAAGTGGAGTCAACAAATCAGGCAGCTCCCTGTGGCCACAGCGGGGTCGGGTGGCCGCCGTGGCGAGGAGGGTGGGAGTCGCGGTGGGCCACATGCCCCACGTGGTGCCCTCCCCCCAGGGGCGTGCGGTTTGTCTCCCAGCCTTGTTTGACGGCCTGCTCAGGATGTTCCTGTGTTTATGGGAGCGCGTGTATTTGCAGAAGTGTGACCTTCACTATTAATCACCAGCCACGGTCTCGCAGCTCCTGGCAGGATCCGAGCTGACTGCTGCCCTGCGTCAGCGCCCCGGGCTCTGCCGTTGTTCTCCGGGGCGCTGGCACTGGGTGCTTTAACTCGATTACCCCCTGTCTTTCCCCTGGCTAACAACCGCCTGTTATTCCCCCTCAGAGCCTCCCGTGTCATCTGTGGAGACTGTCGGCCTGGAGGCTGAGCCAGCCCCTGTGCCTGACTGCCTCACTGTCCCCAGGTCCCCGCCGGACCTGACAGTGCAGACCTGGACAGGGGAGGGCGGCCTGGGCCAATCCCGCCCTTCACAGATGGGGAAACTGAGGCCCGGGTTGTGGACATGGGTAGAGACCATATTTCTATTTCCTGTATTCTGATGCTTGACGTCCAGGCCCTGCTGACCCCGGTGAGGTTGCCCCTCTTGGGTTAGTGCCTAGAGATAGTGAAAGACTCGCCCATGGATGCACTCCATGGACAGGTACCAGCCAATAAGGGGGGCTCCTACTCCCAGAGCCACTGAGATGGTTCACACCATTGCTTCCCAGGGAAACCACAGCTCCTGGAACCACAGAGAGGCAACGTGGCACCCTGTGGTACTTGCCTGCAGAGCCTTCTCAGGGCACCAGGACTCCCAGAGCACCGAGAACTGTTGGGCCGGGGGCTCTAGTGACAGTCCCCCGGGGCCCCTGGGGGTGCCTCCCTGTGCGGGCGTGTCCTGATTGCGGCCCCTACCTGCAGACCTCCCTTCTGACCAGCTTTTGCCCTCCCCACGCCACCCTCACCTCGGGGGTCTCCCGACCCCCCACTCCCGCCATGCTGTGCCGCCTCCTGCGGTCGGGTGGGGTGCTCCAGGCCGAGCGGGTCACCACAAGTGAGGTGAGTGAGGCACCCCCTGCCTCGCCTGCTTCCTGGGCCCTGCATCTGTCCTCCTGGGGACACAGTGCCACAGAGCAGCTGTGGGGTTGGGTGTCTGCTTGGGGGTGTGCTCCCCCTCTTCGCAGACGGCTCCATTGCACCCATCGGCCGGTGGTGCCAGGGCTGTGAGGTCGTGGGCGCTCTACACCTCCCTTGCTCCGGGGCCCCGAGCAGGTCCCGGGCGGGTGGGCCACAGGTCTGCAGCCCGTGAGGACTCAGGCCTGGAAAAGCAAGTGCGCGCCTGGACAATGTGTGACTTTGTCCAGTTGGGACAGACAGCCACTCCCAGGGCGGAAAACAACAGAACCAACCTGTCGCCAAGTGGCTGGCTGGTGGCTCCAGGCCCTTTGCACGGTGCAGGCTTGCTTACCCAGGTAAGGTCAGTCACCTGGGGCCCCCCCAAAAGACCAACATCCCCTCATCCTTAGCACTAATTCTGACACAGACAGCATTCACTTGGCAGACTTTATTTTTTTGGGAAAAAGAAAAAAATGTACCTCTTGGGTTGGAAAGGACCCACTGACAGCATGGCAAACACGCATGAGCAATAAATATGCATGTACATTCAAGTATGTGGGGCGGCCCAGGAGAAGCCTCTGTTCTGGCCTCTGACCCCGCCCCCGGGCTCCCACCCACACCCTTCAGAGCATGGTCGCAGCGGGCCCGGGGCCCCCAGGCTGAACTGTGGGGTGGGGGTCCGGCTGCCTCCCCTTGCTTGGAGAGCCTTGGAGAAAGACCGAGGACCCCAGGGGCACCATGTCAGGAGGAGGTGCCCCTCATGCCCCGGGTGCTGTGGGGTCGTGGCGTGGGGCCGGGGGCTCGCCAGAGGGCTGGTGGCGAGCCAAGGCAGTGTCCTGCCCAATCCCGTGGGCTGACGATGTGTGGGGGCTGGACCCTCCCCACAGGAGAAGGCAGTGATGTCATCTTCCCAACTGAGGGCTGGGTGCTCACCTGGGGACCCAGGGTTGAGCCGAGCTGAACCCCCCCAGCTTCTGCCGGCCGCCCCGGCCCTGGTGTGGTCAGGGTGCAGACCTGGCTGCCAGCTGGCGTTCCAGACCAGGCCTGTTCTGTCCCTGGGCTTCGGGGCTTGGAGTTGAGGGGTGCCACGGCTCATCCCCACCCGTCCCCTTGCCTCCCTGCTCAGGACTGGGCGCCAGCTGGGGCTGGGGGCCGAGAGCCAGGGCCCAGCGACCGTGCGTGGGGGCACCTGGCCTGCATCAACTGCCTCATCAGGCTCCAGGCTTTCTGACAGGCTTCCACCTTCTCCAGCCCAGAGGAGGCGGGGGCGGGGGGCGCAAGAGGCCGGGACTGGGGCAAGCGTGTCTGCTCTGTCATCCCTGGGACCCCCTCTGGGAGGACAGAAACGTCCATGTCGCTGGCAGGCCGCACAGCAAAGGCTTCTGAGCGGCCTTTGGGGGCTTAGGGGAGGCAGCAGTTTTCACATTTGCCGGGCAGGATGGAGGGATGGAGCTGGGCGGGGCAGGGAGAGGCCATGGAGGGTCTGGAACCAACAAGCTGCAGGCTGGACCTGGGGCAGGGACGGGGCAGGGAGAAGGCCGGGCTGGGCAGGCCTGCAGAAAGCCGTGTCCCGCCGGGGAGCTGGTCCAGGACAGAGGCATGCCCACCCGCCCAGGGCAGCCCCAGCCTGAGCCTGCCACCCTGGGAGGGGGACAGCGTGGGGGCTGTGTGCCCCGCATCTGCCACAGTGGGAAGGGCCAGAGGGCCTGCAGTCAGCCATGGCCTCCAGAGGAATGGGCTTCTCGCGGGGCCGTGGGCATCACAGAGGACGGCGCGCCCCCCGGCCCCGAGGCCAGGAGTAGGGGTGGGGCCAGCCTGGCTGTGGCTGCAGGATCTTAGCTGGCACCAGACTGGCACGGCTGCCGGGGCTCAGGGCTCCCGCCCACCTCCTGCTCGGGGCTCCCGGCGAGGTCCACCCGCTGCTCATCCATCCGTTTGGCCTGCACCCTCTGGATGAGGCTGAAGAAGTCCTCGTCAGGCATGGTGGGGCCGCGGGGCAGCACGTCAGGAGGTGGGCAGCGCTGGTCATCGATCCTGGAGGACTGGGCGGACACAGACACGTGGGTTGGCAGCTTGGGCCTCCCCCACCTTGGAGGGCCGGCCTAGGACGTGGGCCCAGTGGTCTCAGGGACAACGGCCAGGCAGGGGCTGCTGGCCAGCGAGCGGCTCTCCCTGCATCTACCCGTAAAATCAGCTCCGCGGGCAGTGCTGAGAGCCTCTGCCCAGGCCACCCCGGGAGGAAGGGAGGGCTGAGTAACCGCCAGGCACGGGGTGAGCAGGCCGGGGCACGGGGCTGCTGGCCGGCCTTCCGTACTGCGCCCAACACCACCTGACAGGGATGTGTTCAGGAGTCCCGGGGGCAGGACTGGGGGCCGCAGCTCCCTGAGCCCAAGGTGCGGAGCTCCCTGGGGCCCCCCATCAGGCCATCAGGCCAGGGGGCCAGGGCGGGGCCGAGGGGGCCGAGGGGGCCTTTGGGCTTTTGTGCAGGGTCTGGAGCAGAAGGGCTGGGAGCTGGTGCAGCTGCTGGAGCGTGCGGGCATATGGGCCAGGGGCTCGGGGATTTTCTGCAGGGGCTGGTTTGGAGGATTTTCGGACTCGCCCGGGGCCACGCTTTCCTCTGCTCTGTAGGAATGAAGGTCACATCTGTAAACTGCACCGTCCCGTGTGAGCCAGGCCATGGTCTTTCCTGCAGCCTTTCATGAAGTCCCTGAAACCCCTCTGCCGTCTTGCCCTGCCTGGGGGCGCAGGGGACCAGACCCCGCCATGGCGGCGCCCCCCAGCTGGAGCTCCTGCCCGATGAGAAGGGCTTTCGGGAGGGGGAGCCCAGGAAGGGGCCTCAGGTCTGAGCACCGAGGGCACCCGGTGACACCAGCAGAGCCAGCCTGAGATGGACGGGCCAGAGCCCGCCGCAGGCGTCAGGAGCCTCCACCAGCCACGAGGGCGAAGGGGCCCCGGGCCACCTCGGGGCAGGGGTGGGGGGCAGTGAGCACCCCCAGCCTCCCCAGCCGCAGGCCCACCTGGCACTTGATGAGCATGTTGAAGAACTCGTCCCCCGGCTCCTGTGGGTCCCCGTCCCCGCGCAGACGGCCCAGGTTGCTGTGGGTGACGCGCAGCCCAGGCAGGCTGCCCACGCTGGCCCGCTGGTCGTCCAGCCGGCGGCCCTGGGAGCTGGCAATGAGGTCCAAGAGCTCCTCGGTCTGCGGGGAGGCCGTCAGCGAGGGCTGGGCTGTGGGGGCAAGGTCGAGGGAGGGGGCCCCCCCACGGGCCAGGTCAGCCTGAGCCCAGCCCCGCCCTCCACACTCCCCCGGGGCATGGGGGTCCCAGGGGTGTCTCTGCTGGCCCCAGACCCCAGCTGCCCTGGGTTGTCCCTGTCGCAGGCCCCACGCCCACCCCCGGGGACTCCTCGGTGATGGGAGGAAGGCCTGGCTTCCCACGCCTGCTCAGAGCCCGCCATGCGCCCTGACATGGTGTGTTCCAGAGGGCGGGGATGATGACATGCTTCCCAGGATGTAGCTTTGGGCGAGGCGGGGGACGAGGCGGTGACAAGGGGCACTTTTGCAGCTGGTGTGCCCCGCCCCCCAGGAACAAGGGCTCCCAGGGGCACCGTGGTGGAGGGCAGGGAGGGAGCGTGGCAAGGACAAGAGAAGCTCCACGGGGGACACTCACCGACCCTCTCCTCCGGGGTGGGGGCAGCTGTGGCCTCGGCGGCCCCGGGCTGGCCCTCCTCCAGGGGGCAGCGCTGGTCGTCCATTCGGCTGCTCTGGAACTTGCTCAGCAGGTCAAAGAAGCACTCTTCGTCGGAGGATGGGGCCCGAGGGATGCTCTGGGGGGGTGGGGGTGGGCAGCGGCAGTCAGCATTGGCTCTGGCCCAGCCACAGTGGCCCGGCTCTGGTCACCAGGCCCTCAGACCCCTGGACACCACTGAGGGAGCTGCTCAGCCGCGGATAAGGTCAGGACCCTCGCCCCACCTGCCCATCCTTCTCCCGGCATCAGCCCTGTCCAGGCCTCCATTGTCCTCCCACACCCTGCCACCCAACCCCTCCTTGCCCTCCTGGAGCGCTCCCCGCCCAGCCCGGTCACCACCGCTTCCCAGCAGCGTCCCTGTGCCCCACGCCCCCCAGCCCCTGCCCCGTGGGACTCTGTCACACGCTTGTGTCAGCCCCTGCCACGAGCTCCACCTGTGCCCGCCCCTCTGGGGCCCAGGCACCCAGCACAGCACTCACCGGTGTCTGCCAAATGGACAAATCAACCAGTAGTGAGTGCCTGACTAGACCCTGGGTAGGCAGGAAGCCCTGCTGCCGTTTTACATATTACAGTGGTCTGTGCCAGGGCCCTGGCAGCAGTGGTGGTGGATCCGGGGCCGGCAAAGTCAGGTCATATCACCAAAGGCAAGGAGCCACGGCTGGGGGAGGTGAGGGCTCCTGTGTTCCACCCCAGTCCCACCCCTTCTGGGCTTTGGGTGCTACACCCGTGGGCAGGCCCAGAGGACAGATGTGTGGCGGCCAGGATTCCGGGTGTGGGGTGTTCGGGCTAAAGAGAAGGTGCTAACATCCCCCAGCCTCTCCCTGGGCATGCTGGCTGAGGTGCCCAGGGTCTGCTCTGGGTGGCTGGGGGGCAGAGCCTGGACACACTGGGAGCACAGAGACTCTGGGAGATGCCATCACTGTGCAGCCTGGGTGGTGGGGAGGGCTGACCCAGGGGCCACCCGCTAGGTCTAGGCAAACCCTCCTGATGGGACCAGGGAGGGGACGGTGGTTCTCAGAGGGAGGGGGGAATGGGAAGTGGGAGACCAGGCCACTGGACCTGGCTGAGTCCCAACTGGCAAACACACTCCCCATCTGGGCCTCAGTTTACACATCCATAGGAGGGGAGCCTGGAGGGCAGGGCCAGGGCTGGTCCCCCCACCAGCCTCACCACGTATGGTCCAGGGCTGAGGCCAGGGCTGGTCCCCCCACCAGCCTCACCACGTCAGGTCCCAGCTGAGGGCTGGCTGGTGGATGGGGCAGCTTCCAGAGGCCACCTTCACCTCCCCTCTGACACCAGTGTCCCCTGCCCAGCCCTGGCCTGTCCGCCTCTCAGCTGGCTGGGTCCCAGATCTCCTGACGACCCCTAACCAGCCCACTGCAGAGGTGGATACTGGGGCAAGGGAGCCTGCACACCTCCAAGGCCACAAGGAAGCAAGGGGCAGGCTGGGGAACCCCCAGACAGGCCCAGCCTGGGCCCCCAGGGTGGCACGGTCCCTGAAGGCCAAGAGTGACCCAGGGAGGGGCAGCTGAGTGGGTGGTCCCGACACAGCCCATGTGTGAGCTGGGCTAGCAGCTGGCAGTTCGGAGGACCCCACCCCTGTCCCCCAGGGCAGGCCCAGAGCCAAGGCTGGGGTAGTTCAAGATCCCCCCAACTCAGGGCTCTGCTGTCCTGCAGAGCCCGGAGCGAACTGAAAGCTGGTGCTGAGTGCAGAGGGGCCCTGGTGGGGGTGGGGGGGTGGGGGCTGCACTTGGTGGGGTGGTCAGGGCCGAGCATCAGCCCTGCTCTGGTGGGGGCTGCGCAGGTGCCTCCCCAGAAGGTCAAGGGCTGTTCACTGGTCACTTGGGGCCCCAGGCTCAGCCAGGGGTGGGGGTAAGCACAACACCACCCACTGCAGGGGACCCCAGGTGGACTGTGGGCCAGGTGAATGGAGCCAGGCCCCTCCTGGAAAAGGTGTAGCCCTGGGGCCCCTCTTCTCTAGACACATGAGCACCCAGCACTCCTCCAACCTCCCCTGGGCTGCGCTCGGGGCTCAAGGAGCTGAAGTAGGTGCTGTTTGCCCAGAAGCTTCTCCTGGCCTCGTCACCCCTGTAGCTGGGGTGGGGACAGAGAGGGCCCAAGAGCAGAGCTGTCTGGGCCACCGGTGAAGGCCTGGGGCTTCCCTCGTTTTGGGGGGGATGTGGGGCTGAGGCCACAGGTGTGCAGGGTGAGGCCCTGCTCCCCTCGTGTAGGATGCCACCCTGGGTCCCAGCCTCTCCTTTGCCCCCTGACTCTGGCTCCTTCTGGCCCGCAGGACTTCCAGCCCTGGGTCTCGCCAACTCCTCGCACCCCTGCCTGCCTGGGGGAGACAGCCGGGCTGGTGCAGAGGTGCTGGGGCGCACCCGACAGCCCCACTCTGCCCCACGCCCCACCCCCGTCCAGCTTCACACGGCCGAGCGCTCCCCGAGCCTCCCCGAGCCCGGGGCCCCACACTCACGCTGGATCCAGCAGCAGGGGCCGGGCGCTGCGCGCTACTCAGTATCCCCAGCCCGGCCGTGTGGCTTCTGTGCTGTCCCTGTCGGCTCAGGGCTTAAATAGGCCCGGGGGGGGGCCCATCCCCGCCCCGGCCCCCCACAGCGCTCCCTCGCTCCGGCGGGCGCACGCACACGCTCTGTAAACACTCGGAGACTATTTCCAGCGCGAGGGCTCCTGCTCCGGCCCACGGGCGGTCGGGCCAGAGGGCCGAGGGCGATGGAACCTGTCTGGGGAGCACTGTTCCTGCTGACAGGGGCCCGGCTTCCTTCCAAAGCGGGGTCAGCCCAGGAGAAGCGGCCTCTTTCTTCAGCCCTGACTCCCGAGGCTGGGGCCACCGCAGCCCCCCGAGGAGCCGGAAGGATGCTGGCCTCTCCCACGGGCACGGGCCATGCGGCCACCACCACCCACAGCGCCCTCCCCGCCCCTGCCACTCGCCACGGGGTCCCTCCCTGCACTGGGCGGTCTGTGGAGCCTTGGCCTCTGGCCGGCCCCCAGGACAACCCTCCTCAGGCTGGCGGGGGGGCCCAGTGGGGGCCGGCCCTGGGGCGTCGGGGGAACTGGCTGGGAGCCTCGGCAGGAGGCGAGGACGGGACGGGGATGCGGAGCCCCCAGGGCCCTCTCGGTCCCGCTCCTACAGGGAGCTCAAAGCCCTGGGAGGAGGGCCGGCCCGCAGTTCTGACAGCGGGGAGCTGGGCCAGTGTCTTCGGGGCGGGGGGACCAGCCTGCCACTGGGGTTCAGGCCTCCAGCTGTGGCCAGCCTTGGCACTCTGCCGTAGGAATTTCCTCCAAAGGCGCCCCCATGGCCCGGAGCCCTGCTACATCTCCGAGGGGCAGAGCTGGGGCTCCAGGAGCTGACCCTGGCCTTGGAACCCCAGCTCCACCATTCCTAGCTGGGTGCCCTCAGGCCACCTTCTTCACTGCCCTGTGCCTCAGTTTCCCCTCTTGGGGCTGCTGTAAAAGCATGACGCGTGGCAAGCCTGAGCGCTGGCTACTATTCGCGTTTGGCAGAAGGCACCCCCCACCCCGCCGCGGCGGCTAGGGCCAGGTCACCACGTGGAAAAGGCCTTCCTGTTCCAAAGCCTGCTGTGGCTCCCTGGCGTTTGGGACCCTCCCCTACCAGGTGCTTTCTGGGTGGACCCCGACCTTTGGGGCGGGTCCAGCCCTGCTCCCCATGTCCTGCCCCAGGAGGAGCTCCCGGGGCTCTCGACCTCACCCAGCCACACCTTCTCAGACCCCAAAGCCCCGTGTGATGGTGGCAAGGCCCCTGCACTGAAGGCTGGGGGCCCCAAACACACTGTGTGGGCAGTAGCCCCACTCTCCTGCGGCCTCTCGTCATCTCACTCCACGGGCACCGACCCTGGCACCCGACTGGCAGGCTGGAGGGCCGTGCCGGGGCCAGACGGGGTTGGCAGAGGCCCTCCCAGGCTCGTGGGAAAGATGGGTGCACAGCGACATCTGGGGCTAAGAATACCCAGCACGGCGCCCACGCCCCTCAAAGGCTGGGAAGGTGCTCATTAAGCCCTCAGAGGAAACTGTTTTTAGACTAATTCCCAGAGATTTGGACGCAGGTGTTCTGCATGAGGGGGAAGGGGGATTCTAGGCTGACCTCTGAACCTGGGCTCGGCCGGGCCTCCCAAAGCCTGGCCGGCTTCCACAGGGGGACACCTGCCAGGTGGCACTGACCCCTGGCCGAGTGTCCCCCTGTGGAAGGAGGCCCCCGGCGCTCTGCCCCACCGGTCTGAATCCGACCCCCAGCCCATCCGTCCCTCCCCCAGCTCCCCGGCCGTCCATCCACCTCTGAATGCTGTGTACCCGGACAGGGCTGCGGCCGGGCCCGAGGGCCTGCGCCCCCCAAGGCTGTGCTACAGACCCCCATCGGCGAGGCCTCCGGTCCAGTTTCTCTGTGGCCTGGGCCTTGCCGAGGCCGGATGCAACTTGTGGCATGCTGTCTCTGCACCGAATGCCCTGCGCTCCGGCCCGGGGGGTGGGGGGCCCGGCCCGGCCCAGGGCTGCTGCACAGGATGGCACCCGAGAAGTCGCCTACCGTGCGAGGCACCTGCACCCGGACGTCCGCGCTGTCCAGCGGGGAGTGGCTGCCCTCTCGGGGCCTCTCGGCAGCCTCCAGCCCCTCCTGGTACTTCCTGCTCCTCATGGGGAGAGGGAGCACGTCCCTGCCCGGCCCCCGCCACTCCCCCACCTGGTGGCTGTCTCCATTCTGCTCCTGGGGAGGGGAGGAAGGCCAGGCATGGGCGCGGCTGTCAGCTCCCCGGCGCAGGACCCTAAGGGGGGCTGGCGGATGCAGGGCCCTGTCGACAGACACACACCTCGGCACTCGGGTCGGGGCAGGAGGAGGTGAGGGCCTGGGGGAGGAGAGGCAGGGCAGGGTGCTGGAGGGGCTGGCCCCACGCTGAGCAACAAGTGACCACGGCAGCCCCAAGCCTTGTTCCCCAACAGAACCCCCGACCGAACCCAGCCCCACTGGAGGACCCAGAGGCTCAGAGAGGTTAGCTCACTCCCGCAGGACTATACAGCTCCCACCTCTGGCAGGTGGAGAGTGGGCCCAGAGCCCTACCCTGCCCAGCTTCCAGTCGGCTGGGGGTTTGCCGAGGCCTAGCTGCTCCCCCCGGGGCAGAGTCTGAGTGGGCAGGGAGCAGACAGGACATTGGGGACTATGGCTGGGTGGGGCTTGGGGGGTCTGCACTGTGTAAGGACACAGCTGGTGGGACCCTGGGATGAAGTGGGAGGGGACAGGGCCTTGTGGGGGCCTCTCTGGGGGCTGATGGCTGGTCCAGCATCTCAGGCTGCAGAGGGCACGTTGGTCTCCCATGGCGGGGATGGGTACAGATAAGAGCCGGGGTGGGTGGGGGCAGCTCGGCCAGCGCTGCCCCAGCCTCAGGAACCCGCTGCCACACTCCACTTCTAATGGCAGGTGGCTGCCCCTCCGGCCCCAGGGGCCCCAGCTGCCCACCCTGAGCCCCACTCACCCGCTCCAGGGGGAGCCTCAGCAGGCCCCAGGTCTCTGCACTCAGCCTCTGTGTCCTCTTGGGCCTGGCACCTGGAAGATAGCAGGCCCGGTCAGCCTGGCACTGACCCCTGGCCGAGTGGTGGGCTGACCCAGGCCAGGGCTCTCTGGGAAGAGTCGGGCTGTCAGCCTGCACTCCGGGGGCTGGCAGGGGAACTTCCCATCTCACGGTCCCCGATGGAGGCAGACGCAGCGTCCACATGGCCTTGCACCCCCCGACTGGACAAGCAGTCAGGCGTGGAGATGGGGCAGACCCTCTAGGGCCTGGGCGGGGTCTGGCCTTGGTACTCCCCATAGGCCCAGTGTCTGAGCTCCTGCCCGTGCCTGGGGCCTCCCCACCGGCCTCTGTGCAGTCCTCTCCTGGAATGCCCTTCCTACCTCCGTGCAGATGGGGCCTCAGACCCTGATCCACGGCACGCTGTTCACCCCTCAACCAACACGCATGTGGACAGCCCAGTCCCCCCACTGCCGAGCGCCCCTCCAGCTGCAGACCCACCGGGTGCCCCAGGGGCCCTTGCGCAAGAGTGGGGCTGTGCAAGGTAAGGAAGCGCGGCAGGTAGAGCGAGCGAGGCCTCTGGTGTGCGCGAATGCTCCAGGGGTCCTGTCCTGGCAGCCCCGGACCCTGGACCCACTACCCTCCCTCAAGCTCAGTGACTGGTCAGACCGGGCCGCGGGCCTGTCGCCGGCAATGCAGAGGGAACGCGTGGGAAGCATCTTACAGGGCCTGGCGTGTTGTGGACGCCCGCAGCCTGCATGGCAAGGAACGCTGGCCCCCCGTGGTCACCCCAGCATGGCGCTGAGCTCCACGCGTGACACCCACAGCGGAGAGCGGCAGCGAGCCCTCAGCACGGCACCCCGACCCCAGCCTGGGCCCACACCTGCTGCCCAGGACACGGTCCCCAGAGGGAGAGGGGCCGGTTCCGGGCGTCATTCAGACCAGCGCAAACCAAACGCCTAGGGCTTCCTACGAGCGGGGCAGGTGTCCAGCCCTTCTCCCTGTCCTGGCCTCTGGGTTCTGAGGAAGCCACACCCTGTTCCTCACTCTCTAGAGGCCTTGGGTGGAAAAGCGGTGATCGGAGGAGGAGGGCATCGGTGGCGGCTGTCCCGGGAGTCCAGGGAGGGGACAGCTGCAGCAGCCTGACCAGGAGACGGCGGCCAGTGGCTCCTTGGGCCCAGGATCTGGGGCTGTCCGCCGCCCCTCCCCCATCCTTTCGGCTGCTGTGGTCAGTGCCAGGCCTGCCCCTGCCCCCCGCACACAGCCCCTGGCCAGTAGGCATTGCCCAGGTGCCAAGCCAGGGAGTACCGTCTCTGGGCACGCAGCCTGGCCTCGTGTTGTGCGGCCGAAGGAGCTGGAGCAGGCCCAGAGAGGGGGTCCCCTCTGCTTGTTTCCTCATAAGGGCACCCACCCGAACACCATCTATCCACCCCGGACTGGACAGGGTGGACCGCCCACCCCGGCAGACGGGCAGCTCTGAAGGGACAGTAGGATCCGTCCCACACCGACTGGTGCCTGGGGGCGGCGCCCGGCTGTGGCTGTAACGGAGGAGCACCTCGGTTCCGGGACAGCCGAGTGGCCCTGTCAGGATGGGCAGGCCGCTGTGTGTGGCCCCTTACTCACCACAGCCAGCAACAAGCCGGTTCCATCTCCCGCCACGGGCCGGCTGACGGCCCCTTCCTTGGCTGCTCCCTGATAGCCGGGGGCCTGATTCGATGTCCCCAGCTTGTCTGCTGGGCCCCGCCTGGCTGGACAGTCAGGCCCCGGCCGCGGTGGAGGCTGAAATGCCCCTCTGAGACCCAGCGTGTGTCCGGCTCCAGGGTGGGTCCCCTCATGGCCCTCTGAGTCTGGCTAAAGGCACCCTCTGTCTGGAGCGTGGGCTGCCCTCACTGGGGCATTCAGCCCACAGCAACGCTGGCACACTGCCCGTCCTTCCCACCCCAGAGGGCAAGGTCTGGAAACTTCCCTGAGCACCACCCCACTCCTGCCTGAGTCTGACCAGCACCCTCGTCATCATTTCTGCCCTACAGGCTCGCGATGTGCCCCTCCCATGTGCAGCTTGTCCCACTTAGGCGGGCAACCCTGCTTTCTAACTGCTTGGCTGTGTCCCCCAGCTCCTTCCTGCCTTCAATCTCTTCCCAAATCCCAGCAGCTCCACCTTCAAAACAGACCCAGAATCTGACCCCTCCTCATCTTGCTGCTCTCTTTGCCCCCTGTCCATGCTGGGGCGGGCCAGAAAGATGCCCGCAGGGCCTGAGTTAGATCTTCTTCTGTTCACCCTGCAGGGGCCCCTTGGCATGGGGAGGGGCTTACACAGGACAGGAGCCCCCCCCATTGCTCCTCCCAGCCAGGCTTACCCAGGCCCCAGGACTTTTGCACGGCTGTCCTCCATTTAAGTTCAGGCTCACTCCCCCCTCCCCTTCCAAGTCTTTGCTCAGATGTCACTGCTATGGACCAAATGTTTGTGTCCCCCACATTCTACATTGAAGACTCAAACCGCAACGTGATGACGTTAGGAAGCAGGGCCTTGAGAGGTGATCAGGGTTGAGCCGAGGTCATGAGGGTGACCCCAGTGTTGGGATGGGTGCCCCTATAAGAAAACACCACAGAGCTTCCTCCAACCCCAGACCCCACCCCGCTGGCTCCCTGCTCTCACACCTCCAGCCTCCAGAAGCATCGGAAGTAAATATCCATATTTTTAAGCCGCCTGTTCTGCGGTGTTCCGTTCCGCAGCCCGAGCTGACGGAGACGGCGGCCCCACACGGCCCACGCACACTCACACCCAGCCTCACGGCTGTTCCTTCTTCCCAAACACCTGTAGCGTGTTATCTGTTCACTACTGTTTGCCACACACTCGTCGCCTCTGGCCGCCTTGGCCGGTCTCACCCCCTGATGATGAGCAGGCAGTTTCCTGTTTATTATGCGGGGCCCTGTCTGTGGCTCCCCAGGCACCGTCATGCCCGCTGCCCTCCCAAGACTCTGGATACCGGGGCTCAAGAAAAGAGACCGCCAGCCACAGTCACGGGGCCTGGAGGGGCAGAGCCCGGGTCAGGACATGAGAGGTCAGGCCCACTTGGCAAGCTCCGGAAGGTCGAGCCAGGAGCAGCCAGAGAAGGGACAGACATGAGGACAGCTAGGACCCCCGGTGGCCTGTCTTCAGCTGTGTGTCACAGGGGCCTGGCCTGCAAGCGGGCTGCAGGCCGCGTGCTGAGTGCGCAGAGGGACAGGGAGGCGTCCACATCTTCAGCCCTCCCCAGGGAGTGCCCTCATCCCTGCCAGGCACTATCCTCAGGACAACCAGTGGGCCCAGTTCCCAGGACAGGACCATGGGGCACAGCTGGGTCAAATCACTGGGTCAGCTAGCCAGGATTGGGCAAAGCCAGAGCCAGAGCCTGCAGCCGAAATTGTGGCTCAGACATTCACTCTGTACATCCCAACTCGCTTTGGTGGCCAAACGCAGTGTCCATGGACGGCCCATACCCTGTGGGACAGAAGATAGCCAGGCCCAGCTCCCCAGGGCTCAGGGCTGGCTCCATCCTCTTATGACCTGATCATGCTTCCGCGTCCCGGGTGGGTGCAGTGGGATCTCCATCTGACAAACCCGTCCACCCTGGGCCCCTCACCAGAGAGGGCAGGGGCATGGCACAGCAGGAGACCTCAGGGGACTGACCCAGACCCAGGCAGCAGTGGCAGGAGGGGCCCACGTCCACCCAGACTCGCTCTGGGGTCTCTGTTGGGATGGGGCCTGCAAGGCTGGTGAGGTTAACCCACAAACTGAGCCACAGCCAGCGCCAGGCTCTGGGTCCTCCAGCTGCATAAAGGGCTCTTGTTTTCATCAGGACAGGGAAGAAAAGCCGCTGGGTCCTGGCCTCTGGCTAGCCAGCTACGCCCCGCCCACCGCGGCCCCGCCCCGGTGCTCCCCTGGCCCCCTTCAGCGCCCCCCACAAACTGACAGGCTGTACACACACAAGTGCCCCATCCCTACCCCGAAGGGTCAGTTCTGGAAACTGGGCCAGGCCACCACCCACGCTCCGTGTGCATGCACGGAACCTGCCCCTGCAGGAGCCCTGTGGTGCCCCCGCCACAAGGCCCTGCCCCTGCCAGGCTCACCTGAGCGGGGGTCTCCTCCAGGGCTGCCCAGACTCAGGGAGCCCCAGGGCCTGAAGGCCCCCAGAGCGGCCCAGGGCCCGCACACCTGCCTCCATGGCCTGAGCGGGCCGCTCTGGAGAACGGCCCGTGTGGCGGCGGCAGCCTGGCGGGGAGGGGGCTCCCGGGGGCCCTGGCTGGGAAAGGTCTGGGCACTGGGCAGGGCAACAGAGCCGGCCTGGGGAGGACAGAAGCTGCCTTGTTCCCAGCACAGCCCAGCCGTTCACCCGTGATGTGCCCTGCCTTTCCCCAGCTCAGAAAAGGGAAAATGGCAGGAGAACCTGGGGCTGGCTGCGCCCCCGTGGGAGCCTTTCCAGGAGCCCGGCCCAGCCTTGCCCCCACTTGCTGCTGGCTTCCTCAGAGGGGGCCTCGCAGGGCCAGGGGCTCCAAGCAGAGCTGCCCACCCTCAGAAAGACACCACCCAAAGGGTCGGCACCGTCCGATACATCCTGGGGCGGGGGGGGCGAAGGGGGAGCCCTCCTCCACCCCCCCCACCCCCTTCAGCCACAGCACCCCAAAATAGGGTGACTGGGGGTCCCAGAGGGCTTTGCACCTTCACTCCTGTCCTCACCCCGAGTGGGAGTGACACATGCCCCCCATTTCCCGGGATAGGCCAGGCTTAGAAACCCCCAGCATTAGGGAAACCCTGCAGCCCCTCCACCACAACCTGGAGCCTCTTCCCCGGCCTCCTCCTCAGCAGGCCCGAAGCTCTGGAGGCTGGGGCAGGGCAGGCACCCCCGGGAACACAGCCACGAGGGGACTGGGGTGACTCCCCCAAAACTCAAGAACCACAGGTTGGGGTCCGTGCAGGCGGGGAGGGGGCAGCTAGCTCCCTGCTCGGAGCCTGCACCACACCCACCTACAGTCACTTGGGAAGCCAGCTCAGGGCGGCCCCCCTCCCAGGACCCCATACTTATCCATTTGCTTTGCAAGGAACATCCTGTTCCCACGTGCCCCTGTGTGCCTAACAATGTTGACCTGCATGGGGCGACTGGCAGCCCGCGAATGAGGTCATTAGAGCTGCCTTGGCTCATCCCGGGCCTCACCTGCTTAGCACCCCGAGCACGGCTCTCCGCCTCTTGGCTGATGCGGCCTCCCCCTCCGGTCCCCCGGCCCAGCCCTCAGCCCGGAGCATGTGGAGCACCGAGACGGGAGCAGTGAGCGCCCTGTCCTCGTCCTCCTTGTTGGCCATGGTGTCACCAGGTGATAAACCAGCGGGGCTCAGGGTGACGACAGGCCCTCACTGCCCCAGAGACCAGGAAGCACAGGCCTGAAGAGCTCACGTTCAGGCCACACCTTCGTCCACACCGTCTCTGCCCCTGAACGCTTTTCTCCCCATGCTTTCCAATCTCCTGACTCCTGACTTGACCCCGGGGAAACAGGGCCCCTCCGTCGGTGCCCTGAGCACCCTGGACACCCGGTCACCTCGCACCCCCACTGGGCGCTCCGGAGCAGGGCCAAGCAGCGGTGCCGAGGCAGATACCTCCAGGGACGGACCACCCTCACTGGGCAGCTCTGTCCGACATTCTCCTGCTTGGGGGCAGAGTCCACCTCCCGGCAAACTGCACCCAGAAGCCCAAGCACGAGCCTGCACCCCATGCACCCCAGGTGGCCCTCCTGCCACACCCAGCCCGAGAGCCTACCTTGGGCCTCGTAACCAGCCAGGTCCGGCTTCTCTGTGGCCGCGGGGCTGGTCAGCCGGCCCAGCACCAGCTGCAGCTGCGCCACGTTCATGCGGGCCGTGAGCTCCCCATTGCGGTCCCCGATCTACAGCCAAGCAGGGCCAGGTTAGTGGGCAGGTGGGCTGGGAGGCTCCGGCAGACTGGCCCTGAGCCCTGGGCCTCCAAGGGAACCGGGCCTCACTATGCCTCAGGGATGGAGTCTGGGTGTTTGTCCCTGGGTAAGGTGGCCACATGGGCCCCAGGTAGCCCCCCTCACACCCCAGGAATGCCTGGGGCCTCAGGCAGCCAGCCCTGTGCCACTCCCAAAAGCAGGTGGCCTGCCCCAGACTCCACCTTTCTCAGTCCCTGGAGCCTCCCATGCACCCCTCCGGCCCCGTCCAGGCCCCCAGCTCCGAGCAGCAGCTCAACAGGAGGACCCTGCTGCAGAGGAGTGAGGGCACTGCCCAAGAACAAGCCGAATAGTGGGAGGCCACGGCCCAACCTCGAGTGGAGCCCTGGGGCCACTGGCGTGCCCCCGCCTCTGCTCAGGGGGCCGTGGGGACTCTCCTGACACAGGCTTCCCTGTTGCCCCACCACCTGGGCTCCTATGGGTCTTGCCCACAACAGGCATGGGGCTATGGTGGGTCTGGGAGGGTACTGGGCGTGTGCTGGGGGGACGTGACATCAGTGGGGCCAAGGAGGATGGGACTGAGGTAAGAAGGGGGCAGGCTAGGAACTGGGAAGCTGGAGGCCACCCGGGACAATCTGACCATAGTAGGAGGGACCTGGGTGGACCAGCCCTCGAAGACCCTATCATCCCCAGGAAGGTGTCCAGCTGGGGGCTCCCAGGGGGAGAGCCCAGGGGCAGCCAGGCCTTTGTGCTCCTGGGCTGCCTGTGGCAGGTCATTTCCACCTTGGCCTGGCCCGGTTCCATCAGGGACACAGGACCTGGTTGTGGGCCCGCGCACAGGGAACGCTGACGCTTTACGGGTGGAAAGCAGGCCCCTGCTTCCCACCCCTCACCCCCGGCTACAGTAGATAAGCCGCCACCGGGCTTCTGAAGGCACATCCAGAGCACAACAGCCTAGAAGGGATGGAGGAGCATCCAGGGAGGAGCCAGAGGGCACAGAGGCACCTGGCCTGGTCTCAGCTGGGCTGGGCAGTGCTTGGGGACTGGCCACAGGGCAGGCCAGGCTCACCTCCTGGGAGATCTCCAGGTGTTTCTTGGCGAAAGTCAGGGCCTGTGCCGGGCTCCCCATGGACACGTAGGCGTTCCCCAAACTCCAGCACGCCCGGCCCTCGCCCACTCTGCCAGGGCGGGAAACTGAGTTCACATGTGCAGCCCGCGGCCCGCCAGCCTGCCCACCAGCCTCCAGGTGGTCGGGCCCATCCTGACAGGAGCGCGGTGGGCGGGCCTGGAGTTCCTGGCGGGGCCTCGCTCGGACCCTACCGGCCGTGAGGCTCCCCCCTCCCCTGCCCCCGTGGCTCCCTCCACCCTTGGGGTCAGGTCATAATGACCCTCAGGTCATTAATCTTCTAATTAAGGTGAAAAAATCACAAAATGTAAATGTAAATGTAACCACTCAAGTGCAGGCCCAGGGGCTCGGCGCACTCAATGATCCACGGCCGTCACCATCTGGTTCCAAAGCATCGTCACCCACGAGAGCAAAAGGGCTGGCCACTTCGAGCCTCCCGACAGGGCGGCCCGCGGGCAGCCCTCTCCGCCCCGCACCCTGCGAGGGGCGCACGGCCCGCGGCTCTGAGGCCCCTGCCCCGGCCGCTGCCCACCCCACACCTGTCTGTGTGGCCATGTGTTGGGGAGACACAGGGCTGCTCAAGGGGCCACGGACCGGGTGACGTGGGCCCGACCCCCAGCCAGCCCACCCCAGGGTCGCCACAAGCGGCCGGCCCAGCGCCCACCCGGTCTCTCCTGGTCCCACTCAGTGGACGGTGTGGCCCCGGAGCGGAGGGAGGCTGAGGCCAGGCGGGCCGCCCTGCACAGAGGCGCTTGGCGGTCAGCGGCAGGGAGGTCAGCGGCAGGGCAGCGGTCCTTGCTCAGGCCACAAGGACCGTCTGGAGCCCCCGGGGCCAGGCCTAACCCCCCGTGCCCCCGCGTCCCCGCCGCGCGCACCTGTCGGCCAGCTCCTGGGCAATGAGCAGGTGGCGCAGGTGGTACTCGGCCGCGCGCTCGTAATCCTGCAGCAGCGTGTACGTGTTCCCCAGGCTGTAGCAGGCCTGCGCCTCCACCGCCTGGTCCTTGAGCTGCCGGGACAGCTGCAGCGTCTTCCTGCGGAGAGGGCAGAGGGTCAGCCCCAAGGAGGAGGGTTTCCAGCACCCCCTTTTCTGGGGGCCCGCATCTGAGGGGTGGACAGTGGGCGATGGGGATGCAGTCCACCTGCTCAGTGACCTCAGCCCCAGGGTCCCACGGGCATCTCCACAGAGGACCGGGGGACAGCACACCCCAGCTCGGGGTCCTGACTCAGGATGTCAGGGCTCAGCACAGGACCCGGGGCTGGTGACCCAGTCTCTGCGACTCAGGCCAGGACGCAGACGGCTCACAGAGCATCCCAGCACAAGCCAGGGACGCCCAGGAGCCCACGTGGTCTTTACCCTCTGAGTCCGTATAAGAGCAATTATACCGACACCCCAGAGCCATCATGGAGAGCAAAGACAGCCCTGGGGTTCCCCCAACAGCTGGCCCTGGGAGGCCCTCGGCCAAGGCCAGCTGTGTCCCCAGCACACGGTGGCTTCTGCCGGCACTTACCGAGTGAAGGGCATGGTAGTTCTTGTCCCTGGCAGCCCCAGGACATGGGCTTTGTCAGTCTGCCCTTCTGGGGTGGCCCAGAACACCCCCCACCTGGCCCCTGGGGAGGCTGGGAGGTCAGGCTCACCTCCGACCTTAGGCTGGCGCCCAGGTGGCCCCCCTCCCCCGGGCTGGGCTGGGCGGGTGGGGGCGGGCGGGCAGGCCTGCCTACTTGTAGTACTCGGCGGCCACGTCAAAGCGCCCCAGGAAGATGTGGGCGTTCCCCAGGTTGCTGTAGGCCCTCCTCTCGGCCGCCTTGTCTCCAAATTCCTTAGCAATGGCCAGGCGCTGAGGACACAGACCGGAGGCCTGGGTGGTCACAGAGCAGCCCCGGGAACCTAGGCGGATGGCAGACACAGCCTCCCCACCCAGGGCGGCCAGCCCAATGTCTGCGTGTGCAGAGAGGGCAGCCCGGGACCCCGCACCAAGCGCAGACCAAGCAAGGCGGCTGGGGAGCCCCGCGGCGCACTCACCTCCTTGTGGAAGGCCGTGGCCTCCATGAAGCTCCCCAGCAGGTAGTGGGTGTTGCCTAGGTTGCCATAGGCCCTGCCCTGGGCCGCCCGGTCGCCCAGCTCCTTCACCAGGGACAGATTCCTCCTGGGGGTCGCATCTGTCTGAGCCGTGTCCCTCTCAGTGCACGGGAAGCAGGGGCCCCGTGACCCACCACCCACCCACCCAGGCTAGGGGGTGATGAGCCGGCGGCCTCCACTCGGCTCCTCCCAGAGGCGCGCCCCAGTGGGTGCCGTGTGCGCTCCGAGGCTCAGTCAGGGGCTCGCCTGCCCCAGGAGGCTCCCTCAAACAGACGCTCGGCCCGATGTCCCCGGCCTTCTTGCAGCCCAATGCTTTCTAGCGCCACGCCAGCTTCTCCACGCTGCTGTGGATGACGGATGTGTGGGGGACGCCGGGGGCTTGGTGGAACCCACCAGACGCTGAGGGCAGGTGCAGGTCGGGGGTGGGGAAGGAGAGCTGACCCGCTGTCGCCATACGGGGGGTCCGCGGAGAGCTGATGGGCCCAGATGTGGGCGCTCTGTGCCTGGGGCGGCTGCCCCACCCCGCGGCCGGCAGCAGGGGCTCAGGAAGCGCTACGGAAAGCGTGGACACACCGTGGCCCGCTGGCTCTCTGGCACCCCTGCCCGCCCACTCACTCATAGAACTCGGAGGCTCTGCGCAGTGGCTCCCGGACGTCGGGCGGCAGGTGCCCAGGGTCCTGCGTGGCGGTCCACGACAGCTGCTTGCCCTTGGCGTGGTACACGTTGCCGATGTTGTACAGCGCCCTCGCCTCCCCGACCTGGGGGTGGCACCGAGGTTGGGGGACCCTCTGCAGACCTGGCCCCCGAGGAGCTCACTGGCCCTGGTCCCTGCGGCCCCCGAGGCAAGGACCCAGAGAGGGGAGCTCGCAGGTGATGGCCTCTCTCCGAGGACACCCCGAGTGACTGACTCAGCAGGGGAGGTGCGACCACGCCTGGCGCGGGCACCCTCTCGTCTCTGCCGCCCGGGCGGGGAGGAAGGGGCTCCCAGCCGGGCCTGGGCCCCCTGAGCTGTGACTTGGGGTGAGTCATCCCGTCACGGGGGGAGGTCACAGAGCAGGACAGTCAAGTGTCCGCACAGGCCTGGGCCCACAGCTGCTCCATCCCCGGCTGCCATGCCAGCCGGTGTCCCTCTGGAGCCCAGCGCAGGGCGGTCGGTAAGAGGAAGGGCTGACACGGAAGATGGGGGGCTAGGGACTCTACCTTGGGCAGCCAGGCCGGGCCATCCTCCCATCTTCCTCCCACGGGGGACAGCATGGGGCCACAGGTCAGGGGCACCCGCCCCCCAGGGAGCCGCTGACCGACCTTGTCCCCCTGCTCCTGGGCGATGTCCAGGTGCCGTTGGCAGCAGACGACAGCCTCGTCAAAGCGGCCCAGGACCTTGAGTGTGTTGCCCAGGTTCCCGCTGGCCTTGGCCTCCCCCATGCGGTCACCGATGGTCCTGGAGGGCAGGGAGCAGTGAGCGGGACATTGCGCCCAGCAGGGAGCCCAGGCAAGGGTGGGGTTGGCCTGGCAGGACCAGCCCTGGGCTGACTGGGGCAATGCTGGGCAGGGGTCCTGTGGCTGGTGGGCAGGGCCCTCTCAGGCAGCCCCCCGGCAGGGAGCCCAGCTGGTGTCACTTCTCTGCGGGGCCCAGCCTGCAGCTCTCTGGGTTTGGGCAGGTGCCCGGATGGAGACAGGAAGAGCCGGGGAGAAGTGGGGACCCGGCCGTGTGAATAAGTTTCAACAAGCTGTCCAGGTGCTGAGGACACCATCTGGGGCTCGCCGGCCGGGGAAGGGCCTGTGGGCACGGCTGGCAGGAGCCCCAAGAAGCTCCACTCCCTCTCAGGCAGGCCCACGCGCGCGGACACACTCGGGATAGCGGGCCACAGCCACGCCCACACACAGGCAGACAGACGGACCACAGCCCTTCTCCCAGGCCCGGGGCACCCGCTCGGGTCCCTTGGAGCTGAGCTCGCTGAGGCAGGGTGGCCGCACTCACCGGGCCAGCAGCAGGTCATGTCGGTGGTACTCCAGCGCCCGGGCGTACTCCTTCAGGTAGAAGTAGGCATTGCCCAGTTGGCTGTAGATGGCACTCAGCGTCTTCAGGTCCTCGGTGCCCACCTGCACTGCAGCCTCAAAGAAGGCCGCGCCCGCCTTGAAGTCCCCAGCCTTGCAGAGACGCTCCCCCTCCAGGGCGAGCTCCAGGCATGAGGCCTCCATCCTGGGCGAGGGGAGAAAAGTCACAGCTCGCCCCTCATGCAGTCACACAGGGGACGCGTGCTCCCCACCCCGTCGTCACGAGGACCACGAGGCCCTGGGACGGCGGTGACCCACTCCACGCCTGTGCACACAGTGCCCAAACCTCACTGCCCGCCCTTCGCTACCAGGGCTCAGGAGCCCCCGGCAAAGGTGTGAGCCTGTGACCACAGCAAGACCCTCAGGCCACGGTGGCCAAGCTCCAAACACAGCCTCCCGAGAAATCTCAGGCGCCTGGGTCAGGGCCACCCCTGGGCCCGGTGCCACATCCGTCCTCCAGAGCAGCTGCGGGCCCTGAGCCTCACCAAGGACAACCGAGGCTCAGAGAGGGTCGGAGAGCTGGCCAAGGCCAGAGGGGCAGGACCTGACCCCTCCCTCATCCTAGAGTGCGCCCCCGCCCTCCAAGGTCTCCATGGGGGACTGCGGGCTCAGGCATCCTCTGTCCTCGCCTCCCATTCTTGGGGGAGGCATGGCTGCGTCCGAGCCAAGGGTCAGCCAGCCCTGAGAGCTGAGGAGCGCTCAGCTGGCCCCCTGACAAGCAGCAGCCCCCACCCCCATGGCACTACCGCGGGAGGACGAGACAGGACCACATCCCAGGACAACCCCGACCCCCGGGAAACTGCTCCAGGTCCCCGGCCGTGAACCCAGCCCAGTTCCAAGGGCCCAGGGCCCCACGTGACCACCAGCACCCTCACCGGAGGCTCACCAACCCCTCCTGCCCCGACCTTTGGGCCAGGGGCATCAAAGAAGCAGCCCCTTACCCTTGGGCCCTGCTTGCCCCCTGAGGTGGGGTCCGGGCCCCCCAGCTGCTAGCCTGGGCCCTGCTCACTGGCGACCCCAGGGCCCCTGGGCCTTGGACGAGCTGCCCCGAGCACATGGCTGTCAGGGGAGCCTCGTGAGTGGGAGTCATTCAATCAGGCTGGCCCTGGTTCTGGCCCTCCCTGCTGTGGGGTTCTGGGCAGGCCACATCACCACTCAGAGCCTCGGTCTTCTCCTCCGCCCTCTTCCGGCTGGTCCTACGGGTTCTAGGCTCAAGGCCGTTGCCCTGCCCTGGGGTGGGAGAGTGGGGTCCCAAGCTGGAGGGCACCCTGGCAGGTGACCCTACACGCAGCCCTGGAAAAGTGGGGGGCACGCTCTGCACGGCCGAGGGCCAACCCCGATTACTGGGGTCCATGGAAAGCCTACAGGAAAGTGAAAACGTCCACATCAAACGGCCCTCGTGCCCCAAGGCACCCACCCCTCTGGGCTGTGTTAGAGCCATGAAGGGATCGGCAGTTACAGGGGGGAACGCACATCTCCCCTCAACAAACAAACATACAAACAAACAAACCTGTCTATGGTAGTGCTTCTCAACCATTTAACCAAACACCCTTTGATACAAACCACAGTGCCCTGCCCACTTCACCCCTGCATTGTCAAGAACACGGGCGCTTTAAACCTTTCCAACACCACACACCAAACAGGCCGGGGTGCAGCCAGAGCCCCGAGACGCTGAGCCCAGCGCCCAACACCCCACGGGCTCAGAGCTCTCTGCTGGGGAAGCCCCCCACCTTGCCCAGCCTCAACTCCCCAGCATCGGGGCCGCTCCTCCAGGGAGGGGTGGGCTCTGGGACCCCGCACCGGCCTGCCTGCCTCCTCCAGAATTGAGCAGAGCTCGGGGGCCTCTCCGAGAGCCGGGGGCCAGAGCCTCGGGCCTCCTGCCCACCACCCTCTGGGAAGGGCCATCCAGATGCCATGCTGCGGGAGCGCCCCAGCAGCCCACCCCCGTGGCCACTGCCACGCATGGGGCTCCTTAATCAAGGCCTGCATGTCCTTGCCCAGCCGGGCACCACGCCGTCTGACGCGGGGGACCGACCTCTCCTCCCAGTGACTTGGCAGGACCGGGGGCTGGGGTTTGTGATGCTGCCACATCCGGAGCCGAGCTCGCCCTGCTGGCTCTGACAGGTTCGACTGGGGAGCGGCCGCCGCCGACCCCGTGTTCCTGCCGGGACCCCATGGCAAAGGAGGATTCTGGTGTGGGCAGGGGCGGGGGGGTCCGCTGAGGGGGTGTCCGGCGCAGCCATGCTGAGTCACAGACGGGCGGGTCTAACCCAGGCCCCAGGAACGGGAGGACACCCCCTGGAGAGGCCGCAGGCAGCCCCACCCCTCTACTGAACCCGAGAGCCTCCCACGCACCTTGACCTCCAGCCCCCCGCCCCGGTCAGCTCCCAGCTGCCCGGGTGCCCACCGCACCTCTTCCTCTGCAGGTTACGCATCTTCTGCACATATAGCCACAGCTCCAGGCCCACGGGCAGCAGCAGGGGGCGGGGGCGGGGCGCGCCATACACCACCTTGCAAACGGCCTTCTCCGCCAAGCTCAGGGCCACAGGCTGGCCCTCCGTGGAGGCGGCCGGCATGGCGGGGCTCCAGGCCTCCCTCCTGGCCCGCCAACACCCGCCCCGCCTTGGCTGCTGGTCCCGGGGAGGCACCGGCCTCGTGGTTCCCCAGCCTCTGCCCACCCCAGCGTGGTGGGCCAAAGGCTCTGGCGTCCTAGGCTCCGAGAGACCCCAGGTCCTTGGGCAGGCTGTGCAGGGCCTCCCGGGGACTGAGGTGGATCAAGGGATCAGGGCGGCTCAGAGCCGGGGATCAGCATCGTCAGCAGGGAGGGCAGGGCCCGGGGGGGTCGGGGGGGGGAGACTCTCTGCCAGGCCACTTGCCCAGCTCGGCAACGGGCATTGGGTGGCAGAGGGTTCCAAGGCTGTGCGGCTCTGGACCCGGGAAGAGGAAGGGGCTGCAGTTCTGGGGTTCCCTCTGACCCTGGACCTACCTGGAGTTGGAGCAGATGGAGGAACCCGAGAACAAGAGGGAGGATGGGGGGCCCAGGGCGAAGGCCTCCCAGATACAGGATCTCAAGGCCAGCATCAGCCCTGGAGGCCCTGCCCCCAGTGTGGGCAGGGGTCTGGCAGGGCTGAGTCTCAGGAGGGGCCAGGCAGGTGAGGACAGAGGTGGGGAGATCTGGTCCCAGGCTGCCTGCTCTCCAGAGTGTCCAGACCGAGTACTTTGCTCCCTGCCCAGAGGCTTCGGCCGATGCCCCCTGTCTACCCCTCAGAACAGCTCCGCTGAGAGGTATAGGGTGGGCCTGGGTCACCTCCGTTTTATCTGGCTCCTCTTAACACACTGGACCGCCAAACCCTGCACCCTCAGATCAATCCCAGGCCCCCTACTCTGCCTCCCAGGGCCCGCCTGAAGGGCAGGTTACCCTCTCTTGTCTTTCCTGAGACCTACCCAGCCTGGCCAGGCCCACTTCCCTGCTCAGTGAAAAAGATTCTGGCGCTTCTGTCCCGACAGCACCTCTGCAGACCTGTCGCCTGGCATGTGCCCACGTACACCAGGGATGGACTGGTCTGCAGCCGCCCTGGGCTACCAACTCCAGGGCCAGTGTGTGGAGCTGGCCTTCCTGCCCACTGGCCACACATCCACCCAGCAGGGCTGCCTGGGGCCTATCCACCCCATGGGCCACCAAGAGCTCCACTCTCAGGGCACAAGACCCCCTGGAGCTCTGGGCTGGGCTGGCCAGAGTTCGCAGGGCCCCCAGGGCTGTGGTCTCCGCTCCCGGCAGCCTCACCACCCTTACCCTGGGAGGGGTAGCCTCCCCACCTGGGATTTGTCATCCAGGCTAAATGGATGCTTCATTGTTGACCTGTAGTCCTCTACCTTCCCAGGAGAGGTCAGACCCCACACCTCTGGGTTGGGTCTGTGGAGGCCTGGCCCACCCAGTGGGGCCACATCCCCCTGCACGGATCCACCCCGATGCTGGGACTGCACAGCGTACCCTTCCTCACAGGGGCCCACCAGGCCAGCTTTCCCAGTGGCCAGACCACAGTGGCCAGGAGACAGGATACCGTCTGCCAAGATCCTGTCGTCCACCCACAGGCTTACCGGTTAATAAAATGGTTATCGACTCCCCAGTGGCCAACCTCACTATTCTGGCCACCACATCATGCCCACACCCTTCCAGCCTGGCCTTGGCATCCAACACAGTATCCCAGGAGAAGCCATCAGCCCAGCCTCACTTGGACCAAACTGCCCTGCTCCCCATCAGGCTCCTGCCCTCATCCATCTGCCCTACCAGCCTCTGTGGAGTCCTCCAGTGCTGACCACTTCAGCTGGTCTCCAAGCCAGGCCCCTAGATCCCACCCCACATGGTTAACCGGGGGCTGTGTCCCCCTTTGCCCCATTCTCTGTTAAATGCAGTCACTGTCCTCCCTCTCCAGGGATGTCACCCCCAGTCTGGGCCACCGAGCAGATGCTCCAGGACCCCTGCTCACCCCCATCCCGCTGCCCCCTAAGCAGAGCCATCCTGACTCCCTTCCACAAGGAGATTTCAGGACAGCATAGGGCGGGGAGCATGGTGGGAACAGGAATCGCTGGTGGAGGGACATATGTGTCACTTAGTTTGGGAAGGCATCGGGGGTTGCGTTTCTAGGGAGCCCTGGGGCCAGGTCATTACTCCCCAGACGCCCAGCCACGGCCAGTGCCTGGGGATATGGTGGAAGGAGCTGCATGGGGATGGGGAGATGGCAGGGCGCCCGTCCCGCTCCTGAGGATGCCCCTGTCTGGCCACCTTATTCTGGGGCACACCTCTAACAGGTCACCCCCCGGTGGGGGTGCTCACCACCCACTCCAGGAGCACTCAGCTGCTGGCCTGAAGGGGAGGGGGAGAGGACCCCCCAGGGCCTCCCCACTTTCAGGGGCATCTTGGCCACCTGCCCACCCCCTGCACCCTCCTCCCCCAGGCCCATCGGGCCCTCCCTCCCCAACCCCTGCTCCAGGCGAGTGGGCCCGCGTGCAGTAGAGGAGAGTTCTGAGCATTAACTGCCCCCATCTGCCTCTGCCTCCCCGACCCGGTCCCCTCCCCAGGGCCCCATCTAGGGACTTGTTGGGCCCACAGGCACACTCACGCTCAGGCCCCTCTCAATGTGCCTTCCAAGCCCATGTCCCCAGACCCCCATGTCACCAGGCAGGAATTTGGCATGGGAAGGGAGCTGCTGGGAGTGGGCTGGCCCTGGCCCAGAGGTTCCCCCAAACAACCATCTGCAGAGCGGTCAAACCAGACGGACCCTGTCATGGGGCACCCATGTGCTGGGCTGCCCACACCCCTCGGCTGCCTGGCCACAGGTGGGCTTCCCTGGCCCGAGTGCGAGGGGGTGGACGACCTTCTGACGGCTTCCTCCAGCCCCGAGCCGCCGTGGCCCAAGGGTGCTGGATCCGAGGAAGCGGCCCCTCCTCTCCAGCTAACAGCCCCCGTCCGTCCAGGATGCTCCCACACACGGCTCCCCGACTCCCACCCCTGCCTTCCCGCCCTGCCCACAGCTGGCTGCCAAGCTCCCCCGGGGTGTCCTCATGGGCCCGCAGGAGGGCTTGGGGCTGCGCACCCCAAATCCGTGCCGGGCTTGCCCCTTCGAGCTCAACTCAGTTCTCAGCTTGCTAGGAGGCCAGGCTGGGCTCAGGGCCTCTCCCAGCATCCCCTCTGAGCTCTGTCCCTGCCAAGGACAGCTCCCCCAGGCCAGGGTCCTGTCTGGCGTGTTACTGCTGGGCCCCAGCCCTGGCCCACACCCCAGACTCCCAAGTTGAGACTGTGGGTGTGGACTAGCACGATAGGGACCCCATGCTCAGCTGTGCAGGGCCTCCCAGGGCTGACACCCCTACACACACGTGCACACACACACACAGTTGCCGGGTCAACTCCTGTCCTTCCCACCAGGGTGCTGTGAAGGGGATCCTCTAGGGCAGGCCTCCAGCGTCAGCTGCCAGCAAACCCCCCGCACACCCCTCCCCTACATGGGGCCCAGGAGCCAGGCCGGGGGGCTCGGCACTCAATCCTGGGACCACACAATGGGGGCTGTGTCTCTCACCAGCGGCACAGGGACCAAGGTGGGAGGAGCGGCAAGGCCTCCTTTTCACTCGCCACCAGGGCCTCATTCTGCACGTGGGGCGGGGCGGGGGGGGGGGGGCAACAGAGGTTTGCTGCTGATGCCCAGCGGGCTGGAGAATCCTCTCAGGCAAGGCTAGGCCCTTGAAGGCTCAGCAGCTGCAGAGGCCGCCAGGTCCCAGGAATGATGATGTCCATCCAAGTTGGGGACCCGTCAGGCGCCCTGGAGGCAGGCACGCCTGTCCCTGCCCGGCACTCGTGCTGACTGTACTGGGCCCCTGGCATCCCTGGCAGAGTCCATTCCCCCGGGAGGACCTTGTGCCCACCCAGCTCGGGCACCTGGCATCCCCGTGCGCAACACCGACAGGCCCAGAGTCAGCACGCGCGGGCATGCTGTTCAGGTGTCATCTCTGACAAAGCACAGACCGCAGGCATCATCCACGAATCTGCCCGGAGGCAGGTGCCCTTTTAGGCAGGCACATCCCAACTGGCTGGCTGGCTCTGCAACCCAGATTCAAGCCTGCAGTCCCCTGAACCCCAGATTCATGGTGGGCCCATGGGGGACAAGGCCCCACCCATGACGAAACCCAGTCCCTTCAGCCATGCTGCCTCCCAAGAACCCAGACCGCGGCAATGGGGAGGTGGTGCCAGGCTTGGGAGGGAGCTCCTGGCAGCCCCCCTCCACACACCTGCTATGCCAGGGGGCCCAGCTGTCAGGAGCGCAGCTGGTGAAGCTGTAGGTCTCCCTCCCCCTGTCCCAGGGCAGTGGGGGGGCTGAGGGGGGGTCCAGCACGCCGCAGCCCATCCCAGCCGACCATCCTGGCCACCCGCTAATCCTGGACGCAGAAGGGCACAAGCTTCAGGAGGTCTAGGGCCCCCACCCCCGGTAACCCCCACCCCTGTGCCCCCTCCTCCCCCGCACCCACCACCAGGGTGCCCCCTTCCTCTGCATCCCTTCACCTCGGGCGCCTCCCACCCCAGCACCCGCCACCCCGGGCGCCCCGACCCTAGCACCCCCTCCTCCCCCGCGCCTCCACCGCCGCCAGCCCAGCCCGCAGGGAGGGAGCGTCCCCGCCACGTTGCGCGCCCGCCGCAGCCTTTGTTCAGGGCCTCCCGCCTCCGGCCGCGGGTCCCCGCGCGTCCCGCCGGCCCCGCCGGTCCACCCAGCCTACCTGGAGTAGAGGCGCCGGGCCGGGCCGGGCAGCTCGTCGGCGGCGGGCGGGGCCGGGCAGGCCATGGGGCCGGGGTCGCCGAAGGCCAGGGGCGCACCCCCCCCCTCTCGCGCCACCCTGCGCCTGTCCCCCGTCCGCCGTCCGCCGTCCACCGTCAGTCCGTCCGTCCGTCGGTCTGTCCGCCCGCCCGCGGGAGGCGCCGAGGAAGTGATGCGCGCGGGGCGCCGCCCCTCCCGCCGTGGCCGTGATGTCACCGCCGCCCGCGCGGGGAGGGGGCGCGACCGAGCTGGAGCCGGAGCCGCGGGTCCCTCCCCACTGCGCGCGGCCCGGGGAGGGGGGCGGGGCCTCTGAGAGGGCGCGCCCCCTGCCCCCCAGCCCCCCTCTCCCCCTGGGGGGAGGGGGACGGACATGAGGGCGGGGGCGGGCGCCGGCTTGGCCGCTGGGCCGCCGGGTTCTCCTGGGACCCGCGAGGGGCCTGGGTGGCAGTGAAGCCCGGCCGGCCTCCCCACCCCCACACGAGGGGCCATGAGGCCTCCTTGCCTTTATTTGGCAGGCGGCCAGCCCTCCTTGGTGGTCCCCTGCCCTCCTCATCTCCAGCCCCAACATGCCCACCCCCTTCTCCAGACTGGCAGTGGGGTGCTGGCCGTGGGGGAGGACCCTCTGCCAACTTCAGAGACACCTGAGGAGCTGATGGCAACCCCCGACCGTCCTGGGCCCCCCCGTGCGAAGTGCCCCCATGTGACTTCCCTGGTCTGGGAGGAGAGGGGGCCAGGGGATCTGCGTGGCCTGGCCTGGGGAGCTCCCCACCCTGCTGTTTCTCACCCCTGAAAGCTGGGGTGACCACCTCACCCTCCCAACCTTGGTCTTATTGGTGAAATGTGGATGACTCTGAACACCTGGAAGGACACTGTGCCCACACCCCCCACGCCCCCCACACCCAGTGCGGAAGCCACCCCTCTGTGAATGCCTGGGAGCCCTGCCTGCTGAGAGCTTGCCCTGGGGCTCTCGGCCACCCACTCTTGGCTCTGCAGGGCTTTTGTGGGCTTCCCCAGGGCAGCGCCTGCCTGTTGGGGGCAGGGCACACCTGGGTCTCACCTGGTTCTGTCCTGTGGTTCTCAGCCCCAGCCTTCCTGGTGCAGCCAGAGGACTCCAGAACCTGGAAAAGTCACTGGGGCCCAACAGGGCAGCGACGACTCTGGGAGCAGGAAGTGGGCTACTTTCCCAGGAGAGCTGCCCTAAGGTCAGGGAAATGCCAGGGCCTCCCCGCAGGACCCTCAGCAGAATGCAGCCCACAGGCAAAGGCAAATGGCAACAAAAATAAACAGAAGATAAAAAAGGGCCTCTTGGCCTGGGGCTAGTTTGTTTTTCCTTCGGAAGAGAGGCAGCGGGAATGAGAACCATCTGTGCCCAAGCGCTGGCTGCCTGGCGGCCCATCCTACTCGCCCTCCCCCATGACCACAGGAGCTGGGCAAGGCCTTGCTCCCTGCTGTGGCCGTGCTGCCGGCTGGGGGAGGGGGGCGTGGGCGGGGCTACCACCCTTATCTGCCACAGCCCCAGGCCTGCGTCCTTGGGGTGACTCCAGAGCTGGCATCGTTGTAAGTCTGGGGCCCCACCTATGGCAGGCCTGAGCTCAGCGCCCTCAGGAGGCCACGGCTGCTAGCCCCTATGGGTCCCCTGGGTCTGCGGCCAGGGGACTGGTGCCAAGAAGGCCCTCGGAGTTATGTGATGTGAATGGCAGAATAAGGGAGAAACGTGTGGCCCCGTAGCGGTCACTGTGGGGAAAGCATCTTGTTTTCCTTCCTGGAAACAGGCAGACTGGGGAGCCGGGGTCCCTGGGCTAGAAGAGTCTCCGCTTTATATGAGAGCTTTCTGGGGGAGCTGGGACCCTCTGGGGGTGCTGTGCGCTGAGCCGGCCAACGGCTCAGGCTGACAGGCCCCCCACCAGGTCACCTGGCACAAATTGTTTTCCCTCTCTGAGCCCTGGTTCTGCCACCCGTGAATAGGGTTCAGTGGCTCAGTCCCGCAGGGGCCGTGAAGGCTGCGAGTCGCCGTTCCTGGAACACTGTAAGAGCTTGGGGAGCGCCGGCATTGGGGCCACTCTGCCTGAGCAATTGTGCCTGGTCCCCACTGGGCCCTGATGGTGGTCCTGGGTCCTGGCTGGATCGGGACAGCCCTGCTGCTCTGATGGAGGTGTGTCTCCCCTGTCGAGACCCAACTCTCTCCTGCCCAGAGAACCCGTGCAAGGAGGTGGGACGTGATGAGGACTGGCACCAGGCAACAAGCCCAACCTGCATTGCCCACATAGCCCCCACCTGTGAGAAGGAGCGCATCACTGGTCCACGGAGAGCAGGGGGCTCCTGGGTGACAGGTCTGGGCCAGGAGGAGCTCCTGGAGGGCACCATCCTTCCATCACCACCGGCCTCCCACTGGTGCTGCACCTGGCCTCCCCCCATTCGCTCTGCTCACCCTCCCCAGCCTCCTGGGGTGGGGGAGGCACCTCTTTACATTCTGCCTCGTAACTGCCACCCCACTTCGTGATGCCTGGTGCACCAGCCGGACAGAGTGCTCCCATGGGAGGCCGCAAGCACGCCCCCTCCATCCATCCATCCTTAATGGGCCTCATTCCCAAAGGAGCATTAGAGGGAAGAAAAGCGATTTCCTGTCCAGACACATCCTTGGACGGAACGCGATGGGTAGGCACAGACGGTAATGCTGGACCCCATCTAGGAGGCACCCGGTCTCGAGAGCCGACGCACGGCAATCAGAGGGCCCAGGTTTTACTGCCAGCACGCGTCAGCATCTGTGCCACGAGCACCCGAGGGCACCTGCCACATGCCTGCCCTCCACCACTCAGCCTTCCTGGCATCCTGCCTCGTCGGCACGCCCCTCCTGTTGTACAGGTAAGCAGACAGGGCAGTGGTGGCCCAGGCCTCCGGACTGGGCTGCAGGGGAGCTGACGTCAAGCCCTGGTTTTCTGTCTTACCCCTTCCTGGATCTGCACCCTGGATCTGTCCCTGGGACACGCTTGGCAGGAGATGACAGTGGACAGTTGCAGGGTTCTTTCTGAGCCTCTGGAAGTGGGGAGACCTGGTGGACTCTCCAGGCTCCCCATGGGCCGGGGATGAAGGCCAGGCTGGCGGAGGCCATCCAGGCTGCCTGGAGCTGTCCTAGGGACAAAGGATGGGCACACAGGCTTCAGCAAGGTGTGTGACCTCCAAGGCGCGCCCTGCCCCCCCAGCTGTTGGCTGAGGCCGGGGGTAGATGGGGATGTCCCTGTGGCTGGCATGGCCTCCCAGGCCCGCCTGCCTTCCGCTCCCACCTCTGCAGCCAGGCGGCTCCCACAGGGCCCGGTGGGGGCTGGGAGCACTGCCAGGGCTGCAGGCGGAGCAGCCAAGCCCAACGCGGGGCCTGCAGGCTCCTGGCCAACCTCTGCCATGGATTCCCAACTAGAGAGCGCAGAGGTAGACAAGGAGAAGACACACACACACACACACACACACACACCGGGTATACACGCGTGCTTAAGTAAGATCTCTCAGATTTACCGCATTCCCCATGATCTCATTACCCTGACAAGGAACTTACTCTCCCGTACAGTTGCAGGACGAGTGTCCTCCCCCATTGCCCCAAGGTCCCCATGGGTCACCCCACAGCCGTTTCCTCTCTCCCCAGGCCCCTCAAAAGTCCTCGGAAAGTGGGGTCTGCTGGGGGTGGGGATGGATGGGGTCACAGGCTCGTGCCGTGGGGAGCTGGCAGGAAACGTTCTGCCCGCCCACGGCGCCCAGTGCCTCCCTAGGAGAACTTGTGCCCAGGAAATAGCTGGAGGTCCGAGGGAGGCCGTCCACCACCCACGGCATCCGTGACACCTGGCCACGCGGCATTCCTGCGGCTCACACCCCTGGAGCCACGTGAGGCGGGACACGCTTGCCTGCGGCAGGTCGGTCTGTGCGGGCTCAGCCTCGGCTTCAGTGACGGAAACCCTGCCCCTGCTTATCTGTGCCCCCCCGGCCCGGCAGATGGGGGATGCAGTGAGATAGGAAGACACAGAGACAGAGACAGAGACAGAGACAGAGAAATGGAGAGAGAAGGAGGCCTGACCCTTGCAGCGGATAGTCTGGGGGCTCCGGGTACCCACACTGGTGTGTGGTGGAAGGGGGCGTCTAAACAGACAGAATGAGGAAAGCAAACCTCCTGCCCCAGATCAATCCAAGGAAGCCCCCGAAGGCAAATAGAAAAGGCAGAGGATTTTTCCCTTTTAGGCGTTCTCTGCCCACAGCTCCCCATTCCAGGAGTGCCACCGAGGTTAAAAGCCACCCCCAGCCCTTCTGCCCCGAGACCTTGGCCAAGCCGACCCGCTGGCACTTATCCCGGGGGCCGTGGGGCGGTGAGCACGGGAGGAGAGTGAGTGAGGCGCTGTGAGCGCCCACCGCGCCCTGCCGAGATGGGGTGAAGCCCTCTGTGTTTTCTCCTGGGGCCACTGTCCAGACGAGCACACGCCGGGTGGCTTAAGATGAGAACGCTGTTCTCTCTCAGGGCTGGAGGCCTGAAGAGTCAAGGGGCCCCAGAGCCGCACTCCCCCCTGAGGCTCCGGGGGAGCGTCCTCCTTGCCTGTGCTGGCGCCTCGGACTCCAGGCACCCCTCCACCTCTGCTCCGTCCTCAACAGGCCTGTCCCCTTCTCTGGAAGGACTGACCATCGGATGCAGCACCACCGACCCCGGGACACTCTCATCTTGAGGTCCTTCACCCTTTCTTCCAAAGTGGGTCACATTTACACCAGGTGCGTGTCTTTTGGGGGCCCCAGCCGCGCTCACTTCCCGGTGTTTACTTTCAGTGGTTGCTCCATGACTCGGGTCACCTGGTTTTGTGGCCTCACTGCCACGTAACATGCCCCGCGAGCACTTCCCAGGCCTCACAGAGAGGTTTGCGCAGACATGACTGGGGGCGGGGCTGGGTGACATCTGTCCGTGGCCGCACCACCGCTCCTTGACCAGGCCCTCGCTGGTGGACACTCTGCTGCCCCCTTGCCCCCCCGTCCCATGGAAGCCGAGCACCTGGGCTCCCCGGGGAGGGAGAAAACCTCTGTCCGCGGGGACCCTGCCTGTCTCGAATGCAGGGACAGTGTGGAGCTTGGGAGGCCCCAGGCCCGTGCGGACGTTGCCCCCGGAGCAGGGGACAAGCTGGGAAGCGGGCCCAGGCCCAGCTCGGTGACTCACAAGCTGGGGCCCCAGCCCTTCCCTGGGTGTCTCTCCTCTCTCAAACGGAAGCCTGGAGGGTACAGTGCTGCCCTTGGCCTGGGCCTAGAACACATCGCACCCTCAGCAAGGGACAGCTGTCACTGGGAAACTCGTTCCTGCACTGACCTTCTCCCACCGCCTGGCCTGACCCCTCCTGCCTGGCCCAGGGGTCTGGGCAGACGCAGGGCCCTCTTAGGGCACAGACTGCGTGTGTGGGGCCAGTGAGCTAGGCGTTTGCCTGCCTCTCTGGCCCAGGTGCTCCATTTGGCAGCAAGACCAGAGGGGGCTGGGGGCCTCTGAGGCCACCAGCCTGAGGGACTGGGCCGGCCTGCTAGCTGGGAACCTGGAAAAGTGGCTGCAGTGGGCCTGCAGGAGGGGCCTCCACCCTTGGTACCCACCTCCTCTCCACCTCCACCCCCCAGCCTTGGCCCTTGAGTGCTGGGCGCTCACCACCTGCGTGCCACCTGCCACATCTGGGGTGTGGTCACAGAGCCAGGAGGAAGCCTGGTCCCGTGGGACCCCTCAGTGCTGCGGGAGCCCCCCACGCACACTTGCACCTGCCTCTCTGTGGAAGCCAGACTCTCTGAAGGCCCCACCTACTGCCAGGTGTCAAGGAAGAAGGACCCCAGTTTCAGCCCTTCCTCTGCCCTCACACGCGGTCACCCCCACCCATGCCCTGGGCAGCCAGGCAGGCTGGAGGGGTGGCATGTTCCAGCGGCACGGGGCTGGGGGGGAGAACGGAGGGGTGCTCAGGGGGCCCGTGGCCACTACACAGTGAGGATGGGGGCTCAGGGAAGGCAGCGGGCAGGATGCCATGCCAGGCTCGCCTGGCACGAGGAAGCAGGGTGGGCAGCTGTGGAGGGCACAGGACTTGGGGCCGAGCAAGGAGGCAGCCCGCTCTCCGGGGCACAGTGGGACTGGGGGCAGCTACCACAGACGATCTCAAGAAGCACCGAGCACCCCTTCCCTGTGTCAGCAAGACCTACGCCTGGACTTGCGGCAGGCGGCTGGGAAGGCAGCCAGGAGGAGCCGGCCTCAGTGGGGTCCCCCTGCAATGTCCGGCCGTCTGTCCAGCAGCAGAGAGGAAGCCCAAGGAAAGCACCAGAGGGGGACCACACCTCCTGCTGGCCCCCACCTGACCCCCCTCACCCTCGCCCACATGGGGTCTGTTCCCTGGGCCTCTGCCCTGTGGTTCCCCGCAGCTACAGTTGCCATGGAAACCCTGCATCCTCGCGGCCCCTCCTCCCACGGGTTATGCCGGAAGCTCAGCCAGGCTGCCTCCTCTCCAGCCCTCTGTGGCCTCAGGGTGGGGTTCTTTTCACAGCTTGATTCTTCCCAGTTGCCCTGGGAGAAGGACAGCAGGTCCTTTCCCTAATTTCCAAATCATCTGGTCAGATCTGCAGGAGAGGGAGGGATGCTGGAGACGCTGTGCACCGCGTGGTGTGGGGCCCCTGCATCAGTGTCCCTAATCCATCTAGGGGCAATGATTGCCGTACACGGAGGGGGGCGGGGGGCAGCTGCTTCGTGTAGCAAAGCAGGTGTCCACATGAGGCCCTAGGGAGGCCCCAGCCCCAAAGGCATCTGGCATCCTACCACTCTGGTCCCCCAAACTGCAAGCCTCCAGAGAAGGGAGCACGGACATTTCCGGAAAGAGCGTCTGGCCCAAAACAGTCGAGAAGAGAAGCAGAAGGAAGGAAGGAGAGACCAGTCCTTGGCCTCCCTCCCCAGACACAGGACCCCAGGCTTCCAGGGTCCCTCCCTCTCCCTGTGGGACTGGTCAGAGCTCAGAGCCAGGCTGATTGGGAAATTAGGGAGAGGACCCACTGGGGACAAACAACCACATGCATTTACTTTTGATCCCCTTGGAAGCCCCATTGAAATGACAGTAATGAGTTTCTTTGTTAAGTTATAAGCTCATAAGGACAGAGGACAGGAGAGGGAGGGAAGCAGCTGACAGGGAGGCTGGATTCTGGAGGCGACACCCCACAGCTGGAGGTCCGGACTGAGGGCCCCCCACCCTATAGAGGCAGAGAGCCAGGGAATGGGGGTGCCTCCAGAGCCCCCTCCTTCCGCATCCTCCCAAGCCGGAGAATGGAGGGGTCTTCTCAGGGTCTGGCCAGCCCCAAAGGTTTGGAGTGCACAGCCCGCCCGTCCCTCAGAGTGACCAGTTTGATCTTGGCCCCACCTGTGTCAGGTCGGGTTCTCCGGACTCGGAGGCCAAGGCAGAGTTTGGGGTGCACGACGTGCATCAGGGGCCGGCACCTGTCGGATGGCAGGGAAGACTGCCGTGTGGCCGGGCCTGCGGGGCCCTGGCTGAGGGAGACCTTGATCCCAGCCCTCGGTCCCCAGGCCCAGCTGTTCTTCCTGCTGGGGACGCAGCCCCACGAGGAGATCCTGGGCGAGGCGCCCTCCCTCGCGGGGGTCTGGCCCGGCGGACACTTCCGGCTGTGCCCTCCCTTGCTGTGATGAGAGTGGGTGCGGTGTCACAGGGGATCCTGTGCTGGAGGGTTGGACGCCTGCAACCCCAGGGGGTGGTGCTGGCTGAGGCCCTGAGCCCCCTCCTGTGAGGAGGAGCCTCTGTCCTTCGGAACGAAGGGGCTCAGCGGAGTCGCCTGGTGCCCAGCTCAGGGGCTCAGCGCCGCCCTGGGTGCTGGCAGGCTGGGCGTTTGGAGGCAGGGAAGCTGACCCACCTTGCTCCCTAAGAGTTCACAGTGCTGGGCCCACAGGTGGCCTCCCTCTCTGCCAATGTGGCCACTGCCCCCCAGGCCAGCACCGAGGCAGCTGGTGACCCCAGCTGGCAGGGCAGGGCCGCGTCTGAGCAGCTTCAGGTCGCTTCTCGGCCGGTGCTGGCTGGTGGGCAGGAAACTGAGGGAGAGGGAGACCTTCGTGCATTGCACGCACACCACGGGCCTCTGCCCAGACCTCCTTTCCTTTTGAGGTTCTACCCGGCCGGGAGGCCACCCGCCACTGCCCTCCGGCCATCTCTCTTGCACACAAAGGGTGGCCAGGGGCAAAGCTAGAGGGACGTGCCGCCATACCTGCTCCTGCTTGACTCCCAGGGGCCATCCGGCACCCAAGCTCGGCACACCCTCCCCGCTCAGCTGCCTGGCTGTGCCGGCTCCCCGGAGGGCCAGGCTGAGGGCTCTGTGCCACAGCGGTGGGTGCCGTGGGGCCTGGACCGCGGGCTCAAGCACGGCTCTGCCTGAGACTCTTACGTCTCACGCGGGCTGCCCGGGTGGCCCGGCCAGACTCAGCTCGCGATGGCCGTGCTCGGTGCCAGGCCCAGGATTGGGCTCGCGGCCCAGCTGCACACTAGGACTTATACTTTAGAAGGCATGTGTCTCAGTCAGCTCGGGCTGTGTAACAAAACTCGGCCACCTCAGGCCAGCTGGACTTGCCCTGTTGCCATGGACATCCACAGACAAAGGCCGCCTGTGTGTGTGTCCCTTCTGGTACCCACCGCCTGCCTCCAGGTGCCAGGTATCTCTGGGCTGTGGTGGCTGAGGCGGCCCAGCCAGTGTGCAGAGCTTGGTCAGGAAGGCGGGGTCATGGCCCTCCCAACCCTCAGGCCCCAGGATGCAGCTGCCCCCTGGCGTGGTCTTGCCTGGCAGGCCCAGCTGTGGGCCAAGGTGGCCTTACCAAGTGCCTGGATCTTTTAGGACAGTGCCCAGCAACTCCCCAGGGCCGAGGGGCTGCTGCCCCCATACCGCTTCTGGGGGGCAGGTGTACCCCTCAGATTCTAAGAGACCAGGCTGCTCTGAGTTTCTCTGCCCCCAAACCCGAATTTCCTGAACACCAAGAGGAATCTTTTGCAAGGAGACTTTTACTAGAGTTTGTTTGGGAGGGAAAGACCTAGCTTCTGGGAGTAGGGGGGTGGTAGGGACGGCAAGGGTTGGGGGACCTCCACGGGGGGCTGGGTCCCCTGGCCATGACGGAGAGAAGGCGCCATGTCAGCTGCACTGGGGAGGACCCTGACTCCCATCAGGGGGCCCGCCTGGCCCCGGGACTCCCAGGCTCCCCGGGCCCCTGCAGGTGCGAGTTTGGAGCTGGGAAGGGGTGTGGGCAGCACAGCCTCGACCACACACCGACATGCACCTGCAGTTGAAAACCTTGCATAAGGACGGTGGGTGCGGGCACAGATCTTAGCCAAACGACCAAAGCCCAAGACCCACACGCAGGTCCAGGCACAGAATGCACGGCCAGGGTCCCCCAAGACCCTCCTGTCCCTCCACTGCCAAGGTGAGTACCCGGGGGGCCCTCCCGGAGCCGCACCTGCTCCAAGGAGGCAGGAGACTCTCAGGTTTTGAGTTTGGTAACTGGACTTCCCAGTGGCTCTGCCTCCTCCCGCCTCCCCCTACTGGGCACCTCCCCGCTGTCTCGAAGCCTGAAGGGTCTCAGCCATCCCACCCCCACCCCCGACACTGTGCTTCTGAAGGGCCAGGTGGCCCTGTCTGCCTCCAGGCCCACCCCCCCACCCCCGGCTCCTAGCTGCCAGACTGCACCGCCGGAGCCCCGGGTGGTCCCTGGGGGGCAGAGAGAGAAAGAAAGCAGGGGAGGAGGGCTGAGAGGGAGCGGCTCTGGACCGCTCTGGAGATCCTCCTTTCCTGCCAGAGCGTACCTGCCTCCTGCCCGCCTCCTGCCCTGCCCCCACTGCCATGGGGACGAGCGCCCCGGGTGTGTGTCCCCTGCCCAGGTGGGCTGGATGTGCAGGTGAGGCTCTGCTCCCCCGCCCCCACCGGGTTCCCGGAAGCCAGCCCGGAGGAGGAGCCTGCACGATGGACGCCTGGGTTTCTCTGGCAACATCAGGGCAGGCGTCCCAGCCTCCTGCCCGACCTCCCGCGCACCTGGAGGTGAGAGTGCCCCGTGTCTGTGCTCTGCTGGCAGCGGGCCTTCGAGCCACGGTCCCCGCCTGGCGCCCTCCCCGCAGACGGAGGTCTGGGGCCTGCCAGCTGGTGAGTACCCTGGGGGGCCCTACCTGAGCCCGGCTGGCCTGCCCCAGGACCCTGGGGGAGGGTGCGTGGGGGCACGGGCGGGTTGGGAAGGGGACAGCTTTTCCTTCTTCCATGGACATGGCTGAGTGCAGGGTAGCCATCCTTCTCTGTCCTGCCTGAGGAGGGGTCTTCCTGCCTGGGGGCTGCCTCTGGGGGCTTGGGGGCTCCTCGGGGGCAAAGCCAGGCTGCCCGGGCGTGCGATGCCCACGAGCCCTACCCCCCGAGCTGCCCTGCCTCTGGGCCCTGGTGCTGCTGTAAGGCCAGCCCTAGACTCTCCCCTGATGAACTGTGCCTCAGTTTCCCCGTGTGTACGGGGGGTGATAAATACTCTTCCAGCGCCCGGATTGGGCTGATGGGTGGTTCTGCATTGGTTCCACCTGGCAAGGCCATCATCTGACAATGAGGCTGGCTCAGCCTGGACCCCGTCCAGCTAACTCCCTGGACAAAGGGCCCCTCAGGCCGTCCGGTCCTGCTGGAGGGCTCCCATCCAGGAGTGCAGTTGCAGGGTGAGGCAGCGGTAGGAGACCCCTGGCCCTGAGTTAACTGTTCTGAGCTGTGTGAAGATGGTTTTGGTCCCTGGGGTGTCCTTTCTCAGAGTCCCCGGTCTACTCTGCTCGCTCCCGGTTTGGAGGAGGTGGTGCTGAGGGCAGGTGTCTATTCTGTGTTGTGTGACTGTGGGCAAGGTGACAATGCCCTCCTCACGGCTTGGGGAGGAGCCCCAGGTTGCCTGGGGAACGCCCTGGGCGCAGGGCCTGGCCCCTGGCAGGTGCCCCAAGCGGTCTCCACAAGTGACCCAGCGGGCCTGAGGGTGGCCGTGCGGGGCGGGGGGACGAGGAGGTGGCAGGGCCTGGGGGCCGGCGGAGCTCCCTTCTGACCTCTCTGTGGGTGTGGCCGTGAGACCCTCTTGGCAGCAGTGGATGGTGGCTCCGGGGTCCCCTGCGCAGTGGGTTTCATGGGCGGCGGTGCCATGGGTCTTGGTTGTGTAGCCGGGGGTGGGGGGTTTGCCAGAGCCGAGAGGCCATGGGGGTGTGGACAGCCTTCATTTCATTCCTCTGCCCGCAGAGCCCGCTGCTCGAGGCCGGTCTGCGGGGTTTATCTCTGCCCCACCTCGCCCACCAGGGCTTCCATCTGGCTTCCCTGATGGCGCCCTCCTCCCAACGGCCAACTGTCTTCCCAAATCGCTGGCCCTGTGTCACCTTGTCCCCGCCCTCGCATCTGCCACCCTGGGGGCCCGACCAGCTTCCAGGAGTCCATCAGCTTCTGGGGAGCGGCTGTGGAGACACTGGGGCTGTTGGGGCAAAGTGGGCGGCAGAGACTGGGGGACACCGCCCTGGCCAGACTCCCACACAGAGCCTTCGGCAGCCCAGGCCGGCCCTGCTTGCTCCGCTCCGCAGACCTGGGCGGTGTGCACGCGTGTGCATGCGTGCCGTGTGTCTGTCCGGTGTGTACCAGACGGGAGGCGTGTGCTTTTGTGCAGCAGGGCCCAATATGACAGACGCTCTTGTCACCTGCATATCATTTCCCCAGATATGACCCGAGCCCGGGTCAGCCTCCCAAGTGCTTCCTTTTGGACCTCCGAGCCCCCGCCCCGGCCCGTGGTGCTGGGCGGCGTGCGGGCAGGGCGTGTGGCGGCTGCAGACTGGTCTGGGTACAGGCGGCTGCAGACTGGTCTGGGTACAGGCCGGTTCGGGCGTGCTCGCTGAGGGACCACCGAATGCCCGGGGCTGGGTCTGAGCGGGAGGCTGAGCGGTGTCACGGCCACGTCCAGGCCCGTGCGAGCTGCGGGGCTGGCAAGGTCTCTGCTCTCAAACCCTGGGGCCCGGGGCTGTGGGCACGGTGGGCCCTTCTCCTTCGCGGTCCACGGACTCTGTCCGCAAGCCTGCTCGACCTGCTTGGGGCTGGGGGCCCGGGCGACGAGCCGTGAGAAGCTGCTCCTGGAGGAAGGCCCCCACCCCTCCAGGCAGCCCAGGCCATGGGAGCAGCCCCGCAGTGCCCGGGCCAGGACAGTAGCGTGGTCTGCACCGTGCAGTGGGCTGTGGGCGCTGTGGGTAGGCCCCCCCTGCCCCCCACCCCCCTGGGGCAAGGGGCAGGGGCCCTGGTGAGCCGGTTTCTGGCTGCACTGGGCAGATGCCTCACGGAACGGGCCAGTGGTGTGGACCTGGGCTGGCGGTCCAGGCTCCGGGGTGGGCTGGGGGAGGGCAGAGGTGTGCTGGCTTTCCTTCCTCGGTCAGCCGCCTCCCCAGGCTACCCCCCACCCCGTGAGCCCTCTGTGTTCCCTGTGTCTCTGACCCTCAAAGAAGAAACCTTACCAGGTGGGGGCTGGTGCTCTTCCCACTTCACTGATGAGCAAATGACCTGCCTGAGCTCAGCAGCGGGCCCCTGGGATGTCGAGGGGCCGGGCAGGGGGGCGTGCGGAGGCTTAGCTTGCTCTCCACAGTAAGCCTCAGGCCAAGAAGCCCACCCTTGTGGCCCTCCCCACCCGCCCCCGCTTCTGACCCTGCCGGGACCCTGGGCCACAGGACCGCTGCCAGGGAGACAAAACCACACAGGGCCTTGCCGTGCTGGGGGCTCTGGCAGGGAGCCAGCCCGGCCCCCCGCTGTCCCCAGTCCCCCGTGGTGGGGGCAGAGGAGTGGGCACCAGGACACAGTGGGGGTGGCATTTGTAGGTTGTGAGCCAGCGAGGAGGCGGGGGGTGGGTCAAGATGGGGGTGCATGCCACAGCCAGGGGAGCCTCCAGCTGGGCCTACCTCTGCTTAGGGTAGAGATGCGGGGGCCTGACCTGTGTGCGGGTGCTCCCCACCCCACGCTGTGGCCTCTGGTACCCACACTGCTGCTTGGGGCCCTGGCCGGGGCCTGGCTCACAGAGCTGTGGTCGCCCCAGCAGGTGCCAGGGGGCTGGGGCCAGGGGTCCACCGAGGGTCCTGGGCAGGGAGAGGCCTTGGGGCCTAGCCCGTCTCCCGATTGGGAGCTGGTCTGGAGGGGGGCTGGTAAAGCAGGCCTGCGGGGTGCGGCCAGTGGAGCGGGAGGAGAGGGAGGGGGCTCTGGGCTTATCACAGCTCACGGGGCTGCTGCGACGCTGGGGTTATTTACACCGTCACACACTCGTTTCACGATTTTGCTTTTATCGACTCTGGTGTATGGCAGCCGGCTGTTCTGTCGTGTTTATGAAACAGCTGCTTCCTGCGGAGGGCCACGGCTCTGGACCCACCACTTTCCTGCTCGTGGGAAACCGGGGCCACCAGCTGACCTCCAGAGAGACGCGGGCTTGGCTCCGGCCGCCGCGGCTCAGGATGACCCTCTCCCGCTGTCCTTGAGGACGTCAGGTGGACGCTGGGGAGAATGCGCCCCAGGACCTTAGCCGATGTAGGCTCCCCAGGGCCTGGCCAAGGCGGGGTCCTTCAGCGGAGGCCCGGGGGCTGCAGTGACCGCGGGGTCCTTCAGTGGAGGCTGCAGGGGGTTCTGCTCCAGAATGGGGAGCCTCTCTGTGAACTAGGGAAGGCTAAGCTGTCTCTGGGAGTCTCCTCGGTTGTCTAGCCTCTAAGGGTGGTGTGGGGGACACCGTGGTCACCCCCTGGTGATGTCCCCCGAGCTTGCCAGCCCCCATGTAGCAGAAGCCGTCTGCAGGCCCCATGTATCCCCAACACGTCACGGGAACACGCGTGTGCCCTGTGGCTCTCCTGGAAGGGCCTGCTTTCCCAAACCCCAGGGGCAGCCCTCTGCCATGCCGACCCCTCACAAACATCCCATAAAGAAACATGGGGTGGGACCCACTGCATTTTGGCCTCACCAGGCGACGTCCGCAGTGGGGCAGGCAAGCTGGGGCAGGGCTGGACTCCTGGCCAGAGCTGGATGGTGGCCTCGGTGCCACTGGCAAGGGGACCCGCCTGCAGAGCTGTGTCATCAGTCTAGGCTACCAGGTGTGGTTGAGGGCCCTGGGGCCAAAGGCTGGATTTGGGATTCTGCTGGCTCTGTGGTCTGAGGCACATGCATCCTCCCCTCATCCCAACTGCAGGAGAAGTGGGTTGTTGGGGTTGAAGGGGCAGCACCTCACATTCCAGGCAGGGCCTGTCCCTGGGGTGACTCTTCTCTCCTGCTGGTGGCTGAATGTGGGGCCATGTCCCTATGACCAGGACCCCGTTGGGCTCAGGGCCCCGCCCCGTGTCCTGTCCCAGTGGCAGCTGGCTCCAGGCATCCCCGGTTCCCAGATCAGGCTCTTAGAATAAGCCTCATAGAGGCTCTCCATTCTGCCTGGAATTAGGAGCTCTTTTGCTGCAAACCCCCTTTCTCTAGGGCATCCTGAAAACGAAGGGTTCATAGCCAGCTCAGCCATCCCACTGCTCATGAACACGGGCTGCCCTGCTTAGCGCCCTCCTGCTGGAGTGAACTCACCAGAAGCTCACAATACCCAGAGGCAGGGCAGGGTGGGGTCTCTGGTCACCCAAGGTTACTCAGCTGGCTAGGGGCAGCTCTCCTCCTCGGGGGACCATGCCAAGCTCAGAGCCAGCTGACTGCAGAGTCCGAGTCCTTCCCACCATACTGCCCTGCCAGGGTCGGCGAGAAGGTGACAGGACCCCACTGCAGGTGGACCAGGCTGGGGTGCTCTCTGAGGAGGGCAGGGCCAAGGAGGCAGGCCTGGGGCTCCTGGGGCTCAGGCATCTTCAGCTAGTATGTCCGTGGGCCAAAGGGTGCCCTGAGCATTTGCCAGGGAGAGATGAGAAGCCAGGGCCCGCTTCCCCTTACCAACCCCGAGGAGCCAAAGGCAGCGGCCTGGGAGATGGTTCCCAGTGGGCATCGGGCTGGAGCACTGAACCTCTCATCCAGCTGCTGGGACCATGTCCGGGCTGGCTCCTCTCTCCCGGGGCCCCCAGGCTGACCCCGTCCGGAATTGAAGCTTGAGCCTGGGGTCAAGCCCCACCTCTGCCCCCAGCCCTGCACTGGGCCCCCTGGCTCTGGCTGAGCCCGCCCCCAGCCCTGGCCAGTCCACTCACCACACACACAGCTATAGGCTCCCATGCCCTGGGAGGATGGTGGGGGGCCTGTCCATGGCCCCAGCAGGAGTCGAAGGCCTCGGCTCTGTCGCTGAGTGACAATGGGGTTATTATGCTGTCACAGGCCGCCCAGAATTCTCTCCCACCCTGCTGCGGGGCAGCTCGTTAGGAAGGCCCCCCAGGCCGTTGCGAGCCCAGAGCCCGGCAGCCCACCATGCCCACCCAGTTTCCACGACTATCCTGAGGGTTTCCATCGTGGGCCAGGGGACTGGGCTAGGCCGTGACCAGCCGGCAGTGGCCAGCCCATCCTGAGCAAGGATGGACACCGGGCTGCAGGCCGGCGGGCTGCCCCGTGAAAGCACCTTCTGACCCCAGGCAGGTGGTGACTGGGAGCTCACTGGGCTCTGCCCCCGACCTGGCCCTGTGGCCATGTCGACCTTGCTCATGGGGATGCTGGCTGCCGGCCCAGGAGAAATGATCCTGCCCCACCCCAAAGATAACCAGAGGCGCTGCCCCGTCTCACTCTGGCTCCTCAGGGCCCTGGGCAGACCCGCCACCTGAGGGGCTAGAGCCAACCCAGCTAGTGTTTGTGCGGCTGCACGTGTCTGTGCCTGCCCACTGGGCCAGGCGGGGACCTGTGAGGGACAGCCTCCTTCCCCGGGAGGGCATCCGGGTCAGCGTGACGACGGAGGACTTGGGGGCCAGCGTGCCCCGCTGCGTGCCTTCTCCGGAGCCTCAGTCTCCCCATCTGTCAGTTGTGCTGATGGTGGTGACTGCCTGCAAGGCTCGAGGTAGCGATCGGAGAGGGGGCATGCCTGGGGGCGTTTTCTTGGCCCCCCGGCACCTTTCTCGGTCATGGGCATCCTGAGACAGGAGAGTGAGGGAGCAGGAGGGGTACTGGGGGGCGCACAGTCTGAGATGTTCTGCTCAGCACAGCCAGGTCTCCACACCAGACTCATGGGCTGCTTCTCTGTCCCCAGGGAATCCGGGCTCCGTCCGCCTGTGGCTGAGGATGACGCCATGGCTGCCCTGAGGTGGCCCAGGCCCTCCCAGCAGCCAGGTGACCTGCAGGGAGCTCCGCACGTGGCCTGGTCCGACCACACTGAGCAGCTAGGCGCCCGGGGGAAGGTCCACAGCCACCCGGTGTGGTCGGAAGGCGAGGAGGCCAAGGATGGGGACAGCTCGGTGTCATCAGGCCGCCTCTCTGGCTCCTCTGGGGGCCACGAGTCCTGCACATCTCCCCCCGGGCCCTGGAAGGAGAGGCCCCCCCAGGTGCTGGGGCCCCGGCGGCAGCCCAGAGAGAGCAACCCGCGGCTGGAGCAGCTGCGGGACAAGATCCGGGCCCAGGCCCAGTGGCAGGCCAGCTGCGCCTCCCTGGGCACCTCCGCACCGTCCAGCGCCTCGCGCCTCTACAGAGCCTCCAAGTCAGAGCCCCGGAGGAAGGCCAGGAAGCCGATGAACCCCCCTCCAGCCCCGTGGGAGGCACTCAGGCCTGGGGCCTCCGTCAAAGGTGCTGTTTTGGAGGCTATTGAGTGGCTGCTACATGGGGGCCTTGTCCTGGAAACCCCTCCCGGAAGCTGTCCTCACGATGCCCCCTTTCGCTCCTCTCCAGGCTTAGGCGCCCTGAGTGTGGCTCCATGTGGAGTGGAAGACAAGGCAATCCCCGGCCAGGGGTGCGAGCCGTCCGGGGTGCCCCGGCGCCAGGCCTCAGGTGAGGGGCTGCACGGCTGGCCATCCTGGCAGCCCAGCCCGGACCCTCAGGCGGCGGTCAGCGCGTCTCGGTTCTGGACACTGCGGCTTCCCTCCCTCTATATGACAGGCGCTAGTATGATCCCACTCAGACGAGGACAGTAGAGAGGGCCCCCGCCACGAAAGGGCTAGGCACAGATTTGGACCCGGCCTGCCATTCTCCAGAACGGGACCTCCTCTAAACCTCTGCTTCCCCCTCAGGGAAGGAATGTGGGCAGGCCCTGCAAGGCAGCCCGGGGCTCAAAGGGCAGGGGGTCTCCTGCACAGAATGGGTGACGTCTTTACTGTGTGGACACATACCAGCCACAGGGCCTGGCTGAGCCTTTCCCCGGCCTGGGAGGTGCCAAGGGCTCGGTCATGGGTAGGCAGACTTCTTGCCAGTGGGAAGGGGCCAGGGGCTGAGGGAAGGTTTGGCTTCCTCCTTCACTCAACAGATAGGAGGGGTGAGGTTGGAGAGGCAGACAGGAGCCATGCTTGGGGGCCAGAGAGCGGTAGCATTTAAAGAGTCTGGATTGCACTGCTGGCCATGGGCACTGGGAACTGCTTTGGAGGGTTTTAAGCAGAGAGCCCCAGTGGGTTTGGGCTTTGGCAGTCCAGTACTGTTTGCAGGATGGGGAGCGGGGAGGAGGACGTCTCTCTAGTCTAGAAGGGCAGCCTCATTCCAGCAAGGTTTTGGAGGCCCCGGAGTGGGGCAAGGGGACGGGCTCGGGAGCAGAAGTCAGGCTGCCCGGGATGCCTGAGGCTGCTGGGGTCTTTGGGGGGCCAGGGGGCAGCAGTGGCACCAGGCAGGTCAGGTCGGGTCAATATGTGACTGGGACCCCTGGGGCACCAGCCGCAGGTACCTTTCGGGCGCGTGTCCCGCCCCAGCTGGGTGTGTGAGCGGAGTCAGATGCAGGCCGGGGCCAAGGGGCCTGCCGGTCCGAGCCCAGGCGGCAGCGTCCAGCTCTGGCCTGGCCGTGGGCGGAAGCCGCTCCCCACCCAGGTGCCCAGGCCCACTGTGGCTCACCGCGATCACCCTGCCCTTCTCCTCCTCCACCCATGGGGACCCCAACGGCCTCAGGTCCCCGAGCACCCCCACCCCACGGAGGCCACTGGGGCTCCTCAGCCAAGGTCAGGATTTGGCCGCTAGTCGCTCGGGGACTCAACAGCATCTAGTGTCATCGGTCACCATTCTTGACCGCCACGTCTCATCCTTCCTGTTAGAACCCTCTGGAGGCAGGCTTGGGGCAGGGCCTAGGTCTAAATTATGGTAAGGTACACATAAGATTTACCACCTTCACCACTAGTAAGTGCACAGCTCAGGGGCGTCCGTGAGTTCACACCGTTGTGCAGCCGTCCCTCTGTCTGTCCCCATAACATGGTCATCTTCCCAGACTGAGCTCTGTGTCACACACAGACCTGTCCCCTCCCCTGGCCCCCGCCCCCCTCTCCTTGTCTGTGGGTCTGACTCCTCTAGGGCCTCGTGTCAGTGGATCTTACAGAATTAGGGTGCTGGAGGCCCTTCCTGCCAGCAGGTTCCAGGCAGCGAGGATGGAGGGACCGGCCCAGGCCTGGAGAGTCCTTTTGGGCCAGGCTTTTCCAAGCGCCGCTGGCCCTGCTCACACGGCACTGGCTGGTGGGCTTCTTGGTGCTCCCCAAACACAGCTGCACCCCGGCCGTGGACAGAGACACCGAGGCCAAACAGCACTGGGCCTCGGGAAGCTAGTCCCCTCCTGCCGGCCCACTGTGCTTGCCAAGGGACTCGGACAACCTCCACCCCCTTGGGGTCTCCATGTCCCCTCCTGTCCAGCCAGGTGGACCCCACCATGTAAAGCCCCTGTGGTCCTCACTCTGATCCCACCTCCCCCCGCTGGGCCCCTGTCCAGCCTGGCTGGCCACTGCTCCCTGACAGCCCATTGAGTCAACACAAGGGCTGCAGGTCAGCCTGAGATGGGCAGGGCAGACCCAGCTGGGAGGCCATTCCTGTCCTCAGGGGCTCTCGGCCCCAGGCACTCCGGGAAGTTGTGACCAGTCAGGGCCCCGGAAGGAGGGTGTGGCGGGCCCAGGCCTGCTGGGGGGCAGGCAGTCCAGGGTGTCCCTCTGGCCCTGCACTCGGCCACCCGCTCTGGCACAGACCCAGGGAGCAGGCAGGACAGGTGCTTTGCTCCATAGGAGCCCGGGTCCACGAGCGTGGCTATCCCCGTGAATGTGACTGCTCACCTTCCCTCCTCCTCTCCCCTCCCTGAAGTTCCACGGGAGAAAGCCAGAAGGATGCAAAGTAGTCCTTGCAAAAGGGAGAAGGCCCCCAGATCACCCATCCCCAGAAGAGCCGCCAAAGACAAAGGTAAGGTCTGCCCATTTGGGGCCACGACATGTCCTGGGGGTAAACGTCTGTGACCCAGCTCACCAGGTGGGCACGCGGCTTTCTGGCGCATGGTTTCTGGTGCCGGGGACAGCAGAGGCCTGGGCTGCTGTGGGCCTGGGGACCTGGGATCGGCAGGGGCTTGGGCAGGGGGGGTGGGTCTGCAGGGCACGGGGGAAGGGCAGCGCTGGCGTCCGCATCTCGGGGAACCGCAGACCCTGGGGGCCCACCCCCCATGATGGACGGAAAGCCCACAAAAGCCCCGAGCCCCCAGACTGCGAAGGTCTCCAAGCACACAGGGCCGCTCACTCACCGTGCCTTCACACACATTTATAGCCTGCGCGCACGTGTGAAGACGCAGCAGTGATGGAGGGCGGCTGCGAGGGTCCGGTGGACAGATGTGTCTGCTGCGCGTCTGTGCCATTCCCGGGGAGCCGCCGTGCAGCGGCCTTCAGCAGCGGGGGGTTCTGCAGGAGGGAGGGCTTTCCCTATCTGCCTGGTTTGGGATTTGGACCCCAGCAGCAAACCCACAACACCTGCTTCACTGAGGCCCTGGTTGCAGCAAAGGCCTTTGGCCTCGTGTCCACGGTCTCCCAGCCCTTTGGGGACATGGAGCCGTCACGCAGGGGGCGCGTTGGCCGACCATGTCCCAGGAGAGTCCGAGGAAGATGTGGGGACGGTGGCGGGCTTGAGGTCCCGGAGGAATTTCTACTCGGGGCGTCTCTCCCCTGGGGCCTGGGCGGGTGGTGGGGTGGCGGCGTCCGGCGGAGACCCAGCTGTCCAGCCCGGATAGGTTTGTGGCCGCGCCCTTGCCCCGGAGCCAGCAGTCCCCAGGAGGGCCCCGCGTGGTGTGTGGGGAACGAGGTGGCACTGTTCCCCAGGGGGGTCAGTGCGGAGCAGCTGCACGCCCCGGACCCCAGCTCGGCCACCCTCACGGCCCTCCTCCGCCGCAGACGGGCTGGCCCCCATCCTGTAGGTGGGGATGCTGAGGCTCACAGAGGCCCACGCGGGCGAGCGAGCTCCAGGCCTGTGCGGCTCACCCGAGAGAGCCCAGCGGCGCATGCTCTGCCCGTGCCCGGCGCCGTCTTTCTGCTCCGCGCCTTCAGGCCCACCACCTCCGCCGGGGGCAGCGCCGGCTTCGGCGGGACCATGACCGTCTCCCTCCCCCACGCTGGCTTCAGGGCCCCTTGAGGGAGGCGGGCAGCGCAGGCCGCTGGGGCAGACACATCTATTCAGCAAGGGTAGGAAGCAACAGGAGAGGAGAGAGAACCTCCACTCGAACCTGACAGTGAGGGATGCTGGGAGCCACGGAGAAGGTTCCAGAAGGCCCACGGAAAAGGCACGAGATATCACAGTTTTCTGCATCGTTGTCTCCTCCTACCCCTCAGCTTTATTTTAATGGCTCGCTTGACAAATGACCTGCTTTCTGCCCGACACTGGGTCAGAGGGCTTGCCACAGGCTGCATCCATCATCGTAACCACCGTGTCACCCTGACGGACTTGACCATTAGTTTCTGTCAGTGACCAAGTCACAGCTGGGCTAAGGAGAGATGAGCTTGGGGTCAGAGGTCAGAGCCACAGGACTTGGGAATTGGATGAATTAGGAATTTGCTGTAGTTAACAAAAAATTAAATCGCAATAGTTATAAAATATTCATCCATCCGGGCCGACGGAAAATGAAGCCCAATATTTAATTTCAGATTATAGCACCTCACTTTGCATTTTTTATCATAGATTAGGTCGGCCCTGGGGCTCTGACAGGGCACTTGGGGACTTCATCCATTTCCACAGATTAAAAATCCTCTCGTAAAAAAATTAATTGCCATTAAACTGCTCGGCAGAAGAAAAAAATGTGCCCATCAGGACCCATTTATTGACCCGGACCCCTCTGGCGGGCTAATGGGGGATGAGCGACCGGTGATGGAGGGGCCTGGCCATCGGGCAGCCCTCTCGCCCGGGGCGGGGGGCAGGGGGAGAATCCCTGCGTGGTATCCCCAGGGAGGGAGCCACGTTGGCAATTTTGTGCAGTTCAGCCGTGTCGGGGGACCAGGGCGGAGGAGCCTTGCTGGGGAGCCCAACCCCACTGGTGCCTTTCAAGACCCCAGTGTGTCCAGCTGGGCAGTGCCGGCCTCAGCCCTGGCCTTTGACTCTGCCTGGAGCCAGCAGAATCCTGACACCTCCCGGCCCGAGCCCTGCAGTGAGTGACCACTTTCATGTTTGTGGTCCCGTGGGGCGGTGCTCACAGATGGGGAAACCAAGTAAAGTCACTCCCCAAGGCCCATAGCTAGTCATCGACAGAGCCAGAGTTAGACGGGCTCTTACCTGCAGGTGTCCCAGGCGCCTGGTGTGGGAGGGCGTGGCCTCAGGGGCCCTCGCTGGAGGGGTGTGGCTTGTGGAGGGGTGGCCTTGGGGACAGGTCCTGGAGGGCAAGACTGCAAGGTGGTGTAGCCTTGGGTCGTGTCCCAGGGGCCTCGGCTTTGGGGAGCGGCCGAGGTCCTTCCTACAGGCGTGGCCTATGAAGGGCGTGGCTTTGTGCAGCCCCCTCCCCTTCCTGGGGCCGCTGCTCCAGCCTGTGACTATCTCCGGGTCTGGGCGGTGGTGGGGGTCTCTGACCCTGTTGGCTGCCTGCCCCGAGGGGTCGGCTTTCTGCATGGTCCCTGCTGTAAGGCCCCTTGCTTGGCAAAAACAAGGCCCTTTGTGGGAGGCAGGACAGGTCTTGGCCCGGGAGGTCCAGTTTCCTGCCCAGGGCTGGCCCTGGGGGAGATGCAGTGTGTGTCTGTGTGTCTGTGTGTCTGTATGCGTGTGTGCGTATGCGTGTGTCTGAGTCTATGCGGGGGTCTCTGTGTCTGCGTGTGTGTGCGTGAGCTAAAGCTTGGCCGGTGCTCTGGCCTCCGCCAGCAACCTGGTTTGTAGTGACCGTGGGGCTGGTGTTGGCATTTGGAGGGCGTAATCTGGGATTATGAAGTAAGAGCTTTGATAAATGACGTTTCTTATGCGACAACGTTTGTTAACAAAAGCTCATTGGTGGCTGGGAGGCGGTGGGCGCTTGTGTCCGTGCTCCCTGGGACCCCTCGTAGGCGGAGCCTCAGCAGCAAGAAAGCAAAGACCTTCCCCGGCTCAGGGCAGAGGCCAGCGTAGCATTAGCCTCCCACTCGCAGCTCCTCATGACTACGGTCCTTGCTAGTGTGGGCTGGCGTTGACCTAGGATGTGCAGTGCACCTGGGCCCGTGGCCTTGGTTTTACAGGCAAAGCCATGGGGAGCGGGTTTTATTACCCCGTTTACCCAGGGTCAGAGAAGTCAGGTCACCGGCCAGGGTCATCCTGGGACTCGGCCCTGCCTCTTGCTGGCCACTGGCTGAGGCTCGCCCCAGCTCCTCTGGGAGCGTGTGACGCAGTCTCCGTGGGCTCCCCGGGGCCAAAGACCTCCTCGTCTGGGCCCGCATTCGGAAGGCCCCGGCCGCTCCGCTGTGTGTGCGTTTTCTCTGTTTAAGATTCTGAGTTGGTTGGTGTTTACGCCTGGAGGAAAGGACCAGCCCTGGTGAGGGCCCTGCTTGGGCCCCGTCCCGCCCTCCCCGGGCTCCAGAGCAAGGCTCCCTCAAGAGACCAGGCCCCTACCGCGGAATTAGGTAGCTGGCACCCCGGCCTGTGCTCCTCCCTGCTCTGCTGGGGCATCAGGGGGTGGGCGCGGAGGGGAAGGCGGTGGCGTCGGGTGCAGGAGCAACCTCTCCCCAGCGGCCTGTCCAACGCCCTCCAGATCTGCCATCAGACGGGACTTGGAGAAAGCATTATATTTAAAAGCCAAAGAAAGGTTTTCTGCCCCTGAGAGACATGTTTTAGGCTCCTGGGAGGCAGGGCACGGCCACCTAGGCTTTCCCATGGTAGGGAATGCAGGATGGGAGCGGCAGGGGCTCCGCTAGGAGACACACGTCACCCAGTCGTGCTGTTTCCACCAAGTCCGGAGTGGGTGGCTCTGTGCCAGGTCGAGTCACCCATATGAGGCACCCACACCCAGAGGTGCAGTGTCCAAGTCCATGATGCCTGTAAGGGCCAAGGGGCGAGCTCCCTGGGAGCAGGGCTGAGGGTGCCTGGGGCAGGGAGCGGGCTCTGCTCCTCCTGGGCCCCCACGGCTCCTGACACCTGTGACCACCTGTCTCTGCAGGAGATAGCAAGAGAGTTGGAGCTGCCGAGAGCTCCCCTGTCTGCCCCCGGATGCCCAGTCCAGCCTCCTTCCGAGGTGACCTGCAGCTCTCTGCCAACGCACCCAACCTGGCTTCCTGCGACCAGCCCATGACCATCCAAAACGCTATGGCCGTCCTTAGAGACCTCCGCCAGCAAATCCAGGCCGGGCTGGAGCTGGCCCGGCACCGCCACTCCAGGGGAGGGCCAGAGCTGGGGCGGTCAAAGCTGTGGCTGCAGGACCCGGCGGGGAGGAGGCAGTGGGGCCCCTGGAGCACCCCAGACGTGCGGGGCTCCTTCTCCAAGAGTCCTCAAGCAGGGATGGAGGGGAGGCGCTCCTCCTTAGAGAGGCCTGGCAGCTTCCCCACTGGGCATCGCTGGAGCACCCTGGCTGGGTGGGAGTCCTATCCCCAGTGGACCGGAGTGGCCCCAGGACGGAACCCCTCCTTCCAGAGGCCCGGGAGCCCCCCTGAGAGGCTGACCTCCCTGCCGCAGCGGCCCTGGAGCGCCTCGGCCGGGCAGGCCTCCAGGCCCCCGCGGACCTGGGCCACTCATGAAGACTGGGAGAGCCCCGCCCGAAGACCCTGGAGCCCTTCTGGCCAGCGGTCCCAGAGCGCCTCCTTCACGCAGGGCGCTAGCACCCCGTGCAAGGACAGAGGCTCCCTCCTGCCGCCCTCCGGAGTGGAGCACGGCTGGCTGAGGCCCGCCAGGGGTGCCCCGGGGAAGGAGGACGAGGAGTGGGTGCCACCACCCTGCCCGAAGCCCCGGGGGGCCCTGGGCCACCGCTACAGCACCGAGGCGCTGCGGGAGTTCATGCGCCAGAAGACGTTGGCACGGCGGCGGCAGGCCCTGGAGGAGAAGGCCTCGGCCGTGCGGGCGCTCGAGCTGAAGAACCAGAGGCTGCAGGAAGTCTACAGGAAGCAGCGGGAGGCCGTCCTCGGCAAAGCCGTCCCTGTGGTCTCCCAGACGAACCCCGGCATTGTGACCTTTTTCCCGCATTGTGCGCCGTCCAGGGTAGGAGCTGGGCCCGGGTGAGGACGCGGTGCCGGCCAGCTCAGCCCCTGAGCTCCTGGCAGCCCCAGATGCCTGCCTCCCCGGGGCTGGTGGAGGAGGGACCCACTGCCTCTGCCCCAGCCCTAGAGAGGGGGCCCCCATGGGGTCCAGCCTGAGCCCCTCTAGAGGGCAGGGCTAGTCCTGGGGCTAAGAGAGCCGTCTCGGGGTCTTCCGGCCGGGACGGAGGTCTCACTGTGCTCTCCTCTGCTTTAGGGCCTGGAAGCTCCTGGGAGCCTGGGGTCGCCTGTGTTGGAGTGGAGCAAGGTGACCTCCGGCATGGTGCTGGGGGACCAGGAGGCCCCGGGCAGGTGGGTAGGCCGGTGGGGGCTGCCGTTGCTAGGTGGGGCTCCCTCTGCCCAGAGCGGGTGATCACGGGGGGCGCCGCTTCCCACAGCACATTTACAGTGCTCGATGCAGGGGCATCGAGCCATCCCCCGCTCTGCTCACAGAACATTTCAGCACCCCAGAAGCAAACCCCATACCCTTCAGCAGCTCCCCAGCAGCCCGCCTGCGTTCTGCCTCCGCAGAGGCATCTGCGGGGACCGTTCCCATGAGTGGAGTCCCGCAGATGTGGCCGTTGGGGTCTGGCTTCTTCCTTGGGGTGTGTTCCCCGGGTTCATCCTTGCTGCAGTGGCTGTCAGGTCTTCCTTCCTTCTTCACGGCCAAATAAGACTCCACAGTGTCACACTGTGGGGTACGACACCCCACACGCTGTGTCCATCGGCCGGCTGGTGGACATCTGGGCCACCCCCTCTGGGCTGCAGTGAATGAATGGTTTGAATACCCACCTCGTGTGACGGACGTGGGAGTGGATTCGCCGGGCACCTCTACAGGGGAAGTTTGCGTTTCACTTTTGGGGAGCTGTCAGGTGGTTTTCCCACCGGCTGCATCATTTTGCATCCCCCCGCCCAGCAACGGAGGAGGATGCCGGCCTCTCCGTGCTCTGCCAACACTCCTTTTCTGTTTTGTTCTCTTTTGTTTTCGTTGTTTTCACGATTATGTATTTTATTTTTTTGAAGATTGTATTTGTTTATTTGACCGAGAGAGACAGAGAGAGCATAAGCAGGGGGCAGGGGCAGAGGCAGAGGGAGAAGCAGGCTCCCCGCCGAGCAGGGAGCCCGACGCGGGGCTCGATCACAGGACCCCGAGACCACGACCTGAGCCGAAGACAGACGCTTCACTGGCTGAGCCACCCAGGCATCCCTCTCCCTCCACATTTTAAAGACATTGTAGGGAAGTACACATAACATGGATTGACCATCTTCACTGCTTTTAAGTGCCAGTCCGTGCGTTCACACTGCTGTGCACCGTACCCTCTGTCCGTCCCCAGCACGTGGTCATCTTCTCACACTGGACTTTGTCCTGTTAAACCTCCTTCCCATCCCCCCGCCCCCACTCCTGCTCCCCATGTGTGTGGATCTGACTCCTCTCGGGCCTCCTGGGAGTCCATCGTTGGGGACTGGTCCCTCATTCTCAGGTTCATCCACGTTGTGGCCAGTGTCAGGATTCCTTCCTTTTTATGGAAAAGTGGTGTTTTTGTTGTTGCTGAGTTGTAGGTGTTCCTCATACGTCTGGGCATTGACCCTTATGAGATCTGGGGTTTGCCATCATGTCCCCCCTCCTGGAGGCCACCTTCTCTGTTGACTGTGTCCTTCCATGCACACAAGTTGTGCATCTTGAAATACTTTGGTTGAGCTCTTTTTTTCTCTTGTCGCCCAGGCTCTTGGTGTTAAACCCCAGAACTCGGTCTTTCTCAGGCCGTGTGTGGTCCCTGTTGCATGCATAGAGGCCCGTAGCCACCCCTCCGGCCAGAGACAGTCACTGTAAATGGACGCGCTCCTTCAAAGAAGCTGCGCTAGGCTCACCCCTGCACACACGTGTTTTGAACACGCAGCAGAGGACGCATGCGCCGGACCTGACCCCCTCTGCCCTCTCTCCCTGCAGCTTCTGCCTGTGTTTGAACAGAGCCTTGAATCGCACTGAGACTCTAGAGGTGGACGGCCCCCAGGACGGCTGGGATGGTGCCCCCATGCGGAAGCTCCAGGACCTGACCAGCCGGCCCCCGCGCCCAGGCGTGTGCATCTACCTGGACCCCGAGGAGAGCGAGCACCTGGGCACACCGGGGCCCCTGCACTTCCGCCACAAGGAGGCCCGGCTACAGGCGCTGGAGACCATGGCCAACGTCCTGAAGCAACGGATTGACATCCTCACAGCCAAGCTGCACAGGTCGGAGGCACCGGACACTCTCGGGGACCCGGTCTCAGACCTGTCGCTCTCACGCCCCAGCACCGTGCCCACAGCCCCGGTCTGCTCTGGAGGCCTGGTGCCCAACAGGAGCAGAGGGGCCCCCTGGGACTGGGCAGACTTGCCGGCCAGGACACTGGTCCCTCCTACCTGCTTCCTGGATGGCGGGACTCTGCCGTGGAGCCCCGACTGGGAGCGGCGACAGAGCGTCAGCCCAAGAGGCCACTACGACAGCAAGCCCCGAGGTAGGGCTGGGGCCCGGGCCGCGAGCGACCACCGGCCTGGCCAGTGGCAAAGGGGACCCCTGCCCCCGAGGGGCAGGGTTCGGCTTCTTCTCCCTAAAGGGGAGATAATGAGGACGATACCAAGGCAGGTGTCCGGGCCGCCTGAGGGGACGTTGGTGACCGTCCTGGCAGAGCCTGGTCATGCGCTAAATCTTCCATCAGCTGTAGACCTTGTCAGCACCCTGGCCCTGGCGAGGGGAGGGGTGAGGCCCTCCCACAGAGGGGCGAGAAAGTGGACACGGCCCACCAGGCCCCTTGCCGTGGGGGCTGGGGGTGCCCCCCTCCGTCCCCACCCCCACCCGCTAGGGGTTCCTCCCCTCCTGCCAACTCCTGGGGTCCATCTCTCCAAGGTTTCATTGAGGACGGGCGTTTGGAGCTGGATAACAGGCTGGCAAGAAACACGGCTTCCTTCCAGGCCCTCGGCCCCTACATCGGGCGGTGAGCCCTTGCGCCCCCCGCGCCCCCCGCGCCCCCACGCCCCGGCCAGGCCACGAGCCAGCGGCAATGCACAGCCGGTGCCCAGGGGTCTGGGTCTGACACAGCTGCTGACCCGACCGCAAGAAGCCCCGCGACCTGGGTCAGGGCCTGCCGGCTCAGGCGCCGGCCACACGGTGGCTCAGAGACTCCACTCCGGCTGGGCTGTGGGCAGTGGGCCCCTGACCCAAGGTCCCCGCTGATGGGGGGGCAGCCCCCGAATGCGCCCCTCCCCACACTCCTCTGCACGGCCTCCCGGCCCCAGCTGGACACTGTCTGCCACACTTGCCTGTGTGATCGGCGGGTCCTCCCCCCAGGTCCTGTGTCCCGTGTCTAGGTGCTCAGGACCACCCCTCCACAGACCCTGCACCTTCTCGTGGCTTTCCTCCCCAGCACGGCCTGAGGCCTTTGGGGGCCCCTTCATGCAGGCCCTTTGAGTCCAGTTGTGGAACAGAAGGATGGCTGCCAGCAGGGGGCAGCATTGGGCTGGACTGCTGGTTCTCCACCCCCTGTGTCCCAGACCCGGAGAGGCCAGGGAGGGGAGACTCCCCAGAGGTTGACCCGGTGCCCAGGCTCCAGGTGGACACCCCACATCTGCGCGTCCCCCTGCTGGACGGCGGGCAGGGCCTCGCAGGCCCAGCAGCTCACACCGCCGGGCATTCCCGCCCAGGGGACCCCACACCCGGGCGCTGCGTCTTCCCGGCGCCCCCGGCTCTGACCAGGCTGTGCAGAGTCGCGCCCCGGACGACCCAGCAGCCTTGCTGTGCAGGGATCAGCACCCAGGGGCTTTGCGGGCCCCTCTGTGTCCAGAAAAGCTGCCTGGCCTGTCCCTTCCAAAACAGCAGTTGCTGCTCCCCGCTCGCGGCTCTGTGCCCCTCATCCAGCTTGTGGCCCTCCCTCCGCTGCCCCAAGCTGGTGCCCCCCAAGTTCTCCAGACCCAGGGCCTGGCCCGTCCTGATGCCTCTCAGGCCAGTTTCTGAGTTGGGGTGGGACCATGCCCCACACTGTCCATTCCCTGCTGGGACCGTGGGGCTCCGTCTGGTTGGGGACCCAGCCTGTCCCCAGCACAGCACGGTGAGGATGCCGGCTCCGCCCTCCAAGGGCCCAGCCTCTTGGGAAGGAAGGGTGGGCGAGGGCACGCCCCCGCGGGATTCCTGCCCCCACCCGCGGGCCCTCCTGCACCTTGGGCAGTGCCATCAGCGTTCTGTGAGATGTGTTCTCATTCCCATTTTACAGACAGGAACACTGAGGCTCAGAGAAGCACAGTGACATGTCAGGATCTCATAGCTCGTGGGAGGTTCTTCCTCCCCGGCATTTTCTAGTCCGGTGCTCTCAGACTGTGCCCTGAGAACTCGTTAGACATGCAGAGTCCCCAGCCCACCCCGGTCCCCCTGGACCTAGTGCACGAGGCCAGTCCTTGGGATCGTTTGAGAACTAATGCCCTGGAAAGTCTAGGCCCGAGGTCCACAGGGCCCGCGGGCCCCTGCCTGTCCACGGACAAAGCTGGATGGGCAGCCAGCCACGCTCATCCTTCACGCGAGGGGGTGGCAGTCCTGCTCACACGGCAGAGTCGAGTCGTGTCCACAGTGGCAGAGGCTGGGTGGCCTGCAAAGCCCACATGTTTGCCGTGTGTCCCTTTATGGGACGTGTTTGCCGATCCTGGCTTATTGAGCAATGGCTGTGAGGGCATTCCCTTCAAGGAGAGCCGCTGAGTGCCCCTGCAGCGACCTGGTCTCTCCTGTCCCCTCCCGTCCCCTGATGGTCACGCACTCCTGCAGCAGCCCCATCCCGGGGTCACTTGGGCAGTCCTGAGTCGCTGTGCGCCAGGGGGACAAACGTGACGTGAGGCAGAGCCGTGTGACTGCAGACACAGGCGCCCCGTTCATACGGTCGTGTCCCGGGCGGGGCTCTCCTGGCCTACCGCTGTCTCAGGAAAGGCCCAGCCTGACGCCTTCCTCCCAGTCCTGCCAGTGACATGTGCTGGCCAGCCTCAGAGCAGGGGGTTAGGGTGGCCTGAGCGGGGACAGGCCTCCGAGTCCAGCTGGCCGGCTGTGACCCCTGCGTCCTCGGGCACCTGGCCGGCTCAGGCTCCGTCTGTGGGACGGGGCAGCGTTTCAGGCCATGAGCAGGTGGCAGTGAGGGTTAGGGCTGGTGTGTCTCCATTCTGGGCCTGGTGGGCAGTGCCCCTTACCAGATGGTAGAGGGAACGACAGAGATGAAGAACGTGCTCTGTGCCCCTCATTCCCAGAGTGGCCGTTTTCCCCTGAAGGGCCTGGCGCGGGAGCAGACCCAGAGCAGGCCTGGGCTCCCAGGCAAGGGGCATTCTGGTCCCAGTGCAGTGGTGGTGGAAGCCAAGGCTCAGCCGTCTGAGCTCCCGAGGGCTGCTGGTCCCCGGGGTCCCAGTGCAGAGCCCATGCTACCGCTCACAGATGACGCCCCCCCAAGCTGGGGGACACTGCTGGTGTTGGCATCCGTGGGTGCCACCTGCTCACTGCTGCCCTCCTGGTCCTCTGGTCACAGGCCCATCCCCCTTAGGCCTCTGGTCCTTGGCTTCAGCCCGGGCCCTGGTGGGTCTGAGAGCTGCGTGTTCAGGCCGAGGGAAGCTGGGTCACCACCCCCAAGCCCTGCAGCTGCCTCAGACTGCATGGATATTCCTGCCCGACTCTGCTCACATGTGTGTTTGTGTGCCCCTAGCTCAGTCGGGGTGCCGGCCATGTTGGACCCCACCTGCGGCTCCCTGCAGCTGGAGGAGATGCCGTCGGCCAGAGGGGCGGCGGGCTTGGTCACGCCCTGGACCGCGCGAGGCTGCGGTAAGGGCGAGCCTGCGGATGGGCCCTGGGCTGGCTGGCCGGGTGGCCGGGGAGGTCCGCTGGGGACCCCCTCCACTGCCTGATGCTCCCGCGCGGTCCTGCGGGTGTAGAGAGATCCTTTTCTATGTGGAGAGCGTCCATGCATCAGTATTAAAGTTTTTTGGAGGCTTTCGGGACCCAGCCGCTTGCTATGTGCTCTTGCCATGCCTCTGTTGTGACTGATACTTGGTCCAGTGGGGGCCATTGGCGGCCCTGCTCCCGGACCTCTTCCTCGAGCACCCGCGGGCCCAGGCTTCTGCCTTTCCTTTTGCTTCTGAAGGGTTTTGTCCTGGGTTTCAGATGAGGAGACTTGCTCAGGACCACAGGGCTGGTGCAGAGCGGGGGGTGCAGGGGTGCGTGGGGCGGTGCCCTGCCTGGTGCGCTGAGGGGATGGGTGGGCTGTGGGGGTGCTCCACTCAGGGAGGGGCAGCTGGAGGGTCCTGGCACAGCGGCTGGGGATGTGTGTAGAAGGCGGCCCCCTGGGGGTGGGGGTGGGGTTCTGTGCCATCCTCATCCTGTGACCAGTCTCTCCCACCTCCCCTGCCTCGTGCTCTGGGGGACTCTCCAGCCTGTGGTGGGGGCTGCTGGGGAGCCTCACACCTGGCCCCGCGTCTCCCCATCTCCCGAGGCACCAGGAGCCTTAGCAGCCTGCTAATTCATTTATTTGCTCCTCTTCCTGCTCTTACAACTTATATCCACTGAGCACCTGCTGCGCCTGGTGCCCGAGATCAGGCCCAGCCCTGGAGGCACCTGCTTTTAGTGGGGGAGGCAACAGAAGATGCTCAAGGCAGGGCACACAGCATGTCAGGTTCCGAGCGATAAGTGACAAGGATTCGTGACCAGCTTCCGGGTAGAGGTTTCCACCGTGTTTCCAGTCCCAGAAAGTGTGGCCCAGAGAGGGGCAGTGGGAGGCCCAGGGGCACCCAGGGATGAGCCGGGATTAGGGCTTGGATGCAGTTGCCAGCACTCGGTCCATCCCCTGCTGCCCTTCTGGAAGGCTGGCTGAGCTGGGGGATGGCTGGCTGCTGTGAGGGTCAAGAGTGAGTCCTAGTCGCTTGGGGGTGGCTGCCTCCTGGCCAGGATCCTGCAAAGGGGGTCAGGCTCTGGCCTTCCCTCCAGAGTGGGCAGCCCTCTCTTTAGTCCTCGGCCCCATTGACCATGCCTGCAGGGCCGAGCAGCCGGAGTGGCTCCTTGCTCTTGGGAGGGACGTCCACGGTGGGGGCCCCGGCACCAGAGGCCCCCGTGAGAGGCTCCGGCAGGAGTGAGCGCTGCCGTCCCTGCAGTGAGGTTGGGGTGAAGACCCCGGAGGCACTGGCTTCAGTGGCTTCAGGGAACAGTGGAGATGGCCCCCCCGTCCATCACCTCCACACCTGGGGTCCTGGCTCCCAGGAACCGGGGCACAGATTTATGTTCCCGAAAGCTGGGAGAACACAGGTGGCCCCCGCCTCTCGACTGTCGAATGGGGTGACGTGAAGCTCGGAGTTGAGGCAGAAGGCACGTGTCTCTGAGGACAGCCACTGCGGGGCTCTCAACTTTTACTGCTGCTGGTTAGCAGTGCCCCGTCCCTCCGGCCCTCCTGGGATGCCCGGCGCACGTGCCCCCCCCCACTTGCACTCCCTGCGTGGTGTCTGCCCATGTGGGGGGTCGACATCTGCGGGGGGCAGGCAGCCCTGCCTGGAGCCCACGGGGAGGGGCATGAGAGCGGAGCTAGGGCAGAGAAGGGGACCCTCTCTGCATCCCAAGGGGAAAACCATCAGTCACTGGTTGGAAGGACAAAATAGCTGCATTGTGGACTCCCACAACCAGGGGTGAGCTTCCTCATGGACTCATTCAGGGGGGCGGTGGTCAGTGGGTCGCCTGGGCTCCAGGGCAAGGACAGGCCCTCCTGCAGAGCTGCCCCTCCCCGCAGGCCCCTCTCAGCTGGGCGAGGGGCTGGGCAGAGTTAGAGGGGGCTCCATGCCACCTGCTGTGGGGCCTCGGGGTCCTGAGGGCTCCCACCCCACACTGGCCATGCCTTCCAGAGAAAGGAGACAGGGCAGAGCTGTCCCAGTCCCCTGCCCCGTGCCATGTCCATGAATAGCCCTCCGGGAGCCTCGGAGTCTGGTCTAGGAGGAGCTGTTGGCCAGGGGACCCGGCAGCTTCCACAGGCTGAACCTGAGCCTTCCGGAAAAACCTGCTCCTCTCCCTGGCTCGGCCTCCAGGCTGTCTCTCCAGGAGGGCGGGAGCAGGATGGACAACGGGGTGGAGGCTCACCCCAGCTTCTTGGTCCCTCCTGTGTCCCTCCTTACACTGTCAGTGGGGCAGGGCCTATCTCTGTGCTGAAATTCTCTGGCAGGATCTCTTTACCCTGAGGCTGCAGGCAGCCCCCAGGACCCATTTGAAATCTGAGCTGCCCCCGCCTAGAGTGGCTGAGAGCAGGATCTCAGGTAGCCAGAGACCAAGCAACGAGCACACCCAGAGTGTGTGTGCTGGGCTTTCATCTGACACCTCCTCCAGGAAGCCTCCCAGATAACACTTGGTCTGGGCCGGGTCCTGCCGCTTACCCGGTCGTAGCTTGCTCTGTGGGCCGTGAGCACCTGAGGGTCTGGCTCTCACTGCAGTTCCAGCCGCGGCCCACCATGTGCGTGTGCCTGGGAAATGTTTGCCAAGAGTGAGTGAGCCAGCTGCTCGACCCATGGAAAGCCGGGCCGTTCTGCTCTGGAGGAGAAGCACTCCTGAGCGTCCTGAGTGCCGGGGCCAGGGACTGTGTGCACACGTGGGTCTCGCCGGTCTCAGCGACCTGGGGGGGTCCCATCCTCATGCCCCTGCTTATGGAGGAGCCTGGTGTTCAAAGAGACACCATCACCTTGAGCCAATCGGTGGCAGAACAGGGGTTTGGACCCAGTTTTTCCTGCTGGGGGCAGCGCTGTCCAGTAGACAAACGTCTAGACCAGCATCACTCGATAGTACTTACTTTCGAGACCATGTTGTCTGGTGGGACCTTCTGGAAGGAGGGGAATGTTCTAGATTCTGGGCTATCCAGTATGGTGGCTGTCGAGCCAGGGAAACGGGGCCAGCAGGACTGAAGGGGGGCGTGTTAGGTTTAGTTCCTTTTCATTTAATGTCAGTGGTGCTCGTGGTGGCCGGCGGTCAGGCCAGACAGGGAGACTTTAGCTCCGGGCTGGGGGCCCTCCCACCCAGGGCGCGGTGTCCTGTCAGCTCCTTCCAGCTTCAGGCCCTGATTCCCCGAGCTCAGCCTCATAACTGAGAACACGCTTGTCGTGACACACCCGCCTCGGGGACAGCTCAGAGCTCAGGGCCACGGAGCCCGTGTCTCCATGGTGACCGTCTGGGGTGCTGACGTGTGGGGCCAGAGATGATGAGGAACACCCCTCCCCCAGCCTTCGAGCCTCCCGGGTGCCCGCAGGACGGTCCGTGGGCGCTCAGGCTGGCAGGGCCTGGGGGGTCCTGGGCATCTTCTCTGGCTCCAGCTTCTCTCCGCGGCCACAAAACAAAAGCAGAGGAGGATGTTTCCTTCTTGAGGGAACTTCAGCTCAGAAGAGACACTTCAAGCCATTCTCCCCAGTGGGTCTCCATTCCCCGTGGAGGCGGGACGGAAGGGCTGCCCCACGCTCAGCACACGTCAGGTGGCCGGAGCCCCTGCTTCTCCCCCCGCCTTGGTGCTTCAGAGTTTTCTCAGTGCTGCGCAAATGCCCTGGGGCTGGTTTCGCTGAGGTCCACAGCCGCTCCCACTGGAGCCGTGGAAAGCCGGCCGCTCTGCTCTGGACGAGGAGCACCATCCAGGGGACGGCATTCTCCCTGCACACTGGCCAGCCACGACGGTCATACAAGAGCCACCAGGAGGGCACCAGCCCCAGGAGGGAGCCCACACGCCCTCCTCTGCCCACCCCCACCAGGCCCAGGCCCAGAAGATGGGAGGCGGGCCAAGGAGGGTGCAGCCAGCCACCCCTCCAACCATGGAGGCAGCCGCAGAGGGGCCCAGAGCACCAATGGTGTGCAGAGCCCGAGCTGACCCCTCCACTGCCCTGGGGGACTCCCTGACCCTGGCGGGGAGGCTGAGTTTTCCGTGCTCATTCTCTGGAGCGGCCCCAGAAATCCCAGGGACGCCTGGGGGCCTGCCCAGCTGTGACCGTGACTCCATGGCAGCAGCTGCCGTCCGTCCATCCCGCATGTGCTCGGGCTTCTCACCGCCAGTGGGGGCGGGGGGGCACCTCGTTTTCCCACTGAGGCTCTGAAGGGCTAGTGATTTGTTCCAGGTCACCCGGGGAGGTCTGTCTGCTTGGCTCCCGATGTCTCTGCAGACTCGGGCATCGCTCCCGGGGGAGTGTGGCCGAGGGTCAGGCAGCACGAACCCCGAGCTGAGGTGGAGCAGTCCCAGCAGCCAGCTGCCTCCCCCTGCCGTAGGCTGCACCCGTCCGCCCTCCCTGGATGCCGTGCTGGGAGTCGGGCGCCTGCCCTCCTGCAGGCCGAGGGCTGAGGCCGCTCAGCTGCCCCTTCTCTGTGGCTCCTGCAGGTCAGCGCTCCAGGCACCTTGCCAACGTCCCCTGGAAGTCCCCAAGCTTTCTCAAGTCCCTGCAGGTGTGTCCTGCCCCCATCCTATCGGGCTGATGACAGCTGTGTCCCCGGTAGGCCTGCCTGGCTGGGGTGAGCGGGGAGCAGCCCTCGCCCCCCAGAGGCTGAGCAGAGAGGCCTGAGTGGGGGGGGCTTTGGGGGCATCCCTCCGAGAAGTGGGGCACCACCTGCCCTCTGGGGCTCAGGGCTTTTGGGAGCCATGGGGCAGCCGTGTGGGCCCCCTCAGGAATCCTGAGGCTTGGGCCGTCCCTGCAGCTGAACCAGGAGAAGCAGGAACGGGTGCTGACCCTTCTGCGGCAGCAGGCAGAGCTGGAGGTCTGGGAGACGCAGAAGGCCCTGGACCAGCTGCTCTTCAAACACCAACTGGAGGTCAGCCGGCCCATCCTGAGGGCCCGAGGGCTCTTCCCAGGCATGCCCCACTCCCGGCCAAGGGGCGGTGCCACCCCGTCTGCCCACCCGAGCCCGGGGCCCTCCTGGGTGGATTTGGCTCTCTGGCTGCGTGGGGGCCACGTGCCTTTGTGGAAGGTCAAGTTGGGGAGGTTGCAGAGGACACAGTGCCACCTGAACCGTGGGCCCTGCCGGAGCCTGGAAGAGGACAGCATGGCTGCCTGCCAGAGGCCAGCTCAGCGGGCCACACACAGACGCTCAGTTTAAAGCAGAAGCAGGACGTTTTGGCCCACTACTAACCTGGGGGCACCTGGCTGAGGGGACAGATGACCGCCTGAGCCTGTGTCCCGGTGCGTCGGCACCTGAGTCTTGGGCCCTCTGTTGGAGCTCACGAGCTGATGTGTGCAGGGCGCTCAACAGCCCTGGCAGGTCTGCCAGGAGGGGCAGGGGCCCCACATCTCCGAACCACCTCTGCCCAGCCCCCTGCGCTCGCTGTTCTGGGGAATACAGATGGCACCTGGCCCTGCGGCCGGCATCTGGGATCTGGTTGGATGTGGTCAACCTTCTCTGTGTCTTCGGTTGGGGGACTTTGGGAGGTACTCACAGTACATTGGGGAGGCATTGCCAGGAGGGTGCCCCAGCCCGGGGAGCATGTGCACATACAGGTACACACATGCGCCTGTGTGTGCGGGCAGCACGCACACCCGCCCAGGTTCCAGCTCTCCCCTGCCCCTCCTCGTTCCCAGCGTCACACCCGCTGAGTGCTTGTAGCTGCCGCAGCTGGGGTGCAGGGCTGTGGCTCCCGCCGTCTGATCCCCCAAGTCTGGGGTGCTCCAGCCCCGGCCTTGCTCTGCGTCTGCTCGGCACCTGCCGCCCTCCCCCACGCTGCCACATCCAACCCGGTCTGGGGGGCAGGGGGTCCGTGAGCCCCATGTGGAGGATGGACAAAGGAGGCCTCTGAGGTTGGGGCCTCCACGACACACCCCACCTTCCTATTCTTGCAGCATCTTATGGAGAAACCCTCCACCCAGGCCGGGCCAGAACCGGCTTTGGCTTCGGCTTCAGCTTCGGAGCGGCCACGGGTGTGTGGAGTCCTGGAGCCGACAACCTCTCCGGACACCGCGACCGCCAGACCCAGGTGGGGCCGCAGGTGGGGCTGGCCACAGCCTCCCAACATAGCCGCGGGCGGGCCGGCCGCCTCGGACAGGCGCGGGCGGCTGGGGCTGCTGGGGCTGTGTCTCCAGCACTCTCCCCCCACAGATCACAGCCAGCCCTGGGCAGAGACGCTGCCACACCCTCCCAGGGTGCCCAGGAAGGACAGCAGAGTCAGGAGGACAAGTCAGCTTCTGCAGGTGAGAGTCCTCAAGACCACGCACACGGCAGGCGTCCGACCCCGCGCCTGGGGCAGGCAGAGGGGCCCGGCTTTCAGCCACATGCCTCCCCTCCTCCTGCGGACAGGCTCTCCCGGTGCTTCTCCTTCCCTTTCCCGGGCTTTGTGTTCTTGCCGTCGGCATCTACCTTACACGGTTCAGGAACTCCACGAGTCTCCTTTACTGTTGGAAACACTCTGTCCCCTCTGAAGGTGTCTGCACAGCTCCATTTCCCGTGCTCGATCTCGTTGGTGTAAACCCGATTCTGTCTCTGGCTTCACCGTCCTTCTGCCTGAAGGATCTCCGTTAGCATTTCTGGTGGTGCCGGTCACACATTCTCTGAGCTTTTGTAAAGCCTAAGGACAAACTCATTTCATCTTTGTTTTTGAAATATCCTTTGCTGAACGTAGAACTCCAGGTGGATGTTTTTCCTTCCAGTTGACACGCTGCCTGGCCTTCTGGCTTGCCCTGTTTGCGACGAGAAACCTGGGGTCACTCTTCTCCCACGCAGGAGGCGCTTTTTATCTCTGGCCGCTTTTCCCGCTTTCTCTTCATTACTGCTTTGGAGCTATTGGATATGACGGGTTTTGGTGTAGCTTCTCTTTCTGTCTCTTGTGCTCGGGGTGTGTTGTGAACCTTGTACCTGCGGGTGCATCGTATTCGTCGTGTTGGGGAATGTCCGGCCCCCTTGTCTTCTGTGTCCTCACCTCGCCTCCACTCGCCTGGACGTTTGTCCACCTTCAGTTCTTTCTGTGTGTTTCTTTTTTTCTTCCGTGTTTCCTTTTGGAGAATTCCTACTGCCGTGCCTTCAAGTTCATTACTCCTCTCCTCTGCGGTGTCCGATTTGTCACTAATCCCACTCAGCATCTTTTTCTTCTCAAGCATTTGGGTTTTCATCTCTAAAAGTTCCATTTGGACACTTTTTTATATCATCCCTGATTCTACTTAACTTAGTAAACATAGGGAATATAGTTATAAAAGCTTTTAAAGTCCTTCTCTGGCTCATTCTACTATCTGGGTCGGTTTCACTGATTGATTACTCTCGTTATAGGTCATGCTTTCTTGCTTCTTCACATGCCTGCTGGACGCTTTGAACTTTACCTTGTTGGGTGCTATATTTATGTGCTCCCACAAACAGTTGTGAGCTTTGTTCTGGAACACAGTTACTTGGATGCAGCTGGATCCTTCCAGGTGTTGCTTTGATAATTGCCAGGTGGCTATGAAGCGGGGCTCAGTCTGGGACCAAGGCAGGAGCTTCTGTGGACTCTGCCCTAAGACCCATGGATCATGAGGTTTTCCAGCCTGGCTAGTGGAGACAGGTGCAACTCTGGGCCTTCTGCTCCTTCCTGATGCTTCTCTCTCCAGCACAGGTACCTTCCTCACATGGTTCCCACAGAAGGCTTGTGGGGGACACTCCAAATCTCCAGGTTCTCCCTGTGTGGCTCTCTCCTTTCTGGTCCTTCTTCCATGAGTTTTAGCTGCCTGGGTCTCTCTAGACTCCCAGCTCCATCTCCTCTCTTCGAGGGGTCTGCAAGGCTCTGCCTCAGTTTCCCCTCCCTGCACCGCAGCCTAGGAAACATTCTCAAGGCAGTAAGCTGTGACAATCAGGGGTCTCACCTGTTTTCTGTCTCTCAGGGATCACTGTGCTATATTGCCTGATGTCCAGTGTCTGGAAAATTGTTCCTTCGTATGTGTGTGTGAACATTTATATATGTATACATGTGTATATGTGTCATTTTTTAAAAAAGATTTTATTTATTTATTTGAGAGAGGGAATGAGAAAGAGAGAGCACATGAGAGGGGGGAGGGTCAGAAGGAGAAGCAGGCTCCCTGCCGAGCAGGGAGCCCGATGCGGGACTCGATCCCGGGACTCCAGGATCATGACCTGAGCCGAAGGCAGTCGCTTAACCAACTGAGCCACCCAGGCACCCATATACGTGTCATTTTTTTGTTTTGTTGCATTTTAAAGTTATTTTTAGTGGGACAATAAATCCACAATCCAATCCCTTTTACTCTCTTGGTGGGAAGCACAAGTCCTCAAATGAACTTTTTAAAACTATAGAGTCCTTTTTCCATCCATGCACCCAGCACTGAAGGACAGCTAGCAGTGCTCAGTGGCAAGAGAGCTGCTCATGCCCGGAATTTGGGCTCTGCTGTCACCCCACCTGCTTGGTGCTAGACCTCAGATGGGTCACTCTCTGTCTCTGGGCCTCAGTCTCTCCTTCTGTGGAAGTGAAGCAGCAGAACTAAGTCATCCCCGAGGCCCCTGTACCCTGGGTCTTGTCCTGTATATGATCAGTGGGTTCATACACAACCTTGCATCGGGACAAAGGAGATGGTGAAATTCCCCTGGTGTGGCTTTGTGAAGATCTGGTGTGAAGCTGTGTATGTGGGGGGTATTAAATACCCCAGACATCCTACCTTGAGAGGCCCTCCTGGAGAAAAGGCCCCTGGAACCCCCACATGACCCAACCACCAACTGCTTTCTGTCCTCAGAGCCCCCGCAGGAAGTGGGACCAGACCAAGCTCCCTCCCAGCTGCCCCTGGCCAGGCTCTACCCTCGGGTCCACCCCACCCGCCAGGTACAAGGAGAGGTGCCCTGGGGAGGGGGGTCCAGGGGAGGCACTGGCAGCATGTTTCAGACCCAAATCCTCCAGCTGACTGCCTGGGCCATCAGGGGCTGAGTGCTGAGGCCCACGTCTCCTAAAGCCTGCACCCAGGGCGTCTCTGCTGCAGATTCTGGGCTGCGGGAGGCACTCCCTGCCACAGGCATCACCCACCCTTCCCACTGACATCTGCCCAAGCCCCTTCCTCATGCCTGGGGCGGTAGGTGAGAGCAGGCATTTCAACAAAGTTCTTCAGGCAGGCTGGCCCCCACCTTTCAGGCTGCACATTTCAGGGCAGGCAGCCATCTTTCCCCAACCCTCTTGGGCACAAACAAGTGCTCAGCCTGGATCAGGGCTGGGCATGAGACCAAGACAAGCAGGACCCCGCCCTGCCCTTGGGAGCTCACAGTTGGGAGGGGGGTACTCCGCCTCAAGAAAGGAGACACTACGGGGTGGGGGGGAATGAGTGAGGCGGGGCAGTCCAGGAGGGCTTCTTGGAGGCGGCGGCCACCCCTGGGCTGGGCACCGCTCCCACCCAGCGAGCTGGTCCAGGAGTGGCCTGCTCGATGTGCCCCGCCCCAGCGGAGCCTGGCGGGGCCCTGGAGCGCCGACGCCGCCGGAGCCCCGGGCCACTTCACGCTCCAGATGCTGGAGCTGAGCCTGCGGGAGGAGGAGCTGCGCGCGCAGCACCAGACTGCGCTGCTGCGCCTGCGCGAGAAAGCGCTGGAGGAGAAGATGTGCGCCGAGCTGGCCTGGTTGGAGCAGCAGCGAGCGTGAGCGCACGCGCGGTTCCGCCCCCGCTCGGGCCCCGCCTCCCGCCTCCCGGCCCCGCCCCCTGTTCGGGCCCCGCCCCCGAGCCCCGGGCCGGACCGCGTTGCGGGGAACGGACTGTACCGATCCCGGTAGTGATGGGTATTTGCGGGAAGTTAGCTAAGGCAGTGAAGCCCCAAGAACAAATACGTACTTACTGAAACCACCCGCAGTGCCGCCTCTCCCGGGGAAGCCCGCCTGTTTAGCAGCCTTGTTGAGGGAGACACGCTTATGGCTGCTGACCCGCACTGGGAGTTCACCCAAGTGCTGTTCTCTAGCCTGAGTTTCAGCCTGGGTCAGGAAAAGCTTCCCGCGCGCCCCTGCCCGCCACAACTCGCAGGGTGTCCCGCTCGGGCTGGCCGCCCAGCTCCTGTAGCCGGCCCGGGCTGGGCCCCCCAGCCGCCTCCCGCTCTGCGTCCTTACACTGAACAGGCGGAGAGACTCCCCTTAAAGTAAATGCCTGCGAGCGGGCGGGCTGTGTCCGTGACATGCATTTTGATGCACTGATTTTGATGCATGGAGAGCTTCCTGATGGTCCCTCACTGGCTTCCAAAAAGTATACCCCAGCGAAGGTCCTCCCGACAGTTGGAGAGCATGCCAGGCTGTGCGTGTGCGGTTCCATGGTGCCCCCCCCCCCAAGGACCCTCTGGGTGGGCTGGGGCTCCAGAGTGCAAGGCGCTGCCCTCCCTCGGTCTGTCAGGCCCGAAAGTGGTCATGAAGAGTAGGTGGGAAGAGTGACAGCCCGGGCCGGGCCTCCAGGCCCCCCGGGTTCCCCCAGCCTGTCCCGGCTGTGAGCGGGGGCTGTCCCAGGTCCACATGACTGGCCGGGGCTGGCCGTGTCTGCGGTTTTCCACACCCACCTGTGGATGCCAGGTGAGCAGTGGGTCCTGCCTCCTCCCTCAGGTGTCTGGGCAGCAAGGGGAGCCCCACGGTGCCGGCAGCCTTGGTGGAGAGGCAGCTGCAGGCCCTCAGCAGCCTTGAGCAGGAGCAGGTAAGGGCCAGCACAGCCCGGAGGGGTGGGCAGGTGACCAGCACCGAGTTGGTCCTGCCGCGCTCCTGACTGGTGTGTGAGCATTCTGCACCACACCATGATAATTCCCCAGCCGTCACCACCCTCCCAGGGGGCTCAGGACCCCGTGGTGCAAGGGGAGCATCCGGTGGCCAGAGGGGGCAGCGTGGCCTGGATGCCGTGTGGCCCTGCCGTCCTGCCCCCGTGGCCTCCTGGAGCCTCGCCAACGGGAGAATGACAGCATTGTCTGCTGCAGGGGCTGCAGGAGCGTCAGCGCGGCCGGCACTGGCCAGGGGGGGTGTGCACGACCACAGAGGGGCTCACTAGGTGCTCCGAGCCCAGTGTCCAGGGGCCGCTGTGTGGTGGGACCCATGTTAGCCCCCTTTATGCAGATGAAGAAACTGAGGCTCAGTGTAGGGGGCTTGCCTTGTTCAGGGACCCGCAGAGGGGCAGTGAGGGGTGGGGCTGGGTTGACAGAAACCCTCCCTCCAGACGGCCTGTATGGGCCAAGGAGGTGGGGTGGGGGATTTGGGGATTCCAGGCAGAGGGGCCAACGGGAGCAGACCCAGACAGAAAAATGGGGTGACAGCATGGCCGTGAGCTGTGAAGGGGGCTGAGAAGGGGCTCCAGTTATCACATGGCAATGAGGTGGTGAACCAGGTGGTCTGAGCCCCTGACCCCTGGGGCTTGAGCAGGGGGCCCAGCTCTGCCCAGCCTTAGTTTCCTCTTCTGACCTATAAAGGCTGCCCCCTCCCGGGGTGGGTGTGCAAAGACCCGAGCATGTGCTCCGGACCAGGTGGCTCTGCCAAGGGGTGTGCCTTCAGAGACAAAGCAGGGACCAGAGGACACCTGTGGACAGTTTAATGAAGGGACGAGTCCAGGGGGTGGGGGCAGTGCCCAGAGCCTGGAGAGAAGGAGGGCTGAGTGGGGGAGGGCAGAGGTGCAGCCAGCCTGCCCCAATCCAGCCCTGGGGGCCCAGGGAACAACACCCTACCTTCCCTCCCGCCTCCTGCTAAGCCTCCTGTTGGCCAAACCCATGGGGGGCGAACTTGCTGGAGCAGGATGAGAAGGGCACCTGGAGGGGCTCAGGGAAGGCCCCGCAGGAGCTGGGCTGCCCCCTCAGACACCCCTTTTTCCCGCTCATCACGTGGGTGTCTCTTTGTGTGGGGTTGGGGGTTTTGCTGACGCCTCCTCTGTCTGGTTCAGAGAGAAATCCGATGCCTGCGGAACACTCACCTGTTCTCCCACAAGGAGAGGAAGCTGCTCCTACAGCATCAGAGGGACATCCTCTGCCTGCAGACGGCCCTGGCGCACCTGCAGCAGGAGCTCGAGGCCCGAACCAGGCCGCCTCAGGTGGGCGCGCTCCCCAGGCTGGAGGCTTGTCACCTGTCCCCTGGCTGCTCCGTGGGACAGTGCAGGACCCCCGTCAATATGCCTGCGACCCACAGCGGGGAGGGCCTGGGGAGAGATGCAGCGGGAGGACAGGAGGGGCGGCCACCTCCTGCGGGGGCCAAGGAGGTTTCCTGGATACCGCAGCCCTCGTCAGGCTCTGGAAGGGGAGCCAGACCCCCCATGGTAGGGGAAGCCACCCTTCCAGGCCCGGGGGTGGAGGTGAGAAGCCCAGTGGAGGGGGGGGGTTAGGCTAGAGCTGGGGATGGGGCCAGGGCTGGTGGCGGCTGAGGCAAGAAGGAAGGGTGGCCTGGGCTCCTAGGGGGGCAGCCCCTTGGGGAACCCCAAGCAGCAGGGGTGTCCTTGCTCCAAATCCCCGTCCCCACCAGCTGTCCCATGGACGAGGCTGTGTGGACACGGAGCGGGGCAGCCGTCCCCAGCCTGCACGTCTCTTCTGTCGAGATGGGGATGTTGATGGCCTCACCTGGTGGGGTGAGGATGGAATGAACTGGGTTCTATGGGTTAGCAGTCACACTGCGGGATGAGCAGCCGGGTGGTGTGCGCCCTGCCCCAGGCCGACCTGCAGGACAGGTGACAGCCTCGGGCAAGGAATCCCCAGCCCTGGGCCTTATGTCTGCACCTGTCTGGGGGTGATTAGCACAGGATGCAGGGCTGCTGGGAGGGTAGAACCACCTGTTTGAGCTGCTGAGAACACCTGCTTCAGTACCACACACTGGGCGACCAGCGGCCTCGCCACGTGAAGCCTGCCCCCTGCTTTGCCTGAGAGCAGGTGAGACAGGTGTGTGTCACACGGCTCCCTTGTGCTATTTCTCAGAGGTCTGGCCCCGAAGTCAAGCCTGCTCAGACGGAGGGGCCGGCACAGGGCTCCTCGTGCCCCTCGACACCACCTGGGCCTGGCAGCCCCACCAGCCCCAACCTCTGGAGAAGCCCTGAGAGCCCAGGCGCCCAACAGTGAGTTGTCACCGGCAGTCCTGGCCCCATGCTCACCATTAAAAGCCTTTCCCGTGCTGAGTGGCCCCTGTGCTCATGGCTGCCGGGCCCTGCACCTCTCAGCCCTGCTGAGGGGAGGGCGGCCCTGGGGACCCCGAGGGGGCCCTGCTCCCGCTGGCTGGCCCATGGGGATGTGGGCAGAGGCCAGAGCGGCCCTGGCCCAGCGGGAGGAGCACAGCGCTGGTTCGTTCCTAGCGGGGCTGCTGGCTATGGTGTGGCCCTGGGGTGCCCTCCCTTCCTGAGCCCGCTTCCTCATCTGTGAAACGGAGACAGGGCTGCCACCATCCCCGGGCTATGCAGGGAGCAGTGAGACAAAGCAAGTAGACGGGCCTTGCTCGGGGGCAGTGTGGCCCCCCCAGCTGCCAGGAGCCCCTCCAAGGCCGGCGTGGGGCTGTCCTGCCCGCTGAGGCGGCTGAGCCTTCTCTCACAGGCTGGCCACGTGGCCGCTGGCTTCGTTCTGCAGCAAAAGGGCCTCTCCTGGCCGACGAGAGGGGCCCTGCCCAGGCTGAGTCACCGAGGGGGCGGCGGGGGCGACCGATGCCCAGTGCCACCTGACACGGAGCCCTGCTGTGCGGGAGAGGGAGCTACTTTTCCCATCAGGAGTGTTGTCCATCCCTACACTGGGAATGCCTCCTTCCCTTCTGTCTTAAATAAAATGGCCCCAGGGCTGTGGGCCCACCAGGCAGACTAATCACAGCAGTCTGGGGGTGAGGACGCAGGAGGCAGCCCCCACGCCGGGAGGGGCTCATCGTCCCCCGCCAGGAGCGGCCTTCACAGGGACCCCGGCCTGCCTGTGGGAGCCCCGGCGCCTCCGGCAGCCCTCTTCCCACGTGGCGGGACCCTTTGTAGGCCTCCACTGCACAAGGGGGTCATGGCCCACTCAGCTGCCCAGCCATGAGCCCCACTTGGCTTCCCTGTGAGAGCCCATCTCAAATCAGTCTCAGCATGGACTGATCTACCCTTCACGTTGCTATGGATTGCCAGGCCCGGGGATCTCTGAAGAGGCTTCCAGGCTGACTGCACCCTCCCTGTAGCCGGGATCGTTGGGAAGGCTGTGTGGGCGGGGCCGTGAGCGCAGGCGGGGGGCAGGCCTGGGCCCCCGTGGGAGCCAGCCGTCCTCCTAGGGGGCGAGGCCTCCTTTGCTTTTCTCATCACACCAGTGAGGCAATAGTCACTGTTGGAGGGTCAGGGAACAGAGAAGCTGGGTACAAAGAAGGAAAAATTTCGGATTTTATAACCACTCTCTCCCTCACTGAGAGAGATGTTTGACTTTTTGCTGGAGGTCACGCCACGCAGAGAACAGAGGTACTTCATTCTTTTGCTCCGACAAGGGGAGCTCAGCAGAGCTCGGAGTGGGTCAGGGCCCAGGTGCATCCTTGAGCTAGTGCCCGTGGGCCACTCCCCTCACTCAGCGCCCCCCAGGGCTCCTGGCCTGAGACCCTGGGTGTGGGGAGGGGGTGGGAGGGACGATGAGCCTTTTAACGGGCAAGGGGGCTCCCGTTCCGGGTTATTTAGCCTGTCCTACTCCCGAGGCGGCACTGAGGGGTGGGTGATGGGCTTAGGTGCAGCAGCCCCCTTGCTCTGTCCTCTGCGTCCTTGCTCCTGGGGCCAGGCAGGGGCCTGTGTCTGGGACACCCCGGTGTGGACAGCTGCCTCCCAGGCCTTGCCCCAGAGTCAGAGCTCCAGCCCCTGAGTTGTCTCCTCCTTCAAAAAGGCTCAAGATTACAGGCACTAGGGATGGCCCTATGACCCCACTCCCTGTTCACACTCCCGATGTGGGTGTGACCGCCTCGGGGGAGACGCTTGGGGCCACCCTGGCGGGGCAGCCTGCTGTGCCCAGTTGTAGTGAACAGAAGCAAAGCAAGCCAGAGAGTGGTGGCCGTGTCCCAGCAGGCCTCTGCACCACACTGACCTTCAGTCCAGGGGTCTGCCTTGCCCCCCAGCTGCCTCCTTGAGGCTGTGATGATGGGGGAGGGGGGTTCTTGATGCCGGTCTGTGTGCCCAGAGCATGGCAGTGGGTCTGGGCGTGTGGCGTCCAGGCCTCCGACCTGCTGAGCATCCCAGAGCTCAGGTCTGTCCAGTGGCCGGTCTCCATGCAGAAATCTTGACAGAACACCCTGTGCTGGAGGACAGACACCTCCCTCCCGCCCCAGCCCTGTGCCCTGTCAGCCCCCAGCAATGGCCCCATCTGGGGGCAATGGCCCCCACTTGGGAAGATGCCTGGTGGGCAGGACCCGGGCCCTGTTTTCCCTCCCCCGCGCACTGCCCCCTCGGCCACCGTCCACAGCTGTGCCCTGGACGCATGCTGTCCCCCTCGGGGAGTGTCCGGTCAGGGCTCATCACCCGGGGAGGGCACAGCCCGGACAGACGGTCACAGGCCCTCTGCACTCACTGCCTTGCAGCCTTCCCACCAGGCAGGAGGACGGGACCCCGCCCCAGGCCACTTCAGCCACAGATAGTCCCCAGCTGCTTCCAAGGCGGGTGTGTGGAGAGGACACGCCTGTGGCCCGCAGCTGGCCTGACGCTGGGGGCCGGCTGGCGGAGAGCCAGAGCCCCGTGAGCCAAGGTAACCAGGCAAGGCAGCCGAGGACCAACGGTCATCCTGTCAGTGGGCCCGGCCACTTGGGGCAGCACCGGGTTGAGGTCAGAAAGGCCTGCATCCTGGCGAGCCTCGCCCGAGCAGTGCGACCGGGCCATCCCCCACCTCTCCCTCCATGTCTGGGTTCAGTGGGCCTGTCTGGGCAGTGTGGGTGGTCCGGCGAGGGGTGCTCCTCCCTGTCCTCAGTCTCCCCCTCTCTCTACGGGGGCCAGTTCAGGTGGTGGGCCCGTTTCCCGAGGCTGAGTGTTTCACGTGGCTTCAGAATTCCTGGACACTGTGCCGTCCACGTCCTGCGGCCCGTGCCCGTCAATGCTCACGGTCCCTTTGCCTCACAGGAGACCCCCAGCCCAACCCCCAGCCCTTGTCCTCGGAGGAGAAGACCCGGCCTCTGATGGAAAGCCGTGCACAGAAACTCCAGGACCGGCACTCCCTGGGCAGAGGGGGTCCCTGCAGCCCCCCGGAAGCCAGCGTGAGTCGAGGCTTGGCCCTGCACCCTCTGCAGGCAGAGTGGAGGCCTGGCCTTGCTTTGTTGGGTTCTACCATGTGGCTTTGGATGGGGGTGTCACCCTTTCCACCAGATGAGGGTTTGGTTGGGATGGGGCCTGTTTGGCCCTTCCCAGGTGGATTCGTCCATTGAGGGGTCTTTGGAGTCCACAGGGGGCGGGTAATCTGGTAAAAGGGGGTCTCCAGGGCCATCTTTAAGGGGATGGTCTTTGTTCCTTACTGGAGTCACAGGAGCACAGCAGCTTTATCCACGGACCAACGCCACAACCCGGCTGTGGTCTTCCAACACATTTCCAGCAGGTGGCTGAAGGCAGCATGAGCCCAGCAGGGTCGGAATTGGGGCTGGATTTTGCCAACAGCCCCAGGGAAGAGGTCCAGCAGATGGAAAGCTGGCCGTCAGGGGAACAGAGGTGTGAGGTTTGGAGAGCTGCCTGGGCCGGCGGGACCCTTGGGCAGGAGTCAGGGCTCTGGGACATGGAGATGCCTGTCCTCTCCCGGAGAGATCCTCACTCCCTCCTGGCGCCCCTTGTCCTGGCCTGGGCCCCCTGTGCACCCCTAGCCCTCCCCATGCCCTCCTGAGTCTGACTCCCTCTGTGGAAACAAAGATGTCACCTGGTGAATCGGCCCAAGACCCAGGGGTGGGGGCAGCAGGAGGGGCCCTTCCAGGGCCTCTGAGCCTCCAAGCCTCTCAGATGGCAACACCCCCAGAGACCTGATCCAGCAGGGACTGAGGCCAGAACCCCTAAACACAGGGCCCCTTGCCCCCACCCGGGGAGTCCTGTGCTCTGGCGGTCCCTCCCTAGTGGGGCAGATGCCTGGCAGGCTGGTTGTCAAGCTTATGAGGTAGTTGAAGGCCCTGCAGAGGCCCTGAGCTGTGAGAAGGAGGCTGGGGGGATGGGACCCTCTCCAGGGAGCCCCCAGGACATGCCCACAAATATGCCTGCAGGATAGAGAGCTGTTGGCAGGAGGACCCCTGCGACCCCTTCTCTCGGCCGGAAGCCGCCCCGCCGACCGCTGCTCCAGGTGATCCCCCCCCCCCCCCCCCCCCCCCCCCCCCCCCCCCCCCGGCCGGAAGCCCCCCCCCCCCCCGCTGCCCCAGGGGGCCCCCCCCCCCCCCCGCAAAGGCCCCGCCTTGCACAAGGAACAACAAATCCTCACTTAAGGGTCATCCAAGACTGGCGCTCTCAGTCTCTGCAGGCAGCGGCATCTCTGAGGCTGGACATGTCCAGACGTGATTCCCTTCCGTGTGGTGCTGGGTGTGGTCGGGGGCTCAGCCGCGCTGACGCTGTGGGCATTTCTTCCGCCTGTCTGGGCTTTTCTGGTTTGGGGCCCCTGGCTTAGGGGCCGTGGGGTGTGGGCTGCCGCTTGGCCCTCGCCGCAGGGGTGACAGAGTGTGAGGACTGTGGGCCTCACCCCCAAACCCCTCTCTCTGCAGCTCCCGCGCCACCCAGCCCACGTGCGGGCAGCCCCCTGGAGCTGGGCCCCGAGTCTGAGTCTGAGTCCGCTCCCCGGAGCTGCTCGGGGTCCCGTGCCTCCTCCTCTGTGAGCGGGCCATCCTGCCGCTCTCTTCAGGAGTTTCAGAAGGTGTCTGCCACTCTGGTACAGCTTTCCCTGTCAGACTGGGAAGCTGGGGACCCTCCCGACTCCCCCGACGCAGACCCGGGCTGGTCTGGGGAGTTCTCTCCTCAGGACTCCTGGGGGCTCCACCGCGGCGGGGGGCAGGTGGCCCGGGAGAGGGTGGAGGGCAGCGGGGCCGGTCCCCGGCGCGGCTCCCCCGTGGACGCAGGAGGCCCAGAGCCAGGCGGAGGCCCCCAGCAGGCAGGCTGGCTGCTGCCTCTCCCGGATGCCCCCTCTTCGAGGTCAGGGTCAGAGCTGTCAGAGGCGTCCAGCGAGCTCTGGGACGAGGAGAACCTGCTGGAGCCAGGCACTGGTGCTGAGCCAGCCTCGGGGCGCTCCTCCCCTGCGGGAGGCTCATCCCACCTGGAAAGTGGCGGGGCGCCCTGCTCTGCACCTCCTTCCTTGGGCCTTGGGGAGGGGCAGGAAGCTTCTGGAACCAGTGGGAGCCTGATCAGTGGATTAAATACAGGAAGAGCCAAACAGGTGTCACGGGAGGCTGCCTGCATGGCACTCCCATCCAAATCTTCCTCCAGTGACTTAGACCTGCCCCTTTCCTCTCCCTCGGGGTCCTTGGCATCCGAAACGGTGGATTTTGGTGGAGGAGGAGACACTGGGCCTCTGCAGGCCTCAGATGGCTGCCCACAGGGGCCCGGGGACGCTGACCTGAGACTATCCAATGACGGGAAACCCCAACAGGCCTGGTCTGAGCCTGAAGTCCCCGTGAACCTGCGGGCTCCTCCTAGGGACGCTGGCGATCTGGTAGCCCGGACGCCCGAGGGCTGGGCGCCTGGGTGTAGGGGGAGGGGAGACTCCCTGGAAGCCTGCTCCACCCTGGCCAGTGGGGTCTTGCCTGAGATCCTGTCCCCCGTGGACGACGTGCTGTCCTACGGCAGTGCCGACCTTCCATCCTCCACCCACAGGGACGCCAGCCTCCCTCCTCTGCCTCCTACCCTCCCAGCAGAGAGGGAGGCCAATGCCACCAGCCTCCACTCAGAAGACTTCCCTCCCCCACCTGAAGATGCCCTGTCTCCTGGGGGCTCGCTGGGCTCCCCCGGGGAGGACGCCTCCATCAAAACTGGGGAGTTGCCCTCCTTGTCTGAGGAGGGCCTGCCTGAGCCGCTGTCCCCGGGGCCCCAGGAATCAGGGCTCTGCCTGGAGGTGGGCAGACAGGGTGGAAGCCTTAGGGACAAATTGGGTGAATTGTGTTGTGATGGGGGAGCCCAGGCTGTGGGCAGCCAGTGGTCTGAGCCAGTTCGCTGGCTAGGGTCCCCCTTGTGTGTGGGGGCAGGTGATGCCATGGGGGGGCTCCCAAGGCTGCCAGTGCAGCCCCCAAGCCCATCCAGAGTGGCCTCCGAGGCCGGGGAGGGTCTGCCAGTGTTGTTGGCGGCTGGAGGTACGGAGCTGTCTGGCACCGGGCAGGGCGACCCGGCTCCTGCTTTGGGCGCAGGCCGCTGGGTGGACGCACCTGGCATGGAGAGAGCTGAGGTGGTGGATCTGGTCTCCAGCCAGCTCACCAGAAGGATCCTGTGCGACTCGCTGGCTGTGCTCTCGGAGATGGCCCAGCCGGCGGCCCGCTAATGGAAGACCTGGCGTGTCCCCGAGGCTGACGCGGCATGTCCCCGAGACAGATGAGACTCCTGAGGAGACAGTGCAGGGCCCGCGGTGACACACAGACCCGTGACGTTGCCGTGTCATTGTGCCTGCGTGTGCTTGCATGTGCTGGCACATGCGGGAGGCTCCGGAAGCCTGGACCCCCGAGGGCAGAGCCACCATTCAGAATAGCCACCTGCCGCTGGCCGTGAGGGTGGTCACCCGACGGTAGGCCAAGGACCAGGCGCTGGCGTGATGTCAAGTGCAGTGGGCTCTGCATTCTTCTGGACGTTGGGTCCACTGCTTCCAGAAGGCACCTGAAAGGGCCCCTGTTCCACAGAGTTCAAGAGGCAGGAAGGTGAAGGGTTGTGTGGGAAGTGTCTGGAGGCCGGCTGGCCCAGGACGGATGCGGAAGTCACGAATTTGAGAGAGAACAGTCTGGAGCAGCTGGGAGGGGAGCAGCTCCCAGGCTGAACCGGGCGCCAGGCTGCGAGACCACCTGCCAGGACGGAGAGCCATCCGGAAAGGCCAGGGGAGAGAGCGCGGTTCTGGGGACGTGGGACAGCCCGGGGTGGAGGTGGGCGGGGGGCACATCTGCACTCACACCCCCAGCTCTGCTGGTTTCTGACACCCAGGCCTGCGTGTGGGGCAGCCCACCTGTGCAGATTAGAGGAGCGGCCAGCTCAAGGGCCAAAGCTCACCGGCCAAGCCTCGGCCTGTCCTCTGGCTGTAGGTGGGCCGAGGCCTCCCTGAGCGCTCAGGACACCTTCTGGAAGACACCAGAGCCCCTTCCCTGGTGGCCGTCAATGTTGGATGAGCCCTCGGGGACACAGGTGGTCTTCAGGGGTGTTGGCAGGGTGCTGATCCGTCAGGACTTGGCTCCTCCCATCCAGGGCCTCAGGCTTCCTCAGCTTTAAGAGAGGAACTCAGCCGCTTGACTGCATTTATGGACCCCTGGGAAGACCCAGATTTTTGCGACTTGCAGGTTAGGTGGGAAATGTCTCCAAAGCTGGCCTGGCAGAGCCCCGAGGTCGGCCTGCACCCTCCACCTTCTAGCTCTGGAGAGGGGCCTCCTCCAGGCAGCCCTCCATCAGGCCCCAGCTCTGGGGCAGCCGCACGTCCAGGCTGGCTGATGGCCAGACCCACCCTTGTCACACGCTGGCTCATCCTGGCTCAGGGCTCGGGGAGGCACGGGCTAAGACACTTCACACTGCCTTCGCCCAGGAGAGGCTTGGATGGGGGGTGGGGGGAGGTGTTCCGCTCTGTAGACACAGTTTCCAAACAGCTTCTGAGCTACAGCTCTCTTATTGATTTCCTTCTAGTTTTCTGAACAAATTAGTCTGTAATTTTTTATTTTTCTCTATTTATTGCTGACCCTTTTGGATTTACGAGGCCGTGTGAGAGGAGTTATGTATTTTATACACACGCGTTTGGCATGGTAATAAATCTCCCGCATCAAAACCCTGCAGATTTGCCTCAAACTCGATCGCCCCCTTTCTGGTCGCCGTGGGGTGGCTGTGCTCCCAGCTGGACCCTCCCGAACGACCTTCCCCAGGTGCCGGCTGGAGACACGCCCACGCCCAGGACAGCGGGGTCCGCGGGAAGCCGCGCTCTACAGTAACTTGGATTGTTCAGCTCAGCACTGTGGATGGTGTCCGATGCCCTCAGTCTCAGCCGGCCCCACGAGTGTGAGCGCGGCTCTAGCATTCGGGTCTATTGAGCCGGCGAAATTCCACACCGGGACTGCAGCTGCCAGGGCCTCGCGCGCCTTGGCTCCAGTCCCTACTAACCTCGTGGGCCGATAAATCTTGATACCAGCCTCCAGAGAAGTCATTATCTTTCACAGGAAGTGATTATTTCCCAGTTAAAGCCCACATTTAATTTTCCAGTGATCTGTCTCTTTCAGCTGCCCTGCACCGTACCCTCCTGCATAAAATGCCCCCGAATGTGCCTTCAGTCCTTCAAATCCCAGACCACCAGACCAGCTTACGAGGGCTTTTCGTCCCTTACCCTGAGTGGCCGTAACAGCCGCTCCTATAAAATACAGCTAAGGGCCAGGAGGGCAGGTGTGGAGCAGCGATGGCTGCGTGCGCTCCGGAGGAACATCGCGGCACCCTCAGGGTGGTGCTGTCCTGTGCCTGGGGCACCTGGCCCCCCGGGGTGGGAGGTGAGTGAGCAGCTGGTCCACCGGGGCCAGGTTGTCTGGCTGTTGGATGAGCACCCAAGCAAACCCAGTTGAGGAGGTCAGACTTGTCCGTGCCGGCTCCCCAGGCAGCATCTGGGCCCCAGAAGAAGGTCTGCAAGTCCCACATGGCCCACCCTCTGCCAAGCATCAAACCCCAAGCTGTTCCTCTCCATTTGTCCCCCAATAGCGTACCTTGCCCCCAGCAATGGCCCTCCCACATCCCCGTGAGCACAGCTGGGAGCAGGCGGTGGTGTTTGCAAATGGGACGAGAGGTTTGGGGCACAAGGACAGGATCGTGGGCACGTGCACACACACCCTTGCACCCGTGGCCCTCCGTCCAATAGCTGCGTCCGCCCAGGCTGTAACATGGCCCAGCGGGGCTGCTGTGATGCTCAGAGTCCGTCCCAAATCCTGCTCTCCACCTCTTCCTGGGGGCGTGGCAGGGACCCCCATCCCCCTGCCTCCATGTCCACCGTCCCCGCTCTCCTTATTGTGAGGACGCAGGATTGTCCCCACCAGGCTCCGTCCCTGGTGCGTGGCAGTGCTCTGGAATAATCCTCCTTCTAGAAGTTTTCCTGAGAATGTGTGGTGTTCCTGAGCAGCACTGCCTGGACACCAAACGACAGCTGGAGGGCAGGGCCTGCTCCGGAGTCTGGGCTGCAGCTGGGTTCCTCTCTCTGCCCCGTGCAGAGCCTGCCCTGTCGGTGGGGTGCAGAAAAGGCTCAGCGGCTCTGCCCTCCGGGGCCCATGCCCATGCGGCTGCACAGGCGGCCCTGGGAGCAGGAAGGAGCTGCACCTTTGCCCGGCCCCTCCTGAGCCCCAGGGGCCCCCAGGTTGGAGACCCCCACTGTCGAATTTGTGCCGTGTGCCCTTAACCACAGTACTTGGCCCCGGGCTTCAGTTTCCCCCTCTGTAAAACAGGAACACCAATCCCTCACTGTATCAGCTCCGAGATGCAGGCCTCCCCACTGTCGAAAGCCTGTGGAATCAGAGAGCATCCTTGTGTTGGAGGATCTGACAATCACCCTCAGCTGCGTGTTTCCACCTCAGCAGCACCGTCGCCCGGCCTGCGCGCCCACGGAGGGAGGGCAGATGCCTCTTGCAGACCGGTGGGGGGGGGCGGTGCCAGGGGCTGTCGTGGGACTTGGAGCAGGGCCTGGAAAACCAGCAGAGGTTGCGATGCTGCCCATTTCTCGGATTCTAAGATACAATCCCCCACACACCTTGTTTTAATGCTTCTGAATCTGGCTGCATTTTACAATCGACATGTGCATTGAAGTGGTGCAGTCTCTCCATGCTGGGCGAAGCCGGGGGCCACAGCTGGCTTGATGTCACCCCAGAGCAGGTTTGGGTGAAGTATTACACGGCCGTTCTGACTGGCCTCCAGTGGGGCTCACGGTGTCAGCGGCACAGCCTGTCTTGCCCCCGTGGGGAGGGACACCCTGCTGCCACTTGTCTGACGAGACCTGAGGAAAAGGGATCCCCACAGCAGGACGGGGGGTTCGGCCAGCACACCCAGAGCAGGTGACTGGCCTCCTGCTGGCCGAGGAGGGAACAGGAGAACCCCAAAGGCCGCTCAGTGGGGCCACATGCACCCCCACTGGCTGCCCCAGAGAGCCCCCCTCTGGCTCCCTCAGTGCCTGGATGGGGACACACAGGCCCCGGGGTAGAGTTGTGACGGTGGGACTTGCCCCTGGGGAGGGAGGGGCACAGTCCCTCCAGGTGGCTTTGGGTGTTTGCTGTGGACTGAACTGTGTCTCCCCAGAATTCATACGTGGAAGCCTTAACCCCCAGAGTGCTGGTGCTAGGAGGTAGCTTTGGGAGATGGTCAGGGTTTGATGGGGTCATGCGGGCGGGGCCCCACCCTGGTATTAGTGCCCTCATGGGAAGAGGCTCCAGAGAGCTCGCTCTCCCTCTGTCCACGAGCACACACAGAGGAAGGGCCCCAGGAGGACACGGCGGGAAGGTGGCCGGCTATCCACAAACCAGGGAGTGGGCCTCACTGGAAGCTGACCCTGCGTACCCTGACCTGGACCGTCCAGCCTCCTGAACAGTGAGAAACGAATGTCTGCCGTTCAGTAAATGCCCGGTCTGTGAGGTTTGTGAGGTGCCCTGAGCAGGCCCTAGTCTGCAGCTTGACTAGTGAGGCCCCACCCAGACCTCCCCCCCGCTGGTTCTGGGCTCCCTCTCTTCCCCTGGCTCACTCTGCTCCAGCTGTTCTTTCCACGTGCTTGCCCTTCTACCTCAGGGCCTTTGCACATGCCCTCCCTCTGCCTGGGCTGCAGAAGAGCCAAGAGGCCTGAAACATAAGAATTTGACCAGGCCAGTGACTGTTGCTGACTCGTGTCTGCTCAGTGACCCACTTCCTTTCTTCTTTGTTTTGGTCCCACAGTTCAGAGAAAATGTTGATATGCATAACAATTACAAATAGCAATTAAAAACCAGGTCTGCTGTTGAATTAAGCAAAAAGTCATATTGATAGGAGCTGAGGAATTGATAGGTCATCAGGGAGCTGGGCGTGAGCAAGGCTGCACCAACAAGCATCTGTGGGTCAGGCTCTGTATGCCGAAAGCCGGACACACAGCCACTGGGCAAAGAGTCCACCAAGGGGCCTAAAGAAGACACAGAATGTTGAAAATAGAGTGTGTAAGGCTAAACCACGGGCCCGGATCACAGGAATCTAGGACAGAACGCCATGCCCACCGGGTCCCGGCGTCACAGCCTTACATAGAAAAGCCCCTAAACTGACCAGTGGGAAAATGGTCACCAGGGGCTGCTGCCCAGAGAAGGCTCCTAAAACCCCTGGACCAGGCACTGCCGGGCTGCGCTGCCCCCGCCGCCCCCCACCCCGGCAGGAGCCCTTCTTTCTGCTCAGTAAAGCTGCCGCCCTGTCTGGGACTCTCCTTCCCCCAGCGCCCTCGGACACGGATCCGGGGGACGCTCGCTGGGCGCTGGGGACATTCTCTGGGGGCTCGTCTGGGATCGCAGGGAGGGTGAGAAATACCGCGACAAAGGCACTTTTTCTTTTCTCCTCCTTTCCCTTCTCGGGCCATCTCCACCCTATAAAAGTTGCTCTGGAGAGCTGGAACACAACGGGAATCAGTCAGCCCGCGCGGCCGCCGTTCTGAAGGCTGAGATCAGGCTTGCTGGACCTGGACTGTGTGAATCGTCCTGTCCCCCGAGCGCGGAATGTTGGCTCTGTCCAGGGTCAGGTCTTCAGAGGCTGTTCGATGGGAAGGAGCGCCCCCTCCCGACGCCTGAGTGTTCCTGGCCAAGGCTACTCTTCGGTGGCATCCAAAAGCAAAAGGAACAACAGCGACCCGACCCAGGGGACCGCGGACGCGAATCCCGAGAGCGCAGTGTGCGGAGCAGAGCGATCTCCTCTCCATGTCCTCGCTTTCTCTCCTCCCCTTGGCCTGTGGTGCCTGGAGCCTTGGAACAGAGGTCGCTTGTAATCCCCAGTGCCTGTGCCTGGAGGAGAGTTCAGTCTCTCTTTCCTGAGCCATGGTGAATAGGTCCCCGCTTTTCCCTGGATCCCTTTGACCCTGAGTTTTTTCCTGAGATCATGCACCGGGTGATAGATGGGGGCGTCTCTGGGACCATAGATGACACCTGTGGCCCCTTCTGGCCCATGGTTCCGCCTCCAGTCTTCCGCCTGGCAAAGGCTCATTGCACCCTCTGCAGGTGGCGTTTTGCTCCTGTTATTGGCGTAGGCACGTCTCCAGGTAGGGTAGCCGAGAGGGGATGCAGATGGGGCAAACGGGGCCATCCCTGATTCGCCTCCCTCAGGGAACACCACCGGAGCGGGGTCCTAAATCGGATCACACACCCCGAGCTCTCATCCGGAGCTCTAAGTCGGGGAGAGAACTCAGTCTGCCGATGATAATTTTGTGGCAGTGGTTGGCAGATGCCCTCCGGGAAGTGCCATGGACTGTGCACCTGAGGATCTAGTGGGGAGAGGCTCACTGCACACAGGCCAACCCTAACACTGGAAGAGGAAAAGGAGGGCACAGGAAACAAAGGCCACGCGGGTGCAGAGTGTCTCCAACCCAGACGCGCCTCGACCCCGCTCCTAGATGCAGAGGTAGGAGGGGACGGGGTGGCAGGAGACGTCCTGTTCAGGCCCCGCTCAAGATTTGGAGACTCTTGTGGGCGCCCAGGAGTTCCTCCTTATTTGGTAGATGGGGAATACGCCCCCCACAGCTCACGCTCGCCTGGAGTGCATCCTCAACAGCTGACCCTCGAAAGAAATTCTTGCTATTCTCTGAACCTGTGCATGGCCCGAGAACCAACTGGAAGATGGAGAAAACGGCCTCCTGAGGGAAGCATGAACCATGGCACCATTCTGCAATTGGACCTCTTCTGTTCAAAAAACAAGGCAAATGGTCTGAGGTTCCTATGCGTGGGCTCTCTTCACCCTTCGGGGTAGCACTGGCTCGTATAAGAAATATGTGAACGACCCAGTCCCTCTGGCCGTGGTGCAACAGATTGGAACAAGGGAGGGACATAAAAAGGAGAAGTCAGATCTTGACCAAACAGACAGGAAGCTGCTCCACCAAAGCATAGCGCACCCCCTCCATACAAACCAGAGCCTCAAGCACCCTGTCACCCCTCTCTGCTCCCCTTGCAGGAACAGCCCCCGATGACAGAGGGAACCCCGTGCGGGTCTCCCCCACCTTCTTGCTCCAGGAGTTGAAGCAAATAAAAAAGTACATGGGAAAATGTTTGGATGATCCTGATGAGTATATTGAGGTCCCCATAGAAGACAGCCAGGTCTTCCATCTTACCTGGAGAGATAGTATGCTCCTGAATCAGACCCTCTCTACCTCTGAAAAGGATCAGCCATACGGGTGGCTGTGATTTATGGAGATGAGCAGTGGACAATGGGAAACCCAAGCCCTCCTTGGAATCCAGCCTGCATCCGAGCTCCCCTCAGACGGGGGAGGCCCGAGACCAGGGGCAGAATCCACACAAGGAATAGAAGAAAGAGAACCTCTAGAGGAGGCTGACACCCTTCCACGTCCCACTGGGAGCCAGGCCGTCCCGACTAATGATGGGGGGGGGGCGATGGGGGGGGGAGGGAGTCACTGAGGAAGGGAGATGGAGGGCCAGACATTTCTTTCAATGCATTACTGAGGGTCTCAAGCACACTTGTGACAGACCTCTTAATTATGCCCAGCTTTCTTAGGTCAAGCAAGGAGAGGAACCCCCTCAGACTTATTGGAAAATTTCTGAGAGGCCCTGATTAAACTATTAAACTTACCAACCTACACCCTGATAATTACCAGGGGCAGCTTATTCTTTTTTTTTTTTTTTTT
>NW_023270433.1:1454301-1456335 GCF_011800145.1 Mirounga leonina
GGAGAGGGAGAAGCAGGCTTCCCGCCGAGCAGGGAGCCCAATGTGGGGCTCGATCCCAGGACCCTGGGATCACAACCTGAGCCAAAGGCAGACGCTTAACGACTGAGCCACCCAGGCGCCCCAGGGGGCAGCTTATTCTTAAGGACAAATTTATCACCCAGTCTACTTCTTTTTGTTATATACAGAGATTTTATTTATTTCCTTGAGAGAGATCGAGAGAGAGAGCACAGAGGCAGAGGAAGAAGCCGACTCCCCCCTGAGCAGGGAGCCCGACGCGGGACTCAATCCCAGGACCCTGACATCATGACCTGAGCGGAAGGCAGAGGCTTCACCGACTGAGCCACCCAGGTGCCCCTCGCCCAGTCTACTTCTGACATTAGAAAAAAGTTACAAAAATCTCCTAGGGGACCGGAGGAGACTCTGGACAGCCTCCTGAAAATGGCTACCAAGATCTTTTGCACTAGAAGAAGAGCCCCCGCCAGCATACAGCTAAAGGGAAGCTACCCTGGGGATGCCTGGCAAATGGGTTTCACCCACATGCTCAGATTTCGAGGAATCCGCTCTCTCCTAGTCTGCACAGACACCCTTACTAACCGGGTAGAGGCCTCTCCCTGTAGGGCAGAGCAAGCCTCGGAAGTAACAAAGAGTGTGACAGTTCCCCGGGTTGGGATCCCACGGAACCTACAAAGTGACAACAGCCCCTCCAGGAGTCTCCAAGGTGCTGGGGATCCAATACCATTTGCGCTGTGCCTGGAAACCACCATCTGCAGGAAAGGTAGGAACAGCGAAGGACCTCCTCAAAAGGCACCACAGGGAGCTCACCCAGGAGACAGGACATCCACGGCCAACTCTGCTGCCCACGGTCCTGTTAAGGATTAGGAATACACCCCAGGGAATAGGGCTGCCTCCATAGGAAATGAACCTCTAAAAGATTTAAAGCTCCTTTTCAGGAAAAATCCAGACCTTTCCTTGATGCCAGATAGGTAATGACTATTAGCTTTTCTTGGTCATTCATAGCTTTAGGTGCTTTCTTGCCTTTCACCTTTGCCATAGGATTATATGCAGTGTCTCCCCAGGAGTGGGAACCCTGACAGAAGCCGTGGTTTTGCTCCTCCTTTATTTCTTTTTTAAGATTTATGTATTCATTTATGTGTGTGAGAGAGAGAGAGTGAGCGTGTGCACCAGTTGGGGGGGGGTGGTGGGCAGAGGGAGAGAATCTTTCAAGCAGACTCCCAACCGAGTGCAGAGCCTGACATGGGGCTCGATCCCATGACCCTGAGATCACGACCTGAGCCGAAACCACGAGTTGGACGCCCAACCAACTGAGCCACCCAGGCACCCCTGCTCCTCTATTCTCCTAGCGTTAGCCCTACGGGCTGTCTTGGCCTTCTGCCCATCAGACTCATTTGTCTGTGTGTAACTCCCAGCACCCACATTTGGGAGCAAAAAGGCAGCCTTCTGCCTGTTAAAAGCTTCCACAGCCACACCAGTCCATGCTCAGAACTGTTGGCTGTGTGGGAGTCCATCCCCACCAGACAACTGGAAGGCTGACCCGGCCAACTTCACGGAATGGGCAAAGGCACAGGCCAACCTCTCACTCACTCCACGTTGAGGGACCACTTCCATTTTTTTGCAAATTTGAGCAACTACTTATCGCTCTTTAAGTCAGGAATGGAGGAGCTCCTCATAGAGGATACCCCCGTCCTTGGACCAACATTTGGCTCTTGATACCAATGCCCACCATCTGCATCCCAGCAAACCACCCCTAGGGGACCAAGGTAGGAACCCTATCCAGTCACCAGTGTAACCACACCATAATGGTGACAGATACTCGGGACTGGCATTTTATAGGCGTTGGGAGACACAGAATGTTGAAAATAGAGTAAGGCTAAACCATGGGCCCAGATCACAGGAAGCTAGGACAGAGCGCCATGCCCACCGAGGCCTGGCGCCACAGCCTTATATAGAAAAGTCCCTAAACCGACCAGTGGGCGTCTGCCTTAGGCTCAGATCGTGATCCCAGGGTCCTGGGAT
>NW_023270433.1:1461335-1576562 GCF_011800145.1 Mirounga leonina
AAAGGCGGCCCGAGCCCGGCGGCTGCCCCCGCTGCTCGTGCTGCTGGCGGCGGCGGCGGCGGGCCCCGCGGCGGGCGGCGCGGCGCGGCTGTACCGCGCGGGCGAGGACGCCGTGTGGGTGCTGGACAGCGGCAGCGTGCGCGGGGCCACGGCCAACAGCTCGGCCGCGTGGCTCGTGCAGTTCTACTCCTCGTGGTGCGGCCACTGCATCGGCTACGCGCCCACCTGGCGGGCCCTGGCCGGGGACGTGCGAGGTGAGGCGCGCCCGCGCGCGACCCGCGTGCCCCGGCCTCGCAGCCGGCCCCGGGGCGCCCGGCGGGTGGGCGGTCCCGGGGCAGGGCCGGCAGAAGCCCCCTTGCGGCCCGACGCGCGCAGGCGGGGCGGGGGCGCCCCCGCCGGGCCTTTGTGCTTCTGTTGGCCGACGCAACCCCACTCCGTTCCCGAGCCCCCCGCCCTTTACGCCCCCCTCCGCCACCCCTTCTGGTCTGGGCAGCTGACCATGTGGCGGATGCTCAGAGGGAGCTGGCCGCTTAGCCATGCAGATGCGCTGGAGGCAGGCCAGGGCCTGCAGAGCGTGCCTGGACGCACCTCCACCAACTACACGATCCTGCTGCCCACTGGTGACCGGCCCCGAGGTTCCTCGCCAGCCTGCTCGGGGGCGTTGGGGGCGGGCGGCGGGGGGGCGTCTGCATCACCCTCCCGGCCAGCTGGCTGGCTGCGCTTTAAGATGGAACGACAAAGGCTCCGACGTCGGAGCTGTCCTCAGCAAGACTGAGGTTTGGCCGGAGTCCAGCTGGTGCTCCGCTAACCTCTAAGTATGTATTTCCGTGGGCAGGAGGGTAACAAATTGCTACACTTTCTTCCTGCACTTTTGTTTCCAAGTCTTATATCCTCCTCTGTTGTGATTTTTTCTCACAACCAGACGGATTCATAAACTTCTTAAAAGCCTAAATACGGTTTTTGTGCAAAATTGTAAATGATTATCTTTAAGCTGTGTTTTCTTATCTCAGGGTGTTGGGATTCCTGATTCTGAAGGCTTTTTTCTTTGATCTCTTGTTTTCTTAAGCCGCCAGTGTTTGGAACCGAGGAGGTCGACACACCCTCCTTAGTAGGTTCTCTTAAAGCCTTTGCTCTGGGAACAAACAAACATTTTAATAACAGAGAGAACTTTTCCGTTGTCATTTGTTTTTTAGTGGCAGAAGCAGATATGTAAATGCAAATGCAAATGCGGGTATCTGTGGCAAAACACTTGTTGCCTATTTTGTGCGTATTTTGATTTTCTCGTTTAGTATCTGAAACATAAATATGGTAAACCACATTCGAACGTTGAACGTTGCAAACTATTCTATTGTTGAACCATCATGTAAGGAGCCTGGAAGATTGTCCCTGGAACTTGGAAGGAAGGTTTCTTCTAGAAATGAGAGTGGTAAAATCCATACCTAATGGTGTGATTAACTCAGCTATTAGCTAAATAAGGTTACCTTAACAGGATTGGACGCTGTCCAAGTCAGGGCAGGAAGAAGGCCTGAGATGGGAGGGAGATGTGGCTGAAAGTGAAAAGCAGCTGTGGCCTGAAAGAGGGTGGGGACAGCTTCGGGGCACCTGGGCAGAGCCCTCAGCACGGAGGAGTGGCCCACTTGGGGTCCCCAAAGAGAGGTCACCTGGGGACTTGTCAGAAACACGTCAGCCCCAACCCAGGCCCTCTGGGTCAGAAACTGGGCACAAGGTCCAGCATCCTGTCAGCACAAGCACCAAGTCTTCAGGGTCACTGTTCTCAGGGACACCAGCCCTACGAGACACCTGCAAGGAAAGGCTCGTGGCCAAGAGCACCAGGAAACACGGCATATGAACTCTTCCTCGTGGATGTCCGCCACACACAAGAATTCCTCAGGAAAGGAGTCCGCTAAGTCTAAGCCTTTGCTTACCACGTGATCTACCACAGGGCCCTTTTTGTGCCTGATTTCAGCCAACTCCCCATGGAATCACTGGGAAGAAGCACCCTCCCCCCACCCCTCTGCCACCCACAGGGGAGCAGATGCCCATTGTTCCCTGTGGTCCCGTGTGAGCGCAGGCTTCCCTCCCCCTGTCATTACTTTGGCCCATCAGTCACTTGTGAATTGGGCTGTCCAGTCCCTGGGGCACACAGACCTTGCACTGCGTGGGCCCCCTTGAGTGCCTCTCACCACCCCTTTTAAAATGGAGAGTGTCCGTCCAGCTTTTCCAATGCACCACTCTTCCACCCCATCTCAAGTCTTCTGGAAAGTGGGACAGGCTCTGCTCCCTGGTGAGATTGCCTGGGGTCCTCTGTCTCCCCTGCTGTCCCTCCACCATTGCTGCCTTAGGGGCCTCTGCATTTGCTCAGAAGGGACGGTCTGCAGAGAGTGGGGCTCCTTCCCAGCTCTGCAAGCCCTGTCTACGCACAGCTTAGGGGTACCTTTGTTTTTCTAAAAGATTTAGATTGAACTTTAGCACTTTGCTGACATTTTCAAGATTTTGAAAATAAATGTTTTTCCTTGTAAGGTGGCTTAACAAACAAAAGGTCTACTGTTAAGCGTAGCCAAATGTTGTTCTAGTGTTTATGTGGATCTGGCTTAGGGCAGTCACTTCTAAATCCTTTGCAAAACAAAGCCCTGCTGTGTTCCTGGAAATCATCTAGCCCGGAGCTGTGGTGTTAGCTCAGTTTGTGATGCCACCTCCTCTTGCCGCCCCTGAGCTATCTCTGAAGTATCTCTGCAGAAACTTTGGTCAACTCAGGAGTGTCCGTGTCAGGGTCACCGAGGCCTCAGCATCTGTTCTTACGGGTCTCGCATTTACTCCAGTCTTGTGGAAGCAGGGCAGATTTTCCGTAACGGCCCCTGGAATTCTAGGTGAGGCTCGAAGGGGAGCCCGAGACTTGGCGGGCAGTCACGTCCAGCACACGCCTCCTCTTCCTGTCCTGCAAGGGGGTGTTGGTGCGACCCATGTTGCGGATGGTGACGCCCGGAGGCCGCATGAGGCTGAGTCATTCACTCAGGGTCACACAGCTGAGCGACAGGCTGTGTGGCTCCAGGACCCGTGGCTAAATGTGTGGCGGCCGTGAGGCAGGTGCTCGTTCTTGCTGCCCAGAGTCCACTCTGGCTTGCCCCCCTTGAGCTCCTCACTCACCACCTAGTCTGGTCTTCCCACCCACCTGGCTAGGCCGCAGGCCTCTTGGAGATGAGCTAGGACCGCTTGGTGTTCCCCATGGGCCCATGTTCGAGCAGGGGGTGGGGGTGGGTGGGCATGGTGGCTGATGGGGGAGGGGTGCCGATGGCAGCGGGAGCGACTGGTCAGTGCGCCTGCAGGGGTGTGCAAGGTGGGGAGCCCCGGGAGGCTGCCAGGAGTCTGCCTGGACTCTGGAGAGGGTGGACAGAGGATTGGAGGCAGGCAGGGGTGACATCCACCTGTTAGGGGCCCAGGAAAACCTGTTGTGCCCCCCACCCCCTGCCCAGGTAGCTGTGGTTAGCCCAAGTGAGACATGCCCATGAGGCCCGGGCTCCGTGCTGACCGAGGCCAGAGGAGCCCCACTGCGGCACTGCCAAGCTCAGTGACTCCAAGTGCGAGAGCCCAGACGGGCGAGGAGCCAGGGGACTCGGGGCTTTCCTTCTCCCCATGGCAGTGTTGTGAGGCTTCAGCAGTTCACCAGGAGAGACGCTTGCGTCTGGGACGGCTGTGCCCCATCAAGTGCTCTGGAACGGCTGCCCCGACTATGTGTAGAGCTGGTTTAACCCACTGCACCCAGCGCTAGGCTAGGAGCACCACAGAGACCCCACCTCCGTTCCGAGAAGACCCTGAGCCAAGCACGCCGGGACTCTCCAGCCACCTCCAATAACTTCTACATAACTGGTGCTGGCCTCTGCTCGTCACTATGTGGGCTTAATTTCTACCTAGCCTTATGTATCTTCTTTTTTTTTTTTTAAGTAGGCTCCTTGCCCAGCGCAGAGCCCAACACGGGGCTTGAACTCACAACCCTGAGATCATGACCTGAGCTGAGATCACGAGTTGGACACTCAACTGACTGAGCCACCCAGGCGCCCCTACCCAGGCTTGTATAGCTTAAATTTGCACTTGAACTTGGAGCCTGTCTTTTTAAAAAGACCTTGTTCAAGCAGGAAGGGGACTGCAGGGGTGGGGGTGGGGGTGGAAGAGCGACCTCCGGTGGTGGGAACATGCAAACCTCACCACCCTGGCTTCACCGTGAGGGAGAACCGCCCCCCCCCCCCCCCCCGCCCCTTGCAGCTCCGCCTTCCAGACAACCCTCTTCTTGCACCCTCTTCAACCCTGGAGGGGAATGACTCCATACTGTAATCATTTTCTAGGACAAATTGATGCTTGCCTACAAATTAGACTTATAAATATATTTTATTAGAACTTGGCAAGTAGTGGTACGAGGTTTAATCCTATACATTAAGAATAGAGTTGCTTGAAGGGTAAACTTGAAATAAATTTCAGTTTGCTGTTACATAGAAGCTCAAGTCTTTGACAGGTATTTTTTTAAGCCTGTGGTACTGAAAATGGGCAGGTTTGGGAGCAGAGCAGAGCGTGGCTTGCAGACTCCTTCTGTGGATGCCCCTGGAGGCCACTGTGCCTCCCAGCTGGTGCCCTTTACCCCTGGGTTTGGTTGGGGGTGGCCTGACATTGTTGCCCAAGCAGGCAATTTGCATTCGGTTTAGAGTGTTTCTGTCCTTTGTATGGTGGGATCTAGACAGGTGGGAAAGGCAGGAGGAGGGGAGGGCACAAGTTGAATGAGGCAAGTACCCTGAAGCTAAACCTTTGAAATAGTTTGCATTTTATTTGATAAAATAGACTGTCTCTTTTGTGTTTCCATGAATGCCTCCATCTGCCAGCGCAGTGACTGCTGGTGTCTCTGTAACTGAAATTCTTCCTCATCTGCTTTCCTCACAAGCCTTCCCGCCTAGCGCAGGCAGGCTTCCTTTCCAAGATGGACAAAGGCCTGGTGAGGTGTCAGCCCGCCCCTCCACTCAGCCGGCCAGCCCAGGTTCGAGCAGGCGGGCAGGCGTGCTGTGGCTGGAGTGGAGCTTGTCCGAGAAGCTGGGGCCGGCAGCTGCCTCTGTGCGCTGGCGTGTGGCGCTGTCCTCGCCCCGTCCGTGCTCTAGCGTGCCCCCTACAGAAGCAGAGTCTGCCCTGCATTGATCCCGCATGCTGGAACTTGTCCTGAGTACATTCTATGTGGCCCTGGTAGGTGCAAGAAACAGTGAACAAGACGGGGAAGATCCAGGTGGAGCCTGTGCCTCAGAGGAGGGGACAGACATGAACAGAAACACAAAATGAGGCTAATTGTAGGTCATAAGTCCTAGGAAAATAAACTGAATGATTGGATTGGCACCGGGTGGCAGAGGAAGGCCTCGGGTGGCATGTGACACTCAGAAGATGAGGGGCACGCCCCAGCCGGTGCCACGGCCCTGAGATAGGCAGGACTGCAGGCATCCAGAGGACTGCGTGGAGCCGTCCTGGCTCTCCGGTGGAGAACGGGGGAGGTTCCGACGGGTCAGGCGGCAGGTGGAGCCCGGGGCTCCAGGCTTGGAGGCTGGATGAACAGCAGGAAGGAAGAGCGGTTTTAAGCAGGCGGTCATATGATCTGGTTTCTATGTTAAAAAATCTCTGGCTGCTCCCTGGAGAACCGAGGGCCAGAGACTGCCCAGGGTCGGATTGGACGATGCGAGCGAGCCCCACCAGGGCTGGCCGCCTCCGGGGAGCGCTGATGGACCTGGGGCAGCAGATCCGGTGGGAAGAACCGTAGGGGCGCTGACGCCTGTCTTTCCACAGCAGCACAGGTTCGCAGCGTTGACCTTCCAGTTGGTGAACAGGAGGAAAGGCTGCGTTCTAGGCAGTATGGCATTTTTGGATGGATGATTTTTGGTCAAAGCCCGCCAAGTGAGAGGTCTTCCCTCCTGGGGGTACGGCAGGTGCTGGTATGTTTCCAGGACACAGCCGATGTCCCTGCCCTGGGCCGCTTCCCACGCTGGGCTAGTTTTCTTCTACATCCTGCTGTTAATGAAACTTTATTTAAAACCTGGGACTATGGAGAAAGAGGGCTGGCGTGTCCTCTCCCCTGTCATCGCGGCCTGGTGTCACGGGCTCCCCCAGGGGCTAGTTTTCGGGGGGACGTACTGGTGTTGGACCCGGCGTGCTCACTGTTGGTTAAGGGCTCTGATTCAGAAGCTACAGCGTAACTCGTACACCTCATCTGGTGGAGGAACAGTGAGTTCCTGTCTGGTGGAAAAGGGCACCCCCGTGGTTAGGGGCTTCCTGCCCTCCTGGGCGTTAGCCAGCTTTGTCTCGGAGCGGCTGTTCCTGGCGGGTCGGGTGCTCCGTCTGTGTGCCCCTGACCTGCTCCTTCGTGCTCAGTCCGGGAACACCTTTGATGCCTGTTTGCCCTGCGTTTGTACGAGTCATGCCTCTAGCTTTTTGGAAATTAGGCCCTGACACTGGCTGCGGGTGGACGCAGGGTCTGGAGCCCTCACGCTGCCGAAGGTACCAAGCGTCTGGTGTCTCAAGAGACAGCAAAGGGAAGCCCCCTGGGCCTGCAGTGTTCTTGGAGCGCCTGCAGAACAGTGTGGCGGCGGCCGGCGCGCCCAGCGCCCACTCTCCTTGGGTAACACTAACTCTGGCCCTTTCACCGTTGTGATGAGGATAAGCGGTGGGGTAAAACCCAGGGCAGCCAAGACTTTCCTTTTTCCTTCATCTTTTTCATTCTTAAGCCACCAGCAGTTGTGCCCTATTTCAAAAGGCGGGGTCCACCTCCCAGGTGCTTGGGAAAGTTGAAGGAGCTTTGGAGGCTGAAAAGCCAGAGTTGGTGACTGCAGCCTGGGCCACCTCCAGTTTCCCTGTGGCGGCATCTGCAGCCCAGACCGTGCGCTTCCCCCGAGCCCGGCTGCCCCGACTGCTCCTCACCTGGGAAAGCAGCCAGCGCCCCTGGGAGGACAGCTGGCTCCCCACTTCCGGGGGGCAGGGAGGTGCAGGACCAAGAGGCCTCCTTCCATTGCGGTTGGGAGGTTGTGCCTGGGACACCCGAGTGGGGACAGCAAGTAGGCAGGGGACGTGTACTGCCTGGGCTGGGTGGGGCATGTGGGGAGGGCTCGGGTTCAACGTGTGATGGGTCAGCCACCCTCCACCCTGGCCCTAATCCCCAGGGACCTCGAGGGGAATGTTGCTACTGTGCCGATGACCTGTGCCCAGTTCCTCCAAAGTCCGTGGGGCCCGAGAGTGGTGGCCGAATGTGAACGTTGGACCAGCTGTGGGGTACAGGCTGGGTCAGGACACTCTGTCTACCCAGAATCCGGGTGCTGGGCTGGAGACTGACCTGAAGAGGAGCTGTGTTGACCTGGCTCAATGTGGCTGCCAGAGCCCAAGGAAGGCTGCCTTGCCTGGGTATTTGTGGGCACCAAGATGGGGGGTGGCAACCACTCTGCAGTCTCTGCCACCAGGAGCCCACACTGCTGGTCAGAGTGATGTTCACTCCTCACCCTGCAGGTGTGTCTGAGTCCCTCCCGAGACCGCAGCCTCGCAGGACTGGCCCAGCCCCTGACTCTAGAGCCGCTCATGCTGGCCGCCCCTCCCCTCCCCCCGCTGCCTGCTGGTCTCCACCTGGGGCTGTCTCCCCTCCCATCCCTGCCTCTGGGACCCTGGTCAGTCGCCAGCGTCCAGGAGGGTCACTGGGAGTTTGCTGTTGGCCTGCGTGAGCGTGGGGGTCCCCTGCTGCCCTGCTGGTGAGTGCTCAGAACACATTCTAGCAGCAGGCGCTTACCAGCCTTGCCGTGAGCAGGACGCTGGCTGTCTGTCCTCAGGGCCGCCTTAGAGGGGAGATGTTATCTGGCCTCTCTGTCTTATGGGCGGAGCCCTGAGGCACCGAGACTGATAAGTTGCCCAGATCCTCCAAACCTGGTGAGAGGCAGAGCAGGATGTGGGCTGCAGGATCAGCCTGCAGACGGGTGTCCTCATGTCATCCGGCACTGCCTGCCATCTATCTGCTCCAGATGTGCCTGCTGGTGCTGGGACAGGCCAGGCCACCCTGGGGACACCTGGAAGGCCAATGGAGACGAGCACAGTAAAGGGGGCAGACGCCAGGACTCGCCAGGACGTGACCTACGAAGAACGTAGGAGGATGCGTAGTGTGGCTGTTGGGGGCGGGGTGGGGGGCCAGGAAAAGCGGGGGGCCTGCCCGGACTGGTTGAGAACGGCCTTGCTCCCAAGACCGTGGGGAGCCATCAGGGTCCTCTCAGGGCTGTGGCCGGGTCCCAGCTGGCTGCCGTCCACGTGGAGGCACGTGGCAGGTGGAGGCGGCTTCTGCCCCGGACGGCTCCCAGCGCGCTGCAGTTGCCGGTGCCCGTCGCCAGCACGGCCTGCCTCGGCGCCATCTCCTGCTTCTCCACCCAGGCATCCCCTTTGTCAGGCAGAGAACTCCCCCCATTCCCCTGGGGTGGTGCCTCGTCAGCGCCGAGCGGCAGTGTGGCTCACCCTGCGCGGGGATCAGCTGGAACAGTAGTGCTCAGGTTAACTGTGTCACGAATGTCGTGGAGAGGAAGGGGCAGAGGAGGTGAGGACCGTTAGCCACCCGGTGCTTCTGTGACGCTAAGCGACAATTTCCTAGTTACTGTCTCCGAGTCAAAGGGTGGCACGGCTCAGGGGCAGAGGGCTCCTTGGGGCTGGGGCGGCCCCGAGGCCAGGGCGAGGGAGGCAGCACTGGGTGCCCCGCACTTACCCTGTGGGGCCTTGCCGCTCAGTTCTCCCGCCTGTAAAGTAGGAGTGGTGACGGGCACATCGCAGGCTTGGGCATGAAGCTTAGATGGGGTAGCATGGATCAGAGTGCTTTCAGAACATTGAGTCCGGCACAGGATGCAAGAGGTGACGCGGCCGCCCCTGTAGAGCACACGGCGTCCTGTCGTCCGGGCGAGCCGTAAGGGCGCCGGCAGTGGGAAGGAGCCCTTGTGCCGTGTCGCTGCATGGGGCGCCGCCGCTGGGCTACACCTGTGGCTCGGGGGGGCTCCACGCCCACTGAACACGGCTCCTGCCTGGCGGAGAGGGCCCCAGTTGGGTGGAGAGGCGGTAGAAAATATGTTGGCGAGACAAAGATAAGTTGTTTTTCTAAGGAATTGGTTTTCCATGTGTTTAACAAGGAAACACACCGTGCAGAGGCTCGTTGAGGAAGTGGTTTGATGAAGTGGTTGGTTTCATTCCACACGTGACCATGCGGGGTTTGGAGGAGCGTGTGTGTGCGCTGCATGGCTGGGAGCAGGCTGGATTTGAAGGAGGGAGTGTCTTCCTCTGGAGCTTGTAGGATAAAGGGAGACATTCGCAGCACTCTTTTTTAAGACTTTATTTATTTATTTGACAGAGAGAGACAGCGAGAGAGGGAACACAAGCAGGGGGAGCGGGAGAGGGAGAAGCAGGGTTCCCGCCGAGCAGGGAGCCTGATGTGGGGCTCGATCCCAGGACCCCGGGACCATGACCTGAGCCGAAGGCAGACACTTAACGACTGAGCCACCCAGGCGCCCCCCTCTTTTATTTTTTAATTTTATTTATTTGGCAGAGAGAAAGAGAGAGAGCGAGCACAAACAGACGGAGTAGCAGGCAGAGGGAGAGGGAGAAGCAGGCTCCCCACTGAGCAGGGAGCCGGACGCAGGGCTCGATCCCAGGACCCCGGGATCATGACCTGAGCCGAAGGCAGACGCTTACCAGCTGAGCCACCCAGGCGCCCCTCGCAGCACTTTGAGAATGTACAGGTTGGCGCACTCGTGTTGCGTGTGCGCCATGTGCCTGTGACACGGTGGTGCAAGCTGATTCTGAACCGTGGGCAGGTTCCTTAGCCTCTCTGACCCTCAGCCTCCTCATCTGTAACATCCTGCCTGTTTCACCCAGCAGACTTCCGCAGTAGATGATTTGGTAAGAAAGCTTTGTAAAGTACCGTGTAGTTGACTTTGTTTTGGAAGCAAGACTGGTGGGGAGCTTTTCTTGCCATTTTAACTGTGCCTGGGCAGAGAATCAGGGCAGGCCTCCCTATGGAGGTGACATTTGTGTTGAAATCGATGAATAAAGCAGCAAGTACAAGTCAGAGGAAAGTGTGTTCCACCCAAGGAAGAGCAGGTGCAAAGGTCCTGGGGCAGAAATGCACTTGGACCTGTCTCTGGCTTGCGGGGAGCGGGGGGAGTGAATGAGGAAGAGATGAGGGTACAAGTGCGGTGAGGGGCTCCATCTGGAAGGTTCCAAGGACACACAGGAGGTGATCTTGCCTGCAGATGTGCATGCCTTGCCGAGGGCTAGGCCACCCCGTGGGGCCCTTTCCAACAAGGTTAGAATTTGAAGAATCACATAGCTCAATCTTGATCAGAATGTTTTCTTTCTCATCATGGGAACACGGTAGGTGGGAACAGCTGGTGGATACTGGGGCCCAGCGGAGGGGGGGGGTTTCTGCCTGGAAAGCAAGCAGCCCAGTCAGCACAGTAGGTCTGGAGGGGGTGCGGGAGCCTGGCTGCTGGCGGCTGCCCGGGGACACAGACTTTGTCCTGCGTGTGCTCAGAGCTGGGCGCGTGGACGTGACGGCTGCGTCACACAGTCACGGGGGAGGGGGCTGCAGAGCTGCTTTCGAGGCCTCACTCTGATCTGGGGCTGCGGTCTGAGCCTGGGGCATGGGTGCCAGACAGCCTGACGGCCTCCGGTTCTCGGGGGCATAGCAGCACCCGATGCTGCCTTTGGGGGTTGCGGGTTGTTGACGGCAGGGCGGACAGCCGTTCTTGCCTCCACGAGGGAAGCCAGTGTGTTCGCGCTGTCTCTCGCGCCGTGTCAGACTCGGGAGGGTTATTAAAGTGTGGCTGGTGCCGCCGTGGTCTTGGGTTGGTCAGGATCACCGTCCCCTGCAGCATTGTGACCTGTGGTGTCTGTTCTGCAGAGTGCTGTTTGGAGCTTCTCGACACCGGGGACTCCAGGAGGGTGGAAACCGAGCAGAGCCCAAGTGCCGCAGGGTGCGCGCGGGGGGCGGGGGATGCGTTCGCTTTTGTGCGTGAGACACACTTAGTAAGAAGAATCTGAAAAACAAAGAAGTCAGACCAAGTCCCACCATGAAAACCAAACCATAGCGAACATCTTGGAGTGCCTTCTTTCCGTTTTTTTCCCCTGTTCCTGGTCTGGCTTGATTATTCATTGATTCTACCAAATGCTCAGTGTTAGCCCTTAGGGCAGTTCTTCATTTTCTTACATACTTTTTCTGGGCAGTGGGTGCTTTTGTTTTCTTAAGCATGAAATGACAATGTGTCATGGAAATTCCCAGTAAACAGTGAAACCCTGTGTTTGTGAGACAGGGACGAGGTAGCAAACAGGAGGCGTTTTGGCAAGATGAATGGGAAGAGAAGCGAGGATGACAGGCTGGGGAAGGCTCCCCCAGCAGGGCAGTGGAAACCGCCGTGGGAGGTGCCATGTGGAGGGTGGGGGGGCCGCCGCCAAGGAGGGTGCCGTGTGCAGGATGGGGGCCACCACCATGGAGGGCACCGCATGCAGGGTGGAGGGTGCCGTGTGCAGAGTGGGGGGCCACCGCCATGGAGGGGGCGGCGTGCAGGGTGGGGGGCCACCATGGAGGGCATCGTGTGCAGGGTGGGGGGGCCACCGCCATGGAGGGGGCGGCGTGCAGGGTTGGGGCCGCCACCGTGGAGGGCGTTGCTGGCACCGCGCTGAGCTGCATGCTCTGGGCCATCTGCTGCACTAATTGGATGAGAGTATTAACTGTTCTTCCGTAGTTCCATGTAATTCGAGACTCCAGAAAGATGTGACCTGTGGTTCAGGAAGGTTCCGTGATTCTTGTTTCGAGCCATCTGAAATGGCCCCGGGACAGGAATTGGTTTCAGGGAAGCAACGTGAGCCGAACAGTATTTGGTCATTGGTGGTGAAAGCCAGCTGCGGCTTTTTTCCACTTGATTCTTCCCATCGTGTTGATATTGGTAAATGTTTTTGTAAGGACAGAGGAGGAAGGCGAGGATCTTTTAGCACAAGTGGTGTGTTAGATGGGAAACTGGCCGCTATGGGCTTTGCCATGTCTAAGAGTACTCGGGTGGTACGGGATCTCGTCAGGGCCAGTGTCTTCTCTCCTCCCAGGCACGTGTTTAACGGAACCTCTGAAGTTCCAGATCATAGCCAGTACCCAGGGCAAACTTGCGTGATGTGCTTTTTAACCAGCTTACTGCTTTGGACTGGTGGTGTCCTGTGAGACCCACGGCAGCACAGGGCCTCCTCGGGGTCTCAGTGAGATACACACACGCTCCCTTGGCGCAGGAGACCAGGAGCGGACCCGCCCACCCGCGGGCGGCCCTGTGCCTCCAGGCCAGTGTCTGGAGCGCCTGGGTCCCGCCTGGGGCTCCTCGGCAGTGAGTGTGGTGCGGCTGCGCTCCTCGGTCCTGCTTCCCAGGTGCCCCCCGAGCAGCCAGGAGATGTTCGGCGGTATCAACCGGAACATCCTAGGGAAATGGAGCAAGGTACTGGGGAAGGCGTGCCTTTGAGACTGGTGACCACAGGGCCAAGCCACGCGCTTGTCTCCCTGTGTGCACCGCGCCTCAGGGTTGCCGTGAGCGAGGCTCCTCTGTGCACGAGTGTCCCGTCCATACATGATGCAGGGGTGAGATGACATGCCGCCCACGTTCGGTGGGGGGGGCTGTCGGGAAGAAGGGAGCGAGCCAGAGGTCACCGACCCACAACAGCAGCTGGGAAGCCATCTCCCCAGAGCATCAGGCTCGAGTCACCATGCAGGTGCACACAGGTTGCAGGAGATGGGACACAGAGGTGCCGTCAGCACAGCCCCGACGGTGGGGGTACCCAGGGTCTTCGACAGGGAGTGCGGGGGGTCGCGGAGCAGTAGATGAGAAGACACACCGCCAGTCGCAGCCTCCTGACCAGTGGAACTTAGGGAGATGCGAACCCTGAGTAGAGCGTGTGTGTGTGTGTGAGACTCAGTGTGACCGTGGCCACCGCCGGCTGTGACCTGGCAGCAGGGCAGTTCTGGGAGCAGGCCACCTGGCCGGAGCTGGTGTGACCTCGTGATACTCACATGTGGTGACGTTCCCACGAGAAAACCAAAGATAGGCAAAATACATATTTAAAACTGCTCCAGTTCTACTCCCAGGACCAGAGACCACATTCAAGGGTCTGGCGGAGGCATCCAGGGAAAGTAGAAACCACTTCCCAGAAAGACCGCGGCTCGGACGCTGCGGCCTTGGGTTCTTGTTTGCGCGAGTGCCCGGGAGTGTTGTTGCTACGCATGCAGGGCCGGCCTCTCCATCTGCAGGCGCGCTCTCGGCGGCCCTGCACAAGGCCAGCATGGCGGCTTCCGTCCGGCAGGGCCGTGCTCCGTTAGAAAGCACCCTCCTTAGGCTTGCACCCTCAGCAGAAGTCCGTCTGCCGTGTTGTCCGTGAAGGGAGACACCTCCAGCCCGTGGAGGCTTTGCCCCCCTCTCCCAGCCTGACGCAGGAACGCTCTGTGCACGCGAGGGCTGGATCCATGACCTGGGGGAGGCGTGGGCTGGTGGCCCGCGTGGATGTGGGCCCAGACCCACACTGAGGGTCGCGCTTCTGCTTTTCAGACTGGGCTGCTGCCATCCGCGTCGCCGCCCTGGACTGCGCGGAGGAGGAGAACCACGAGGTGTGCCGAGCCTACAACATCCACTTCTACCCCACCTTCCGGGTGAGCACCCCTGCCCTCTCCCGCAGGCCTGCTCTCCTCCCACCCCGTCTCTCCTCGCTTTCCACCCGAGGGGCGCCTTCCCGCGACATTCGCTGCATGTGTAACTCCTGGGGCATGTGACTTGGGACTTAGCAGGAACTCATTTACACGGGGTCACCTCTCGCGTTCCGCCCTCTTGGGCTGTGCATGTTGCCGGGGTGGGGGGGGCTGTACGTGCACACCCAGCCCCCACCCCACAGCCGCAGCAGAGGAGGGTGAGTTCTGCGGCCCGCAGACCTGGTGGGCGTGGGCATGCTCGGAGCTGCCATCGGGGCCGCGGGCCGGGGTCTCCTCCCACCCCACTGCGTGTGTGGCCCGTGTCCGGCTCGGTGCCGTCGGCGCACCCTGTATGTGGTGGGTCGGGTTGTCAGAGTGACACCCGGCGGGTGCCTGTGGGCGGCGCTTCAGGCAGGTTTTACCCTTTCTTCCCCTGGGGGCAGAGAATAGACAAACGTGTTGAGAAGATTCTGAAGAAGCGCCTACGGGGTCTGTGTGCACTCTCGGTCCCTTGCGGGCACACGGGTGCCTCAGGGCGGTGTTCACATCCCAGAAAACATGCAGCCTCTGAGGACGCTTGGCCCCCCAGTCTTCCTAAAACCCTGTGCTCTGTGTGGCTTGCAGCCCGATGCTTTCCAGCCACTCACGTGGCTGGGCTCCGTGGCAGCCACGCCTCCGCCCCACCCAGTGATGCTCCTCCGGAGTTTTGCGTAGCTCATCCTCGGCTTTCTTGTCTGAGCTTTACTTTGTTTTAGCCGCACACGGGGTGTTGTGCTGGGTGTGAGCTCCGGGCCTTCTCTCTCGTGCTGAGCAGGTGTTCAGAGAGCACCCTTGGCTGCGGCTTCCGTCCCCTAAGAACGCCTCCTTGTGTGACCGCGGCCATGTCTTGTGTTCACAGGCCCTGTGTCACCCCATCTGCTCCTTCCGTTTGCCCATTTTGCTCTTGGGTATTTGCAGTTTTCTTAACTGATTCACAGGAGTCCTGTTCGCATCCTTGACACTGACCTTTCTTTCAGTTGTGAGAACTGAGAGTATCTTCACCTGGTTTGCTGTTCTCAGCTTCTTCAGCATCTCTTCTAGAGAAGAAGGTTTTTAATTTTAATAGTTTCTTTCCTTCAGCTCACCCTCCCCGTAAGTGGTTTGTGTCGCTCGAGCCGACCGTTAGGATGCGTATTGATGTCGAGAATCAGGGAAAGCGCCTACTGCGTGGCCTGGCTTCCAGCCCTGTTGGGTCAGGAAGCGTAGCTGACAGAACTCCGACGGGTACTAACCACCCCCGGCGGTTCTGCTCAGAAACACTGATGTTGCAGACATGCACAGAAACGTGCGGCTCCTTATCAGTGAACGTGAACTTTCTGGAGCAGATTAACTAAAGCTCTCACTCTTCAAGATGGTGGCCGTTTTCTTGCTTAAAGATTAAACATTTGCACAGACACCAAGTCAGACTTTCTTACTTATTCTGTGTTTTTCCTCTTAGTATTTCAAGGCGTTTACAAAGGACTTTACAACTGGAGAAAATTTTAAAGGTAAGGACAAGCTTTATATTTTACTGTCAGAGTCGCCTCATAAACCCGTTAAAGCAAAGGTGGTCTCAGGAGACCAGAGAGCCCACGTGATGGGGTCTGTGGGGCCCCTACCCCAGCTTCAGCAAATCTGCATCAGCACCTCTGACCTGTCTTTCCTCGAAGAGCTCAAACATTTGTAGTTTCGGCAACGACTTTTTATTCTGTGTTTTGCCTTCCTTGTTAAATTTGATGGTGAACTCTTTTTTTTTAAGTAAGCTCTTTTACTCAAAAAAGATTTGGAGAAGGTCACAAACCACATGCTCACCTAATGAATTTTATGAGCGAGCCCCCTGGGGAGCCAGTGCCCACCTCAGGCTCCAGTGTGTTACGGGTCAGTCCACGGTGACGGCCGTTCTCCATGAGGGTCACGGTGACGGCGGCTTGCCTCCCCGCAGGGCCCGACCGAGAGCTGCAGACCGTGAGGCGGACAATGATCGACTTCCTGCAGAACCACACGGACGGAGACAGGCCTCCTGCTTGCCCGCCTCTGGACCCCGTTCGGTGCGTAGTTGCGTGAAAAAGGGAATGTTAGGAATTGAATTTAATGTTGTAAAATATGGATTTGCATTAAGTGATGTGGGTGCTGGCATATGATGGCCAGCTCGCCGTTCTCAGAAGCACTAAAAGCCGCTTTGTTTCTCTTAAAAGGCCCAGTGACGTCCTTTCTCTCATGGACAGCCGTGATAGCCGTTATGTGGCCGTCCTGTTGGAGAGCAACAGCTCCTATGTCGGCCGTGAGGTACCGTGTCCGTGTCTTGCCCCGTCTCACCGTGTGCTGTGATTCGGTTCCTCTGTGGTTCTGACCGCTTCCTCCTGATCGATGGCGTTCCCGTGTTTCGCTCCCGTTAATTTTTGGGATGTAGTGGTGTCGCTCAGCGGATTGGCCGGTTCGCAGAGAAGACTGAGAAGGGGCCTCGAGGGTGAAGCAGGCAGGCTCGCGGCCTCGTCCTCAGTCCGGGGCTGAGAGGGTCCCCCAGACCCAGCTTTCAGGGCACGCTGCCTCTTTTCCTTGAGGCTCTATTTCTTACACATCAGCATCGCCATCAAGATTTTTTCTTGGCTGTGTTGGGAACACTCAACTTTTTTGCCAAGTCCAAGGTTCTGTAAAACATCGTTTCTGCAGTGGAACTTTGTTCTGCTCTCGTTTCACGCGTGGGGTCTGAAGCCTCTGCCTCTGGTACCGGACTCCGGCCTGGATGACGGGAGCTCCCCTCAGAGCTGGGAGGAGGCACCTGACCGGCGGGGCTGCGCGCTCTGCCCATGCCCAGTGCCCCGCTGTTCCTCCTCACCGTGCTGCCTGCCTCCCAGCCGTGCTCCCCCTTCTGGGAGCTCGGGGGGTGAAGGCCGGAGGCCGTGTGTTCCCGGCGGGAGCTCCCATTGGTACGCGCTCAGGCACAGGCTGCAGATGTTGGCAGCCCGACCACCTCACCGTGCCTCCCGGGCCCTCCAAGTTGGGTGGCGACGTCATGCCACCTTCTCTGTGGCTGACCAGGATTCTGGGGGGGCGCTAGGAGGAGCCCCCGGCAGCAGGACCCGGCATTCCCCTGTGACACCCTCCCACGCCGTCCCAAGGCTGCCTCTCTCACCTGTGACGCCCCCCTTCCGCACGCAGACCTGAGCAGGGACTGCTCCTCAGGGCGGGGGGCTGCGGCCTTTCCCAGGAGGGCGCCCTGCCGCGGCTCGAGTGTGGGGCGTGTGCTGTGCGCTTTCTGCAACGCCCCTGTTCAGGACATGCTGATTCTGTTGCTGAAAGGAGTCAGAGGTGCGGGTTCCACGCCTGATTGTCTTGGTGGCACATGCCAGGCTCGAGGGTCGTCTCTCACGCTGTTGTAGCTCCTGAGATGCCACTCCTGTGGTCCTTCTATGTCCCCATCCGGTGCCTTCAGCCGAAGCAGAGCTGGACAGGGGCCGCTCGAGGGAAGGGCCGGCCAGCCCGGAGCCTGCTGGTTCATCAGCTGTTGACCGGGGCCGCGGCACCGTCCAGGGGTGCCGTTGGCCTCCCATGTCATGTGCGGGGCAGGCACCGCCTGGTGCACAGCCTTGCGTGTGAGGGACAGCTCAGGGCCAGGTGGTGCGTGGGGGGCGTGCAGGCTCAGAAAGCACGGAGCGGGTTCACTGACAGATGATCCTCTGTAAGCTTGCTAAGCGAGGCTGTCGTGACGGCCTGCACCAGGCATCGCCTTCAGTTGCCCGAGAGTGCAATAAAAATGAAGATGTAAATGTCAGTCTGGCTTGGAGAGGAGATAAATATGGCTTCTTCCAGATGACGTTGTTTCTCTGCTTTCTGTGCTCATGCGGCTTTGCGCTTGGTCAAGGTAACACTTCCTGAGACACGGCCACCCGCAGCGAAGGTGACATTGCTTTCTCCTTCCCCAGGTGATCTTAGACCTGCTTCCGTATGAGAACATTGTGGTGAAGAGAGTGCTGAACACAGACAAAGGCTTCCTGGAGAAACTCGGCGTTTCTTCCATTCCCTCCTGTTACTTGATTTACCCAAATGGGACGCGTGGATTAATTAACATGTAAGTGTGATTTGGCTTCAGGAGTGTCTACGACACCTGGTGGGATCTGGGGAACCCCTCCAAGTGTGGGAGCCTCCTCTGGGCTGGATGCCATGCACCTCGTCACAGTTAAGACCGCAGAACCCACCTGGACACCATCTGCATCCACCGAATGCCACTAAAAAGTGAACAGCCTGAAACATGGTTGGGAAGGGCCACAGGCGAGAAGGTGAGACAGGGTCCTGAGGCCCGTGGGGTCTGCCGTGGCCCCAGCCTCCTGTGGGAGCAGAAGGCCTGCCTGCCTGCCTGTAGGTGCCGGTGTAGCCGGTGATGACTTGGCCGCTCTTGGCGAGTCTCCGTGTGCTGGGACACAGCCCAGCCAGGATGCGCTTCGTCCATCCCCGGGCTCCTGGCTCAGCTGGGAAGTGGCCTCCCCAGTCCCTTGGGTATGTCTCTCTTCTTAAGAAGCCAAAGCCAGGGTAGGCATGGTGACCTCTGTGGATCAGGTCACTCATGTCACGCTCTGCGAGCGAGCTCATTAGGGCCTGCACCCCCGGGGCTCTGGCCAACATCACGTCACAGCAGGTGTTACCCTCGACGGAGTGTCCCTGAACAAATGCCACTTGTTCTGAAGGAAAGTTCTTGTTTTATATTGAAAGTGTCATCTGTAGCAGTTCTTCACCTCAAATGACGTGGATATTTGGGAATTAGAATGAGCCCCGGATGTTGTTGGTGACCCCTGAACTCCTTTGGAGGTGCCCAGTAATGGCCTTCACATACCCTCAGAGTGCGTGCTCCTCCCCAGCCAGTCCAGGGCCCCCTAGCCCCCGACGCGCCTGCCGACGCCCCGCTCGAGCTGGCGGAGGCTGCCGGGCTGGCCGAGGACCCTAGTCGGAGGAACCCTGTTCCTGGTGCTCACTGCGCTGTACCTCGGGTCCTTGCGCCGCCAGTGTCCCACCCTCCCACCCGCAGCACCTGCAGCCAATGCCAAAGAATGGGTGGGCTGGGGGGCCCGGACAAGCCCCCTCAGTGTTCTCGCCTGGGTGCCTGGCATGCGCTCAGACACCCACGGAGGGGGGCCAGGCCCCCGGAGGCGCCCTGGCCTGCGTCCACACCTGGCCCCCTTTCTCGCAGCGGGAAGCCCCTCCGATCGTTTTTTTCCTCTTATTTGAAGTCGTTGCCGGATGTGAGGAAAAAATTGCTTTCGTTGCCTGAAAAACCCAACAAAGAAGAAAATCCCGAAATCGTGGTTTGGAGAGAATTTGACAGGCAGGTATTCCTTTTGGGCCTGCGCTGGCCGGGGCGTGGCTGCATGCGCGGGCGTGTGCGTGGCCCCGTGGCGGTGGGATTCACTCAGACACACACCTGTCGGCTGCTGGGGAATTGTCGGTGTCGTCCTGTGGGGAGTGGTGTTCCCTCGGGATGGGTGCAAGGAAAAGGAATGTTCACAACAGAGCTGTTCTCACTGGACTTCACGGTCTTTGCTCTCAGGTCGAAACTCTACACCGCGGACCTGGAGTCGGGGCTGCATTACCTCCTGAGGGTGGAGCTGGCCACCCACAAGTCCCTGGCAGGGGCCGAGCTGCGCACGCTCAAGGACTTCGTCACTGTCCTCGCCAAGGTGCGCCGCGGGGGGGCCCAGGAGGCCGCCCTGGGGGATCTGCGGGGAACGGAGCCGGCCTCAGTTGGATGACCACTCTGTGGTCCCTTTGTCCCTGTCACCACGTGCCTGTCGGGCGCCCACCCAATTCTGAGCCTGGGGATGGCAGAGCACAAGTCATTGCTTGCCGGCTGACCGGACAAGGTGTCAGGGCAGGGCTGGGACCGTGACGTCCAAAAGGGGTCACGGCCGGAGGGGGAGGAGGCCGCCCAGCAGCCAGCCCTGTGCAGTGTGCCCGGTCGGCCGGGACCCAGGGCAGCGGCACCCCCACCTTCACTGGTGGGCAGAGCGGTGGTGGCTCGCAGGTCAGCGTCGGTCGGGAGATAGGCGGTCGGGTTACCTTTCTGCCAGGAACTCTTAGCTCTGGGGCCAAGAATCCAAGGCTCACTATTTCCTTGGGCCAGAGCAGCAGAAGCAGGAGGTCATCCCTCTTCCCAGGGGGTGCCTGGGGCCCCTCTGCACTCTCACCTCGGGGAAGACCTCGGTCACAGTGGCCCAAGGACAGAGCCTTTTACCCCTGCATCTGGCACCACAGCCGTGCCTGTTGTCTCTAAGATAAGCTTTGTTCTAAAGAACTTCTCTTGGGGCGCCTGGCTGGCTCTGTCGGTGGAGCCTGGGGCTCTTGATCTTGGGGTTGTGGGTTCGAGCCCCTCATTGGGCGTAGAGATAACTTAAAAATAAAATCTTTAAAAATAAATACCTTCTCTTACGTCAGGTGAGAGGCTTGATACGGTGATTCCTGTTCAACATTTCAATAGTACATTGTACACTTGTGTCCTATGACTTTTGAAATGGAAGGAAGGAGGCCGAACTCGGAGTAATGAGTCACGTGATAGGTTTCCAATGAAGAAAGGGGGTTGTGTAGACCGGTGTGTGCCCGTTGTGCGGGTCGCGGCTCAGAGCCCCGCAGTCCTCCCTCCTCTGCCTTCAGTGAATCAGAGACGCGCTCTCCGCGCTCGGCTCCTCCTCGTCCTCTACCTCAGCTAGGCGTAGAGCTCTGTAGGTCAAGATGACCGTAAATTATTAGCAGTTTTTGTACAGCTTGGCTGAAACTGGAAGTTGGATGCTGGCACGTCGGGACACGGGGTCCTACGGCAGGGAGCTGTGCTGTCCCCGCCCCAGCAGGCTTCCGCTCCGGCTTCTGAGCTCTGGGAGGCATCAAGGACAAGTGCCGTGGAGAAGGGCCGCGCCCCCCGCGTTGCCGAGCCGGTGCTTCTCCGGGCTGCGAGGGGCCGCAGCTGCGTGGCCGACGCAGACGTTCAGTTAACCAGCAGATTGCACACTTCTGCACAAAAGCCTCAGTGGGACGCGCCTGCTCCACAGAGCTGTGCAGTCAGACCGCAGAGGGGGAGGCGGAGGGCGCGCTGCGTGCAGTAGGCGGGGTGGGCGTGCGTTACCTCGAGGCGCCGAATAGCTAAGTAGGCGGTGCTCTCAGAACGGACCCCAGAGCCCTTGACAATGTGATGAATAAGGCACATCGGGGCCGTGCCGTCTGTCACTGGGAAGCCGTCACTGGCTGGGCGCCGAGCTGGTGGCTGAGGTGCGGGAGGCCGTGCGCGCTGGGGGCCCGCTGCAGCCCCTCCCGTCCCCCTACTCTGCTCTGGACAGACCCCCCCAGTACCAGTACCAGGGGAGACCCCTGGGGCCTCTCCCACCCTGACCCGGTAGGTCCGTGTCAGGCAGACCCCACCTGGCCTAGGTCCCCAGGGACGGCTCTGCCGTGGGTGGCATTTCCCCGAACAGTCTCCAAGCGTGGGTCCTTCCTTGCTTAGCTGTTCCCCGGCCGGGCACCGGTCAAGAAGCTGCTGGAGACGCTGCAGGAGTGGCTGGCCAACCTTCCCCTGGACAGGATCCCCTACAACGCCGTCCTCGACCTGGTCAACAACAAGATGCGGGTGAGCCTGCCCCCCCCCACCCCCCGCGCGCCACTGTTCGTGTCCTTGGGAGCCCTCCTGCTTTCCCTCCCGCTCGGGGACTTGCCCCAGCCTACCGTCACCGCACGCACCTCGTGCGCGGAGCTGCCCGTGTCCCTCTGCGCTGCGCCCCGTGGTTTCCACCGCCCCCGTCTGCCAAGGCCACAGGAGGCGTGCCATGACACGGAGCGGGCGTGGCGGCACGCGGGCATTTGTGTTACTTAAATTTGTAGTAAACTCACAAATCTTACACCAAAAAGGCTAATAAAACTGTGTGCTCGATGAGAAGCATGGAGGCCCTGCCAGAGGCCCCCCAGGCCAGGTCTCCTTCCTCCTGCCCGAGCTCTCGGCATCCTCCTGGTCAGGATGCTTTTGTGGGCGGCGTGCAAGCCCCTGCGCGGGCACATATCGGGCACACATCGGGCGCTCTGACAGGCGCGTCGTCCCAGCAGCATAGAGACACGTGCTGGGCGCTTACCTTGACCTCCCCGACCGCCCCCCAAGCTGGAGGCCAGCACAGGCTCCTCGGGTACAGGGTTTGCGTGCACATCTTTGGGAGCCACGCACTTCGGGCCCCGTGGACGAGCCCTGTGCTGGCCAGCCTGCGGGGAGACGCAGGGCATGGGCGTGGGCTTGGTTGGAAGCACCTGCTTGGCTACAGGCACGTGGCTCCTGAGGGTCGGGGCCTCAGCTCACCACAGATGCAGTCGCGGTCTGCGCCTGCTGCAGCTGAGAATCACTGGACCTTTGAGCTTTTTCCCTCTCACTCTTCCCCGGTGGGATTGGTTTAAGTGACCCTAATGCACGAGGCCAGGGTATCCTTGATGCTTTAATAAAGCTCTCGTTTATCCAGATACACACAAACCCTTCCCTCCCTGGGCAGGGGGAGAGGAGAGGCGCGGGCCACATCCCCCTATTTGGAGAACTCCTTCAGTAAAATAGAGACTCTGCTCTCTCATTTGTTTGGTATTGAATTTACATACACACGTAGTAAGATGTGCAGTTGACAAAGTTTTGATAAATGTACACTGTGTAACCAGCAATCAATCAAGATAGAGAACATTCATCAACTATTTTAAACAATTCAATTATCTTTTATTCTCTCCCCCCCCCCCCCAGATTTCTGGAATATTCCTTATTAATCATATAAAGTGGGTTGGATGTCAAGGAAGCCGACCAGAGTTCAGGGGTTACACATGTTCTCTCTGGAAATTGTTCCACACTTTGACCGTTGAAGCTGGGACCCATCCAGAGGCACTGGACAGCACAGGTAAACTGTCCCCGCGCGGGCCCAGGGCACGCCAAGCCCACCTGCCACATTCACCGTGCCGGGGCCTGCCAGGTGTCGTGAGCAGCTGTGTGGGAGGGGACATGTCACCTGGGGGGCCCGGGCTAAGGAGCATGGAGGGGAGCATCTTTCTTACACGGTGCTACGAGCTTCGGAGCTCACCAGCCTGTGCGCGGCTGACCTGCAGGGACTGAGTCAGAGAACGAGGGCACACTCTCGAGGAGTTTCTCTTTATTTCAAAAGCATGAGCACAAGTGAAGCATATTTGGAGATGTCTGTTACCTGTTGTTGCAAAACAAATAACCCTACAGCTTAGCTTTCTCTGAGTGTCTGTGGGCCAGGGACTCAGATGGGGCTGGACCAGGGTCCCCGGCTGCTGGTCTCTCACGAGCCTGCAGGCCCAGTGTCGGCCGAGGCTGGGGTCTCATCGGAAGTCTGCACTGGGAAGAGCCCCCTCCCCTGACCACTCGTGGGGTGGTGGCAGGGTTCGCGGCCTTGCTGGCTGTCGGCCAGTGGCGTTCTTAGTTCCTCACCGTGGGCGTGTCCTTGGTGTGGTGCCGGTCACTTCTGCTGAAGTGACGTGCGCGCCAGCCCGGCCTGCTGGGGGAGGGGCCGAGCCAGCCGAGCTAGCCGGAGCTGCGACCTGGGCCATCACAGAGTCCGCCTGCGCAAGAGGTTAAAAGCTACAAAAGATTAAGTTGGCTTTAATAGTTTTAATTATCAGGAAATCACTAAACCAGAATTGTCATGTTTTGTGTCCTACACAAGCCGCGAAAGCCGTTCTGGGTGTTTATACATTTCCGACTCTTGTATGTGCACTTCCCCTGTGAAGATGGCCTCTGGCCGACAGGGGTGGATCGCCTACCTTTTATTTATTTTTTAATTTATTTTTAAAGATTTTATTTTTTTATTTGATACACAGAGAGAGAGAGCGCGCGCACAAGCAGGGGGAGGGGCAGAGGCAGAGGGAGAGGGAGAAGCAGGCTTCCCGCTGAGCAGGGAGCCCGATTCAGGGCTCGGTCCCGGGACCCCGGGATCATGACCTGAGCCGAAGGCAGTCGCTTAACGACTGAGCCACCCGGGCGCCCCGACCGCCTGCCTTTTAGTTGCCACTTCAAGTGGGCAGCTGCAGGGATCATCCTACTGAGTAAAGGCAGGGACTCCCACAGTCCCAAAATCCTTTCCAGTAAGACAGAAATCTGCAGTATCTCTTGCTACATAACAAACCAAACCAAACGCTGGGGCTTGAAAGACCCGGTTTTATGTGCTCAGGATTCAGTGCGGGCGACCCCGCCGAGTGGCGGGAGACCCAGGAGGCAGGAAGCCTGTGGGGTGAGCCCAGCTCCCCACAGCCCCACGCTCAGGAGGGACCTTGAGGCAGAGCCAGCCGGCACACGGCATCTTGTGTCTCGGCCTATTGGTCAAATGGGCCTTGCCCGCCCTGGATCCATGGTGGGGACAGTGTCGGCCTGGCGCTGGGAGAATCAGCAAAGTCACGCTGCAGGAGGCACGTGCTGTCTCTGGAAATCTTCACCACCCCGGCTCTCCTCAGGGTGACGTGGATGTCCATGTCTCGGGGACCTTGGGGGGGGAGGCTAGGGGTGCGCTCTGCTGAGGGGCCGGTCAGGGGGCCCTGCAGGGGCTCAGAGCACGCCGTCAGGAAGATCTCTGGGGCGCAGGCTGGAGCCATATCCGAGGAGTGCGTCTCATGCCCAGAGAACTAGGTCACATGGACACTGCTGGATTAGGTCTTGGAAGGTTTTTCCTCTCCTTAGTGCGTGTTTAAACCCCATCGACTAAAAAGCCGCCGCGTCCTCTAATCCCCCACAGGTAGGGGTTTATGGTTCTTGTCCACTCTAAAGATTAGGGTGGCCGGGCTGCAGCAGTTTGGTGGGGAGAGACAAGGAGGATTACCCGAGGATGCGTGGCAGCTGGTGGCGGGGAGGGGAGGGCAGAGAGCCTCGGGAGGGCCGGCCAGCCGCATGTCCTCACTGCGTGTGCAGACCCGCGCTGCCCGCCGCCCCCAGAGACCCCCGCTGCCCTCAGAGACGCGCCGAGCTGAGGTGACGGTGGCCGTCCGTTCAGCTGGGGCTTCTGCCAACCCCGGTGAGGCCCGCCAAGGTCAATGACAGAAGCGGGGCCCTGGCCCTCCATAAGCGGAACCACAGCTAGCGGCGAAGAAAGATCGCCTGCGAGGGCCTGCTCTTGATAAGACGGATTCCGTCTCAAAAGCATGTCTTTTTTTTCCAATTATTTTGCTGCCTTTCTTTTAATGCTGACATTTAATCTGCTTTAATCTCATGGTCTCTCGCTTGTTGGCTCAATCCCCCGCATTAGCTGTCTGAAGGGAGCCGCCGGCGCCAGCCCCGTGCCCGCCCCCCTTTTGCTGTTCTCAGGGTCCTCATTTGGTGAGATGGGGGCTGCTTCCTCGGAGGATCGTGTTCTCCGCATCCACAGTGTCTTTACGCAGACCGTGTGTCCTGGTGGTCTGTGTGCCCACCTCCGGGGCACACGGTCCGCGTGGCTGGGCGATGCCAGAGTTGCCGCTCATGGAGAGGGTTAACCTCTCCAGAGGAGGTAGGTCCTCGCCGGCCTGCTGCCCTCTCGTTCCTGGAAGGAGCCCCGGTGTCTCGTTGCTTCTGGCTGTTTTTCCCAGGTATTTGTGCACACCCCGGAGTGCGTGCTGCGCCCGGACGTGGGCGATGGGTGTGCTCTCCGGGGACACAGTGCTGCCCCTTCTGGACGCAGGGGGCGTCTGGGAGGTGCTGCTTTCTCCCTGTGTCCTTCCCGTGCAGACAAGCAGGGCTGTCCCGCGCGTGCGGGGCCAGGCACCTGGCCCGTTCCGGCTCCCGATACCAGCGCCAGCCCTAGGGCCCTCGGACACGCTCCCACAGTGCTGACGCTGTCTGTCCCTGTCGCTCTGCAGGTTTGGAGGATGACCCCCAAGCAGTGCTGCAGACCATCAGGAGGTACATTCACACCTTCTTCAGCTGTAAGGAGTGCAGTGAGCATTTTGAGGAAATGGCTAAAGAATCCATGGATTCCGTGAAAACCGCAGACCAAGCGATTCTCTGGCTTTGGAAAAAACACAACTTAGTCAATAACCGCCTGGCTGGTAAGCAGCAGCACCCCGGGGTGGCCAAGCCTGGGTCCAGGGGGCCCGTGCCGTGGGGGCGAGGCCGTGTAGGCGGGCGCCAGCAGAGTGGGCCTGTGGGTGGCTGCCCGGAGGGTTGCCAAGAACGCAGCCCCTGCAGGCCCCCGCGGACGTTTGACAGCAGAGACTGGGGTAGATCAGCCTCCAGGAGGGAGTTGGTGGTGCTGCGGTCTGCTCTCAGTGAACCAAACCCCACAAAGTAGTTTTGTTTAAAAACCAAATAGGGCACGTCTGTCGCCTCAGAGTTAATTCAAACTGCTCCTAAATCACTGGCAGATTGAAATTAGGCTTAAAAATAATTCTGCTGATGGATAAATCTTAATAGAGATGAGTCGAAAAAACCGATAAACTATTGGTTTTTATTTAATCCACTGTATTAGGAAACATGTTACAACTGAAGCACTAAAGAAAATTGGGTTTTTTTTGCCCCAGAGCTGCTATGGCTCAGCTTGCGTGGCCAGGGCACCTCTGCTTGCCGGGGGTTCGTCCGTGGCTGTCCGCTTCCACCGTGGCCCTAGTTCCGAGACCCTCCACCTCCGGGTGTGCACCCCCCCGCCCCCACCGCATTCCGCACCCACGGGGTTATCCCGGCAGCTCTCAGCTCCGGCACCGCTGGGCAAGACTCCCCCCGGGCGGTCCCGGCCCAGGAGCCCCGCATGCCCCCCTCGGGCTTGCGCTGCAACAGGAAGGGGCTTTCAGTGGCCCGAGTCATTGTGTCCATCCTTCGATTCTGTACCCCCCAAGCCCCCCAGGCCCACCCCCGGCCTCTGGATGGAGGCCGCAGAGACCCGCCCTGGGCTTTGCTGTGTGTGTGGTGTGTGACACCAGGCCCCGGCAGCTCCTTCTCGGTCACCGCGTGGGCACATCCACATCTTGCCAGGTGCAGACCCTGGTGGGTGGTGCCTGGGCCTCGGGCGCCGCCCCACCCTCCCGGCTGTGTGCCCATGGGCCGGAGGAGAGCGTCCCCACTGGTTCACACCCATCAGACACGTGGTTTTGTCCACGTCTACTCGTAGAAGCACTTTCAGGGTGGCAAGGCACCCCAAGTCGGGTCGGGGGACTCTGGGAGTGCGGTGTGGCGCATTTCCTGTGCCCAGAGCCCCTGTGGTCCTCGTGTCTAGTGGCAGAGGGCTGGAGCTGGGGGGCCAGGCAGGGTGCCGCTCACACGGGTATGAGAGAAGCGATGGGTCCTGGCACGTGCCCGGAGTGGGTGGCCGGGGGCTCCCCAGGCTGGTGCTCCATTGGCTCCATCATCCAGAGGAGCGAACGCACTGACGCAGGGGGACAGAAGTATCAGCCGTGACCCCTGTGGCGGGCCGGTGGTGGCCATGACGGAACGGCCTTTGTGATGGGACGCTGAGCAGGAAGGAATGTAACCTTCAACATGTGGGTGCTCTGACTCCAAGTCTGCGTGTGCGGAGCTGACCCGCCGTGCAGCTCTCAGGGCGCCGGGGGGTCGGGGCTGTTGAGAGGAGCGGTCGTGCCGGCCGAGTCGACCGTGGGATGTGGTTCGCGTGCGCGGAGCAGGACGGGGCTGGCTTTGCGTGGGTTCCCATGGCAGGTCTCACTCCCAGGACCGTTTCTAGAGTTCTGGATGGGATTTGGAGGTCTGGGAGGGGCCCACACAAGCCCGAAGTGCTGTGGAATCGTCTGGACAGCCAGCCTCATGGGGTTTGTGTGGCCGTGGACCTCAGATGCACCTTAAGAGGGGAGAGGACAAGCAGGGGCAGGGGCACGTCAAGCAGGGGGCCTTGGGGTCACAGGGAGGCAGAGTAGCTGCAGGTGGGAGCGGGGTCTGGCCAGGTGGATGGCACTATCCAAGTGTGGGCCCTTCCCTTGCCGTGGCCACGGGGCCCTGCCAGAGGTGCCAGGGAAGAAACATTTATGTGGGGGGCTGGGGGGACGGGCATCCGTGCAGGAGGGACGGGCATGAGCCCGGGAGCACTGGGAGGTCACGGTGCAGGTGAGTGGACAGGGGAGGTGTCCGGGGGGCATGGGGCAGTCAGGTCACCAGAGACCCCCTCCACTGTTACTCTCCCTCCCCGTCCCAGGCCATCTGAGCGAGGACCCCAAGTTTCCGAAGGTTCCGTGGCCCACCCCGGACCTCTGCCCGGCCTGCCACGAGGAGATCAAGGGCCTGCACAGCTGGAACGAGGGTCAGGTGCTCCTGTTCTTAAAGCGGCACTACAGCGGCGACAATCTCGTGGACGCGTATGCGGCGGACCCGGGAGACGCCAGCGAAGGAGGCGGCCCACCCCACGGCGGGGAGCGGGAGCGAGGCCTCGCCTCCCCAGAGAAGCCCCAGGGCGAACAGCATGCCAAGAGTCTCCGTCCACCCAGCTTGCTGCCTCCCAGACCCCGCCTGCCAGACGGGTCGCAGCTCGGCCTGGATGGGAGACTCCAGAGTGCCAGCGGGGCTGAGGGCCGCAGGGAGGCCGAGGCGGCCGTGCCCTTTCTCGGGATGGGCTTCTCCAGCCTGGACATGAGCCTCTGCGTCGTGCTGTACGTAGCCTCTTCCTTGTTTCTGATGGTGATGTACTTCTTCTTCCGAGTGCGGTCCAAGCGATGGAAAGTCCGACATCACCGGCCGTCCGTGTAGACCCACGTGGGACCACAGAAGCGCCTTTGGGAAAACAGCCCCACCGTATCACCTGCAGCTTTAATAAAAGATCAGGGATTTTATAAACACGCCAGACCCGGTTTCGCATCCACTGGCGTCTTGGGCTCTGAGTCCTCGTCGGACACGTGGTCTTCCTGTGGAGGGCTAGCCAGCCTGCGTCGTGGGACCACCTGCTATCCTGGCGTACTCCCTGGACGCCTTTATAGATCCAACAGCCAAAAGATGTCTGTATTTTCACTCCTCTAGGTCTAAAAAAATGGGAGTCCCAGCCAAACGAACAGAACTTTTCCCGCCTGCCTTCATCCTGAGTTTCTAGACGCACGTCACGTTCCGCAAGCCTGGCTCAGGATTCCGAGAACAACCGAGCCCTTGTGTGCACTGGGAGGCCACCGGGCGATTTCACGCAGCCAGCCTCAGCCCAGCGGCGCCGGAGCGCGGCCCCCAGCGCACCTCACCCCCCGGCCGCGCCTCGAAGCCAGTCTGGTTCTCAGAGATTCGTTTGTGTTTGTGCTTTTCAGCTGCTTGGTTGTTTCTGCTGAAGCAAGAGAGCATCCCCGTGGTGCTGAAGCAGCTCAGAACCAAAGGACGACCCCTCTGTCACCTCCGTGCTCTGCAGGCCGCTTTCACTCCAGATGCTGCGTCTGCAGCAGGAGGAAGGGGAGAGGAGGGTCTGTGGCTTTGCTGCATTGCAAGGAACTCTACTGCTGAGCCATGTGGGGGGCCGTGTTTGTGGGGGGTGGGGACAGGATGGTGGCCGAGGCGGTGCCTTTGTGAATCTGGTGGCAGGAGAGTGCTCAGTGACCACGCGCTGTCCCCAAGTGCCTGTGCCCGGCACTGAGGGCAGAGCCCCGCAGGGGAGGGTTGTGGGGTGGCCACGGCTTGGGAGCCGAGTCCCCAGGGGACCTCTCAAGGACCCCTTCATCCTCTGTGTCCTGTGGTCCAGCAGCTGCAGGGCCTGCTGCTGAACGAAGCAGACGCTAGGACCCGAGGGCCCAGTGACGCGGCGATGTCCGGTGGCCCCCCTGGGGCGACGTGTGCAGCGGCCAGAACCTTCAAGGCCAAACTCCAAATTTCATTTTCCTGAAGCTGTTTTACGATGGGTCCTGGCACAGGGCCCTGGTCCCCCGGGCTTTGGTGATTGATTTTTTACCATTTAATGATTTTAACACATTATTTGTAAAACCCAAATCATTTAGAGGTAAATTTACCTCTGGAGATGTAAACAAACAAAATGAACAAACTGCCGTTTTCATGGAGATCCTTCATGACCGTTGGTTTGTCTGCAAGCTCAGAGGCGTCTGTGGGCTCCTGTCACGAGGATGGTTGTAAATAGTCTTTTCCACTTTGCCTAGCGTGTTCTCTGTGTTTACGAACTCCCACTGACCATGGGCGTGTCTGTGGGGGCAGTGGGTGAGCTGTCAGGAGCTTGAGCTCCTGCAGGGGGACGGTGGGGGAGATGGGAGGGGGGGCAGGGGACAGGGGGTGGGGGACAGGGAATGGGGGACAGGGCCAGGGACAAGGGATGAGGACGGGGCTGGGGGGACGGGATGGGGGATGGGGGACAGGATGAGGGACAGGGAATGGGGAATGGGGGTCGGACAGGGAATGGGGGTAGGGGACAGGGAATGGGGGCTGGGGATGGGGACAGGGAACAGGGAATGGGGACAAGGGGCAGGGGATGGGAGATAGACGGGACGGAGGGACAGGGAATGGGGCACAGGGACGGGTGATGGGGTGCGGTCTGCAGGCTCTCCTCAGCTGCTTTGGCTTCTGTGGCTTCTCTGTCTCCAGAGGTTTCTTCTCATTTTTCACATGTTTAACCCCTAGAAGCCTGTGTGCTTCGTTGGTGGTTGTGCACCTGGGTTACTGAAGACCCTGTCTTGTTTCCTCTCATCCTGAAAGCTGGCCAGATTCACCCACAGAATCCAAAGGGAAATACTTAGCACCATGAATGAAACTGCCTTCTGGTTCGTGTCCACTGTGTTTCTTCCCCTAAAGTAAGTTTCTGCCCACGGTGTGGACCGGGATGAAGATGCAGAACGCTGGATGCTGTGACCTACAAAACCCACGGGACAGCCTCTCGGGGTTCATAATAATATTGCACTTTGAGGTCGCCACTATTTGAGGGACAAGTCTGGGACTCCCCGAGGGGCCGGGTTTCCATTAGACCACGAGCAGTCAGGGATGGGTGGTGTGCCAAGGCGGCCACGGGGCATGTGTCTCGTGTGCAGGTATGAACGTGGCCACACGCCTCAAGTGGCCTGCTAGGAACTGGATACTACCTTTGGGCAAGGTTTAAGGTCTGTTTTCTAAAGTTGTAAGTATTGAGACTAATGAATAGAATAGTTCGGTAATTTAAATGTGTATTTATTTTTAATGGAAGGATTTTGATTAAAAAGCGAATTGACATGGAAACGTCTGAAATTTCTCACCTTTAAGGAAAGTGAACATTTTGTATTTAAGTGAACTATAATGTGCACATTTTTAAAATAAATAAATCTGACATTTGGAAGGCCTGTAATTCTTTTGATAACGTGAGCTCGCTCTAGCAGTGATAGGGGGTCAGGGTAGAGAACGGAGCCCTCCTTCCCTTCTGGAGTTTGCAGACTGGGCATCTGAAATCCCGGGGTTTCTTGTATTGAACCAGAGGCTTTTTGGAAGACAGCCCAGGGGTCAGGTGGAAAGTGAAAAATGGAAGATCAATTATAGATTATCTTCTTGGGGCTGATCTAGATGGGGACCGGCCACCGGACCACAGCCTTCACACATGTCACAGGGTAGATCAATGACATGTGATGGGGATGGATGCATGAGTCACACGACTTCACGATGCACCAGGGGAGCCCTGGTGAAGGGAGCCCCCGACCCACCCAGTGCTGGACACAGCTCTCCGCGGCCACCCCCTACCGTCCTGGACCTGCACACCCCAGCATGGCCTCCTAGCCAGGACTTGGCCCCCGATACCTGTTTGCTGCCTCGGATTCTGAACTCTTGATTCCTTCTGCTTCTACCTTTTGTTTTGTCTTGCTGGGGGCGGGGCACTCGGGTCCTGTGTGGCTTCTGAGGGACCTGCTGGCTGTGGTTTATGTGGATTCACCTTCCCAGCCAGGCCATGTGCAAGCTGGTAGGTAACCTCCTCCCCCTGGTGTGCCAGCCGGGCAGGGCACGGACCATGCCACCATTCCGGGTCCTTGTGGTGCTGGTGTTGGTGCAGGTCCCCCATCTGGTAACCCCTCACAGTCCTGAGCGGTTCCTGCAGGGGGCGCCCCCGTGCCCCTCCTCCTCAGCTGCCCTGGGGGTGTGGGGGTGGCCTGCAGCAGGAGATCTGGGGAAGGTTGTGCGTGCAACAGGTCCCTTGGGACAGCGGCAACTGTTGAGTGCTGAGTCACACCTAGAGCCAGAGATGCGTGGGAGCCGCGGCTGGAGGCCAGGGGGGCTGGAGGGGCCACCCGCCGGAGTCCTGGATGCTGCCCTATAGGGCAGGGTGGAGCACCCGCTTGCTTCGAATTCCCAAGCCTTTGGCCTGGCCTGGAGCTCAGCAGGTGGAAACTGCCTGCCCCGGCAAAGGGAGGGAAGGTGGGGTGAGGCTGGCTGAGGGACTGGGGGTGGGGGGGTTGCGGACAAGGGCCTGAGGAGAAGTGAGTAGGGGGAATGGGGGGGCTTGGTGGAGGGACTGGAAATCTAGGGAGGTGGGGAAGTGAGGAGGAGGGGGCTGGGGGAAAGGCAGGCAGGGTGGTGGGGTTGCTGGGGAGGTGGGCAGGGGCAGGGGGAGGCAGGTAGGGGAATTGCAGACCTAGGGAGGCAGGGTGGTGGGGAAGCGGGATGGGGGAACAGAGTGGCTGGCAGGGTTGGTGGGAGGTGGAGGGGGGTGGGGGACAAGGAGCTTGGGGAGGTGGGGAGGTGGGCGGGGCAGGGGGAGGCAGGCACAGCGACTGCGGACCTAGGGAGGTGGGATGGTGGGGAGGCGGGCTGGGGGAACAGGGTGGTGGGCGTGGTCGCCAGAGGTGGGGAGGGGTGGGGGCCCTGGGGAGGTGGGGAGGTGGGCAGCTGGGAGACTCCTTCAGCACCGCGGACAGCGCCCGGCCCCAGAGGCTCCCGCTGCGCCAAGCCACACAGACAGGGTCGCGGTTCCGAGGCACCCGGGCTTTGCGGGAGTTCTGAGCCCTCCTGGGGTTGCAGAGGAGGAGGGAAGAGGGTGGCCTGGACCACTCGGACTCCATCTCCAGCCTGGCGGTCGCCATGCTGCTGGAAACTGAGCTCAGGGGAGACCGAGATCGGCCGGGGGCCCCCATGGCCGCTGCCGTCTGCAGCTTCGGTGGGACTCGGGGTAAGGGCCCCCGCGAACGTATCGGCCTCCAGCCTGGGCAAGACGACCCCCAAGGGGAGAAACGGCTAGGATGGCAGAGTCAGGCAGAGGGACAGTGGGGAGAGAGGGAGCCGGGACACAGCAGAGAAAGGAAGAGAGTTTGGGAAAACCCCGGGGGGGGGGGGGGACGGCGGTGGCACCCATGAGAGATGGGAACAGGAGCGAGGGATGCAAGTCTGACAGATCCCATGGGCAGAGGGCCTGAAGTTCCCGGTAATGGCTTCAGAGGCCGTGGGCTGTTGTGGAGCGCCCCGAGAACAGAAGGGGCCTTGCAGACACTGCTGGGGGGAGGGACAGCTAGGAGTGGGGGGGCCTCAGTTTCCTCCAGAGACCCCACACCCCTCAGCTCTCCCACACCGCCCAACAGGGCAGAACTGGAACCCCTGGGCGGGTCTCCCGCCTGAACCGCCCTCCCCAAGGGCCACTCGATCGCCATGGACGTTAGAAAATAATGGAGGCATTGTTGGCAGGCCAGCCAGATGCTGAGCGTGTGGGGCCGCCACCTCCTGGACCCGCTGCCCGCCTGCCCCTTCCCCACTCGAACCCCACATGGTCTCTCTAGGCAGCTGACACTCCACGGCTGACATCCCAGGGCACCCAGCACCCACTTGGCTCCCCGGCTTGTGCACCTTGCCCTGTCCTCTGGGTAGCAGTGTCCTGTACAGGGAAGGGGTGCAGCGCTTGGCATGAACCTTTGCTCAAAACCATGGCTTTGGGTCTGCTGGGATCCAGGAGGACGCTGGGTTTTTCCTGCCCACATCCTTCCAGGCTTGCCTCCTTGGTAAAGTGCACAGACCAGGCGAATGGAGGCCAGGATAGGAGCAGGGTGACGACTGTCCTTCACCATGGGACTCTCCCAGGTGGAGGGACCTGGAGGCTGGCAGAAACCTGCTCACCCCCATCACTGCCCGGCGCCCCTGCCCTCACCATGCCCCATGCTGCAATGGCCCCACACTGCTGTTTCTTAATTATTGGGGGGGGGGGTGGCGCTGGCCTGTAGTGCCCTCTGGGCAGGAGCAGCTGCCCTGGGGTAGGTGCGTCTCTCTATGTGCAAGCATGGGTGGTTCCTATGGGGCTTACCCTTTGGATTGGGAACAAGATACTGGAAAATCGGGTGTGGGAGCTGCATTCTGTGCAAGCCGGTGTGTGGAGGGAAGTGTCCTTCCTGACCTGAGTCCTGGCCGCGTGTCTGGGCCCAGGACACCGGGTGTACCTGCTGAGAATCGCCCTTCTCTGGCCCATTCTGGTGGCAGTTCCCACGGTGGGGCCCAGAAGCTGGTCACAGCCAGGAGGTCTGAGGTCGTGTCTGGCTCCTGGTGGCTTTGCTGTGAGCCTTTGGACGCCACACTCACCCTGTCTGGGTCTCGGGTCGCGTTCTCGCCGTCACCAAGCCTCCCAGCCCCGGCTCTCAAGCGGCGGTGGGACGGGGCTCCCTCCCGGACCGTCCTCCCGGGACCCCCAGCCTGCCCGCACGCGTGCACGCCCGAGGCCAGGCCTCAGCCGGCGGCCCGCGGCGCGGGGCAGGAAGCTGCGGGGCCCGGGTAAGCGCCCGCGGGCAGCCCTGGCCCGGCTTCTCCCCTTACTGTCCCCGCCCTCCTCGGCCCGGCACTCGGTGGCTGGCGTCTGGGCACCCCGAGTCCCCTCGCAAAGGCGCGCGGAGCCGGCGGACGCCCGCTGCGTGTCTCAGCGACCCCCCCGGCCCCGCCCCGCGCCGCGGCCCCGCCCCCCGGCCGCTCCGCCCTCCGCGCGGCCTGAGGCTCCGGGCCCCAGGGCGGCCCGCGGGCGCAGCGCCCAGCAGCGCGGGGAATAGCTCGGACACCGGCCTGGGGCCCCGGAAGCCGTGGCCTCCCCGGGCCCTGGGAAAGTTCGGGGCCGGAGAGCCGCGGCGCCAGGCGACTGGACCCATGGAGGCGCGCGGGGAGCTGGGCCCGGGCCGCGAGTCGGCGGGCGGCGACCTGCTGCTGGCGCTTCTGGCGCGAAGGGAGGATCTGCGCCGAGGTGGGTGCCCAGGCTTGAGCGGCTGCACGGGGAGACCCGGAGGTCCTCGCTCCTTTCCGGGCTTGGCCACGGAGGTGGCGGGAGACAGGGGACCCGGGCGGGCGTGGGTGCAAGGGCCCAGCACGTCCCCACCTGGGCGCCCCAGCAGCAAGTCAGCGTTGGGGCCCCTGGAGCCGTGTGGGTTGTGCGGTTGCAGCCCCGCACTGCTCAGGCCGGGGACTCCTTGGGGTCTCAGGACCGATTTAGGAAAGCCTCTCCCTTATCAGGAGAGTATGTGGAGAGCAACCGTGTGGCCCAGTGAACACCGGGCAAGAGGATCCCCGAGAGGGCCGACCCCACCCAGACCCTCCACACTTTCCAGGGAAGAGAGTCAGATGCAGGGGCCAGAGTGTAGCTGGAGCCCGTTCGCAGATGTCCCTAGTTGAGGTCTCCTCGTCTGCACCCACACGCACCTGCTCATTGGCCCACTCCCAGGCTGGTCCTCAGGACCCGTCTACAGGAAAGACCCCAGCTTCCCTGCTGCACTAGTCCTGCCCCCGCCCCCCAGGCGCTTTGGTTCCTGAAGAAGAGCAATCGGCAATGTTCTCCTTGGGCTTCGACGCCCGCGGGACCACAGGATGGAGATGGAGGCGGGCCTGGCCGGGTGGGGAGTGGCAGGGACCCAGCAGGTGGGAACGAGGTTACATCCAGGCTGTGGGGTCCCTTCCGTCCCCTACTTATTTATTTATTTTTCCGACGGTTCCTGGGAGGGGTTGGCCACAGGGGCTGGGAGGAAAGGGTGGGAGGGCGGAGGGAGAGGGAGGGAGGGGAGGCGGGCTCCGATCGCGATCGCTCAGGAGAGCTGGCCTGGAGCAGCAGGCGGGCGCGAGGCTCCGCTGCGCCCCGCTGGTGCTGAGGGTAGGAGACCCCACCGAGGCTGGAGTCGCCATGCAGCGTAAGGCCCGGGTCGCAGGGCGCGGCGGGGGCGGCTTTTGCAGGACGCGGGGCAGGGGACAACTCCGCCGGGCGCTGTCCGGGCCACGGTGCTGAATCCGCACGCGCGGGCCTGTCCAGCCACCAGCTCTAGGCCGTCGCCGCCCGCGAGGGGGCCTGGGACCTGCGGCGGATCCCCACGCTCCGCGGGCACCGGGGCCGTGGTTTGGTCCGACGCGGGACCGCGTCCTTCGTGAGTTTCCTGCTGCTGCGCGAGGGAGGTCGATCGATCAGGGTTCTTTCAACCTGGGACCCAGGGAGGCCCTTCTCTGGTCCTCCCACCCACTGCGGGGCCGGCCTGGAGCCGGAGGGGTCTCTGGCGGGGAGGAGAGCACGGCCAGGTGGGTGCAGTGTTTGTGCAGGCTCCTGCTGCTGGCTCTCTCCTCTCCAGAAGACCTTTTCTAAATCAACAGGGAGACTCACCCCGTGAGCACCCTGCAAAGCCCCACATGGGCCAGTGCCTCCCACAAGCTGCCCCTCGAGTCTCCCCAGCCTCGTTCCCCCAGAGGCCTGCAGTCCCACGGTAGCAGAGCCAAGTGTCGGAGTAACTCTTGTCAGGCACCGACATTTGAGTGTGGTGACAGCGATCCAGTTGTCCAGTCCATGGACAAGGAGCCGCGAGGGCTCCCAGAGATGGGGAGGACACCGGCTTTTACCTGGGTGCCTGTGCGGGGCTGGGCAGCCAGGCTTCAACAAGGGATCTCCAGCTGCAAGGATGCTTAATTGCGCAAAAAAACAATGGAGACTGGGGGGTGGGTACCCCAGGACCCACATGTGCCTTGCCTCTGGGGGCTGGTAGAGAGCCCCTGGGGTGGGGTTTTCATCTGAGCTCAACGTGCACCCTTCGTGCTCACTGGGAACATTTTGCAGTTGACGGTATCTGGCCGAATGGAATGGCCGGGGCCCCTTCCTGCTCACGGGCACACTTCTAAACCTTTTTCAGTTTTCCCAAATTTCAGCTGTGGGCCAGGCTGCGGACTTCGGTGCCATGCACTCCCTACATCTGGGAGCCAAGCGGTCACTCACTCAAGCTGGGGAGGAGGTTGTGCAGGGAAGGGGGTCTCCCGTGGCAGCCCTGGGCCCCGAGGACTGGAGTGGGAAGGGGACTCCAGGGCTGCGCTCAGTGCGGTGCCCCTGACCTCGGCGGCTCCTTGGCCTGCAGAGATCCCGCTGTGCGCCGGCTGCGACCAGCACATCCTGGACCGCTTCATCCTGAAGGCACTGGACCGCCACTGGCACAGCAAGTGCCTCAAGTGCACGGACTGCCACACGCCCCTGGCGGAGCGCTGCTTCAGCCGCGGGGAGAGCGTCTACTGCAAGGACGACTTCTTCAAGTGAGCGTGGCCGCGGGCTCTCGAGGGGAGGCCGGGGGCGCACGCAGTCTGCTCCTGCAAGGCGGGCCCCTCCTGGGGTGGGGGGAAGCTCCACGGGCAGCCAGGCCTGGCCCAGCGCAGCAGCTAAATTCTCTCCAAGTAATTAATTTTGCAAATCATGGAAACAGTCACTCAAAAAGACAACCCCAAGTTTGCAGAACTTGATTGGATTTACTCCCTCTTAATTTCAGTCTTGTTTTTGCCCTTAATGCTGGGGAGGGGGTGCTGTCCAGGCACGAGCCTCTGGGGTCTAAGGGACCTGCCCCAAGGATCCAGCATCCCCACCCGGCACCAAGGTCAGGGCGGCTGGGCTCCTCCCCAGGGCCTCTGGGTCCCTTCTCGGTGTTCTGCGCGACTCTTTGGGGGCTGCCCGGCCGGCGAATAGGGGCAGGGCCGGGGTGAGCTTCCCTCCTGAGCCGCCCTGCGCAGCGCCGCGCTCCTCGCTCTCCAACCCGCTCCGGGCGAAGGAACCGCCAGCGCCGTGCTGAGCCGCGCCCTGTGCGTCCCGCAGGCGATTCGGGACCAAGTGCTCCGCGTGCCAGCTGGGCATCCCGCCCACGCAGGTGGTGCGCCGCGCCCAGGACTTCGTGTACCACCTGCACTGTTTCGCCTGCGTCGTGTGCAAGCGGCAGCTGGCCACGGGGGACGAGTTCTACCTCATGGAAGACAGCCGGCTCGTGTGCAAGGCGGATTACGAGACGGCCAAGCAGCGCGGTCAGTGGGAGAGTCCACGCACTCTCCCTTCCCCGTCTGCAAAATGGGGCTGGGGTCCGTCCCGTAGGGGCGCTGAGGGATCCTCACGTCCAGCGCCCGCCGCAGCACGCTCGATAAGGGGCGCGAACCTAAGCGCCTTCCCTCCGGGCGGGGGGCCGGGCGGGTGGGGACGGTCCCCGGAGCGCCTCCGGGGACGCCGGCTCCGGGGCCTTGGCGGCCTCCTCACTCGGGACGCAGGGAGGCTGGTCTGAAACGCGTGGAGTTGACTTATCGCCCCAAACCCTTGACGGGGAAGACCCGGCCCTACCCACAGCCTTAGAACAAAGGGCAGGCCGGGGGAGGCGGGAGGGGAGCGGGCCGCCTCGCAGCCGCCCCTCCGCCCCCGCTGCAGCGCGGCGCCGCGCCCCGGCGGGGCGGGGGCCGTCGGGGGCGGAGGGGCGCGGCCTCACCCCACCCCTCGCGGCGCAGAGGCGGAGGCCACGGCCAAGCGGCCGCGCACGACCATCACGGCCAAGCAGCTGGAGACGCTCAAGAGCGCCTACAACACGTCGCCCAAGCCGGCGCGCCACGTGCGCGAGCAGCTCTCGTCCGAGACCGGCCTGGACATGCGCGTCGTGCAGGTCAGCGCCCCGCGCCCGCCCCGCGCCCCGCCGCCCGGCCGCCCGCCGCTCACCCGGCCCCGCCCCCGCCCCCCGCAGGTGTGGTTCCAGAACCGCCGCGCCAAGGAAAAGCGGCTCAAGAAGGACGCGGGCCGGCAGCGCTGGGGCCAGTACTTCCGCAGCATGAAGCGCGCCCGCGGCGGCCCCAAGTCGGACAAGGACAGCGTCCAGGAGGAGGGGCCGGACAGCGACGCCGACGTCTCCTTCGCGGGTACGGCGGGCGGCCGCCCCCGAGGGCAGGGCGCAGCGGTCCGGGAGCCTGCGGGTGTGAATCTCCCAGTCGGGGCTGCCCTAGCCTTCCTTTCAGCGGTTCCTAGATTCCGGTGCCCCGTCCCCAAGGCCCGGTTTGGCCCCTGGGGCGCTCAGCTCTTCCCCTGGTGGAGGACAGCCCCCACGACCCACGTGTCCCTCCGCAGGCTTTCTGGCGGGGAAAGGGTCCAGACCACCTCTGTGGCTCCTGGCCCTTGCGATGATTTTTAGGAAAGTGGGCAGCACAGTTTTGGGGTAGGTGATAAAAAGTCCTGGCTGCCTGGGAGGGCGGGGCTCCCCTGCTCTGTGGGATCTGATTATCTCATTCGCCGGTACCAGGGAGATCCCATACTTACCCCTTAATGCCTATCTTCAGACAATTTGTGCAAGAGACTCTCTGGCTGCATTGTGACCTTAGGCTACTCGCTCTGCCGCTCAGAGCCTCAGTTGAGTTGTCTGCAAAATGGGAATGCTGGCCACCCTTCCCAAGGCAGCCTTGGGGGTTATCCTGCAACCCTGGGTCCTGACTGGCCTGTTGCTGGCCCTGATCCCGCCGGGGGATCCCACCATTCCGTAGACACCAGGTGGGACTGAGCTGAACAAACCCAACAAGCACAGAGGCAGAGCCCTGCGTAAGTTCTAAGAGCAGGAGAGGCTTGGGCTGGCCTATCCGGTGGCCGGCGGGAGCAGGTCACCCCTGAAGGAGGGGCGCTGGGGGCAGGAGGTGGAGGGGGGCGGGCACTGAGCAGCGCTGTCTGCTTCCATTGCAGATGAGCCAACCATGGCCGAAATGGGCCCTGCCAACGGCCTCTACAGCAGCCTGGGGGAGCCCACCCCGGCCTTGGGCAGGCCCGCGGGAGCCCCAGGCAGCTTCCCGCTGGAGCACGGAGGCCTGGCCGGCCCAGAGCAGTACCGCGAGCTGCGCCCCGGCAGCCCCTACGGTGTCCCCCCATCACCAGCTGCCCTGCAGAGCCTCCCTGGCCCCCAGCCCCTTCTCTCCAGCTTAGTATACCCAGATGCCAGCTTGGGCCTGGTGCCCGCGGGGGCCCCAGGTGGGCCCCCGCCCATGAGGGTGCTGGCAGGAAACGGACCCAGCTCCGACCTGTCCACAGGGAGCAGTGGGGGCTACCCCGACTTCCCTGCCAGCCCCGCCTCCTGGCTGGACGAGGTTGACCACGGCCAGTTCTGACCGAGGCCCCCGGCTCCACTGAGCAGCGGACATGAGGGGTGTGGGCAGCGGCGCTGCCCCTGGCTGGGTGGCCCGGAGTGGCACTCCCCTCCTCTCCCGAAGCCCTGGACCTCTGCAGGAAGCAGGTGGCACGGGCGGCGGCAGCGGGGACACGATGAGGACCTCAGAGGAGGGCTCCTTTCTACAGAGCGCCCGACCCGGCGCCCCTCCCTCGGGGCAGAGGGACTCCAGCGGCTCCTGTCCGTGCCCTCTCTCCTCCTTGGGCACGGGGCCGCCGGCCTGGGGGCCGCCCAGCAGGCCTTGTCTTGCAAGCAGATTTCTCTCTTGATCGACCAGTTAACTGGACGCTTGCTGTTTCTGGACACGAAGTGTCACCCCCACCCAGGCTGGACCTTCACTCCAGCCTCGCTCCAGTCTCCAGGCTGGAGGATGCTTTACTTTCTAAAATGGAAAACCACAGTACGAACCATGCCTTTATTTTCCAAGCTCCATCCGCCTGATGGAGCCCCACTTTAGGTCAGAGATGGGCCTCTTCTGTCCAGGCAGGAGGCTGCCGAGCAGAGACCACGCCCGTGTCCCTCTCGTCCCAACCCCCACCTCCCCCGGGAGCATCCTCTCGGGTCTTCCCTGGGGGAGCTGGCTCTAGATCTTTCTGTTCTGGACTCTACCACCCGTCGGAGGAGACGCCACTGCCTGGGTGCCCTTCTCCAGGAGCGACACGTTAAGGCCGTGGGGACCTCCCTCCGCGTCGACACCAAGTTTCCGTCCCCTCCCCCATCACAGCCGCCCCCAGGCCCTCCGAGTCCAGGCCACGCCCAGCCCGACGATTTCCGTTGCCAAACAGCCTGGGGCCCTCCCTGTCGGCGCTGGCTCTAACTGCCTGAGGATTGGGCCGCCTCCTCCACCGGTCGCAGTGTCGCCGCCTGACCCAGACTCAGAGGCTGGCGGCGGGTGAGGCCCAGTCACCCCCGCAAACCTGCATCCCAAGCTACCTGTCGGTTCTGTGGACGTCGCGTGTTTTTTATTTACTCTCTGACCATCAGCTCTTTCCAAGACTTCAATAAATTTGTCAGTGACGGTCTAGAAGGTCCGGGTCTTTAGTGCGGCTGGGGATGCGCGGGCGCAGGGGGGCGTTGGGGGTGAGAGCGGTTCCCTGACAGCCGGAGGCCATCCTTGTCAGGGATGGCACCTGCTGTGAACCGGGCCCCTCTGTCTCTGGATCTTGGCCAAACTTCTGAACACCGGAAGGAGAGGTGGGAAAACCACCTGCCCAGCCTTGGGGGGAAGGCCGGCCCCTGGGAGAGGCAGGGGCTGGAGTGGCTGGGGGTGGGGGTGGGGGTGGCTGGAGTCAGCCGATCAGGAGATTCATGGCACATGGTCCCGGAGCTCTCGCCCACTTGGATTCCGATCCTAGCCATCTGCTAACTTGCTGTGTGACTCTGGGCAAGTGAGCTGCTCCTCTGAGCCCTGTTTTCCTCCTGTGAAGCGGAGACAGTCGTAGCAGCCCCTCCAAGGGGAGATGTAAGGAGAGATCCGTGCTTGGGGCCTCACCTCGCCCCTGGCGGTGAGTGCTCCCTGGAGGGGCGGTCGGGGCACCGAGGCGGGTGGGAGGATGAGCCTCCTGACGCTGGGAGGGAGGAGGGGCGCTCTCTAGGAGCTGGCTGGGAGGATTGTCGCCGGCAGCTCCAGGCTCACACGCCCCCACATCCAAGAGGCACTCAGGGCAGCCCTGGGGACCGGGAATTGGGAGGCATTGGGAGGGGATTCGGGGCTGGGAGAAAGGGCCCCAAGGCCATTCCATCTGGGCTGCAACCAGGGAAGTCAGCCCTGTAGCAGGCGGACCGGTCGGTGGCCCATTATTAGACAGCACCCGCTGAGAGCAAAGGCGTGGCGCCAGGAAGCCTGAGCGGTCCCGGATTGGCCTGGGGGATGGTGCTCAAAGGTCAGGCCCCCGCGGGGGTGGGGGAGGGGGATGGCTCGGGGGCTGGTGGGGCCGGGTCCTGGAGTGGTTGACCTCGCACTTCCTCCCGGGGGATAGGGAGCCCCCGGAAAGGAAAGCAGCCCTGTCCAATTTGCGATCCGGGACCGGGCGGTGCAGGGGTGGATGCTGTGTGATCAGGCAGCCCTCGGGGGGGGGGGGGCGGGTATAAATCCTCAAGTCGACCCCCCCTCCCGCCTTGAGCCCCTCCCCCCAGGCCGCCTGGGACCTTTTAGGCGCTGACAGGTTAATAAAGTGCTAAGTGTCCCCACGGGGCCCTCCGCCTGTTGGCAGTTGCCCTCCGAGCTCGCTCCAGCTGGCGATGCATCGATAATCCCAGAGCCAAGTGGGGGCGGCGGGCCGGGGGTGGGCAGCCTCTGAGACCCCTCGGGGCCCAGCCCAGCCCATGCGTGGGAAGCATGAGACCCTGGCCGGTGCACTGGAGGGGACACACGAGATGTGCAGGCACCCAGCAGATGTGTTTGGCCATCAGACGCACAGCCGCCCTGCAGTGCTCGCTCGCGTACCCTCTCTGGCCTCGGTGTCCCCATCTGGACAGAGCAGCACCCGGGCAGAAACACAGCTCCACATCCCGAGGCCACAACGAAGCCCGCTCGTCGGGTATGTGTGGGTGTCCCTGTCTCCCCAGGAGGGGACTCCGGGGTCCTCGCCGGGACTGGCACACAGCGGGGAGGGGTGTGGAGGGCCGGAGGCTCTGCCCAGGACCCTGACCGACATTGCCAGTGGGCACCAGGGGTGCCACCAGACCGGGAGGCACCCGGGTGGGGACACCATGTCGAGGATTCGGGACCCATTTGAACTTGCTAACCTTTTTCAGCGGGGGGTAGGACTTGTTAACCTTTGAACCCAGCGATGTATTACATTATCAAATGTAAATGAGTGAATAATATAAATAATAATATTGACCAATACATAGAGGGTCTTCTCTCGTTTTAAATATCAAATTCACACAAGAGGCAAAAGTTCAAAGGACAGTCCCAAATCAAGGACAAGTCTCTCCCCGAGAGGAGGACACACCTGCTCCCCCTCTTGCTCATCTCCCTCCTCGCCCCCCACAAGCTGGCTTGTCTTGGGGGATCGGCCCCCCCAGGTGTGGACAGGAGGGGGTCCAAACCCTGGGGGCTTGCCTGGTTGAGTAGCGAGACTATAAATCAATGGGTTTTCAAAGGAATCAGTCTGGAGCGCTAAATCCCAGGGGCTGTAATGATCAATTCTTTAAGCCCATAATTGTTCAAATTACTCTGAGCAACATAAAACATTAATTTTAAGAAATTTAATAGAAAAAAGCTCTTTAAATCCACAACGAGATAAATGACACCCGGCATTGCGACCTTTTTCCATACCTTGGTGACATTGAATAATCTGAAAGTTATTTACATTTTCATTCTTCGTGGAAAATGTTGACAAGCTTTTGGCCGCCGTGGGCGAGGTGCGCGGCGGTGCGGAGGGCCCCCTCCCCCTAATTAATGGGGGAGCCACAGCTTCATAAAGCAGGATTTTCATCAGTCTGCCGGGGCGACCTGAGGGGGCGGCTCCCCCCCACCGGAGCTGATGCAACAAGGCTCATTTTTTACCATAAAAAGATTCCCTCCTGACCAGCGGAGCCCCTCTTGGCCGAACCCAATGGGAGACGAAGGAGCGGCTGTCGTGGGGGGCGTCGCGTGGGTGGGGTCTGCGGCCAAACCTGAGAGGAAGCGACAGGTTCCACAGACCCCAGAGTCAGGGGTGCACGTGTGGGGTGGGTGTGCGCACGTGTGCGTGAGTGCATGTGGATGTGGGCGTGGGGGTCATCCCCGGGGAGGGGGCACAGCCCTCGAGCCCTCAATTCCACGTGTTCCAGAGGGACCGTCCGGGTGCGCCACCTCGGCCACGTTGCAGGACGTGACGTGTGGGGTGGCTGAGCTGTGGGCTGACGTCCGGGTGCGGAGCTGGGGCTTGGCTAGGTGCGGGAGGGAAGCTGTGTGACCTTGGGCAGTGGCTCAACCTCTCTGAGCCTGCACAGAGCAGCATCACGGCCTCCTTTCCAGGGTCACTGTGAGGGGAACAGGCTCCGATGAAGGGCTGGGCAAAGCTGGGGATGCGACGAAACCACCTCCCTCAGGTTTTGAGGGCTAACCCCACTGATGCAGAGGAAACAGCCCCCGAACTGCACCACCCCCCGGCTCTGTGCCCGCGTGCCTTCTTCCCGAACTTGTAGGTCTCAGTCGCTGTGAGGGAAGCAGGGCTTGTGTTCACAGGTTCTGGGGGCTCTGGCATCCTCCCCACTTATGAACGGGACACCCAGGTCTAGGTGTCCTCTGAGCCAGGTGCTGGGGTGGGGGACCCAGACAGGGTGGCAGGAGTGGCTCAAGCCCACCTGTCCCGCTCCAGCCAGTGTCTGCATCCTCGGGTGGGCAAGCAGGAGGCAGCGTGGGGACCTGCTGGGGGAGGTCATGTGCTCAAGGTGATTGGTCTGGGAAGACCCCAACCCAGAGCGGTCCCCCGTCCCTGAGAGGTCCCCATCCCAGAAGGTTCCCCCAAACCTGAGAGGTCCCCTGTCCAGAGGGATCCCCTTCCCTGAGGGGTCTCCTCTCCCTGAGGGATCTCCCATCCCAGAAGATTCCCCCAAACCTGAGAGGTCCCCTGTCCAGAGGGATCCCCTTCCCTGAGGGGTCTTCTCTCCCTGAGGGATCTCCCATCCCAGAAGGTTCCCCCAAAGCTGAGTGGTCCCCTGTCCAGAGGGATCCCCTTCCCTGAGGGGTCTCCTCTCCCCGAGGGATCTGCCATCCCAGAAGGTTCCCCCAAAGCTGAGTGGTCCCCTATCCAGAGGGGTCCCCCATCCTTGAGGGTTGTCCCACCCCCAAACCTGAAGGCAGCCATCATTCTGCCCCCCATGTCCGTGGCCGTCAGCTGTGGGCCGAGAGGTGACTCAGTGCCTCTCTCTGCACGCCGTCTCCCTCATCTGTGATGGGGTGATCTGGTCAACAGCACAGGAAGAGACGCATCACTGGTCTCCGGGGAAATCTCATCAGAACCACGTAAGATGCCACCTTACACCCACGGATGGCGACAAAACGAGACAAACCAGATACTAACAAGTGCTCGTGGGGCCTTGGAGAAACCGAGGCCGTCGGGCTGCTGCTGGGGCTCTAAGATGCCGCCGCCATGCACACCAGCCTGGTACCGCGTGGCCCGGCGACTCCACTCGTGGGTGCGCACCCGAGGGACGGAACACAGGGACCCAGATACCCGGACACGAATGTTCAGAGCGGCACAGGAACCGAACGGTGGAAACAGCCCAGATGTCCATCAATGAATAAACCGATAAAAACCTGGGGCCCATCCGTGCCATGGGAAACCACGCAACCATAACACGGAGCGACGCGCACGAGCCCCGCGCCACGGCTGGACCAGCCTGGGAACGTCACTCTGGCTGAAAGCCACCGGACACGGGAGGCCGCGTGTTATACGATCCTCTTGATAGAAAATGTCCAGAGCGGGCGAATTCAGAGACAGAGAAGATTCGTGGGGGTGGGGGTGGGGGTGTAGCAAGTGACTGCTAATGGGTCCGGGTGGGACTCTGTGAGGTGCTGGAAACGTCCGGAGCCAGGCGGAGGGCGCGCACCCCTCACGCGTTGTGGCTGAGTTTACGTGCGTGTCACCTCGGGCAGCAAACAGGAAATCCTGCAATAACGGTGGGAGGACCCCCACTGCTGGGTCACAGATCCCAGCGTCAACGCCCCCCACCCCAATGTGGCCCTCTCCTGACAAGGCCCTGGAAACTGCCCCACCCGGGAGACCCTTGCCACGGAGGAGTGCGCGGAGGGTCCACGGCCCTGCTGGCGCCCGCGGGGAGGACCGTGCATCTGGTCCCAGCCTGCAAGGCGGCGGGGCGGGACTGGCAGCAGAGGGACCCTCCCCAGCTGAGCACAGCTGGCCAGGACCTCGCTGCCCCCTCCCCGGGAAAGGGCTTGTGTCCAGGGAGGCTTGACTTGGGGGCTGAGCAGAGAAATGCATTTCCAGCCCCAAGACCCACTGCCCCCCCGGCCTAAAGCTCCACAAGAGACCCCTGACCATTGTCCCCGGGCCAGCCCGCCCTGACCACCAGCTTTGTTTGAGCTCCAGAAAGGGCAGAGGTCGAGACCCGTGATGTTTCAGGGTGACAGGGTGACACACACCCTCTCCACAGGCCCCCCACCCTCATTTTCTTTCTGTGCTGAGAGAACAATGCGCGTTGCAGACAAGGCGGGTGCGTCTGCACTCTGGAGAGGCTCCCCTCGGCCTCTCCCTGGAGGGCAGGAGGCGGACCGGCCAGCCACCACCAGCTCCGAGCTGCGGGGGTTGGGGGGCACCCCCATGATGGCTGGCAGGGCAGAAAGGGACCAGGTCCCCTGAGCCCCACCGTGCGCTGGCACCTCGTGTGGCCCGACTTCTTGGGATGGGGCAGCCGCCCCGCCCCAGGGCCCTGGCACCCAGCGTGGGGTTTGAGGAGGACACCCCTGACCGGTTCCCCAGTAGCCAGGCCCGTCGTGGGGCCTGCCTTGGGGCCTGGTGCTGCGTGTGAATCTCCCAGGCTTCCAGAAGATTCCTCCTCAGCCACCTCAGCCAGAAACCCGTCTGCAGTTTACAGCCAAGACCCCCACCAGGCCTTTCCTGGGGGAGGGGGCGGCGGCTCCTCTCTCCCGGACAAATGTTTCCTTCAGCGCTCCGGCTAATCTCTAGAATGACAAGGTTTAAAATTTAATTAGCAAGTTCCTCTTATGCAAACCCTCCTCATTAAACTAAGTGTCCTATTAGTTAAAATGAAGTCCCGTGGGGGCTGGATGTGGACCTAGGGCTCCTGCTGGGTGTGGAGCCTCGGGCTGACCAGCCCGTGGTAACTTGGGGTGGGTGGGGGGACGGCTCCTCCCCCAGTCCTTCAGGTGACACGCCAGGCGGCAGGACCCGGAGGGAGGGGCCACGGGCTGGGGGTGGGGCCAGGGCGCTGCCCGTAGGGCCCAGAGATGACTGTGCGGATCTCTGCTGCTTCCATGCCTGTGGGGCCGCTGGGACCCCCATCCCATCTCCAGGCCTGGGCTGGCCTGGCCGCGGGGAGGCCACTCTCAGCGTTGAGAAAGTAACGTGTCTGGCTTCTCTTTTCGTCACAAAAGTGATATTGATGCTCCTTGGAGAAAACGTGGCAACCTTACAGGACCCCTCCCCCCACCGTTAACTCTAACCAAGAAGCCACCTTGGTGTTGCTCCTTACACCTGCTCCCTCGGCCTGTGCCCACCGGCTACGTAAGCCACGTCGTCCTCATTTTGTGTCACTCCGAGGCCATTTCCTGGGCCGCTGAATGTCCCTTGAGATGCATTCTGCTGGTGGCCTTACCTGAGGTCTGGCTCTTTGGCCCCTCGCGTGGTTTCTGCTCGGCTCCTGGGGACGTCAGCTCCAGGCACGCGGGGACCCGGTCCAGCCTGGGCAGGTCGGCCACTCGCCTGCCCCTTCCCCCATGCCCCAGAGTCTGGAGCTGTCTGACCAGGACCCACCTGGTCCTGGGGAAGGGTCAGCATCTTTCCTCTCCAGGGGCATCTTCCTGACCAAAGGGAACAACCCCTGTGTTGCCTTCCTCTTCCTTTCTGGAATGTTCCATGCCAAGGCCACTCCCCATCCCCTGTCCTTAAGTCCCCCTGTCTCTGATGGGGCTCAAGCGCGGTCTGGGAATCCATGGTCACCTTCATGGCTCCCACCCCAGCCCCAGCTCTCTCCTCCTCCCCCGAGGGTTCCTGGCTTGAAAATGTAGTTTCTCAAACTGTAGCCAAGGGGCGACTGCTCTCAGAGGCTCCTGGGGGCTCCCCACAAGTCCTTAAAAGCCTGTGTTCCTGGCGGTGGGCCCGGGGCCAGCGAGGGGAGGCGCCCATCCCATCGGGTGGGTGTGCATCCGGGTCAGAGACTGGCAGTTCTCAGCCTGGCATCTCTGGAGCGTGGATGCCGACCAGGCTGGAGGACCCTGGGGGGACAGCTGGCTGAGGGTGGACACCAAGAGGCGCTTCCAGCCCCCAGGGAAGCTGGAGCACCAGTCCCATCCTCACCCAGAGCCCTGCCCACCTTTCCTTTGCCCTGGCCTCACCCCCTCGGGGGCCTCTCGTGCTGCACCCCCAACACCTGTCCACAGGCCAGGACTGCCTTCTCCTTCGGCTGGCTGGCGGTCCCTCCCTCCCCAAGCCCAGCCACGCAGGCCTACCCCGCCCTTCGGCCCCATGAGCTGGACGACACCCGATGGGCCTGGAGGTTCGCACCCACCCCCGTGGCTCGCACCCCCAACCCCTACATCTGGCCATCCTTCTCGTCCATCTGGCCCTTTGTGCGTGGGCCACAGGCGGGTGGGCAGGCACTCCACGAGGGTCCAGGAGGGCCGCGGCCCGCCTCCCCCAAGGGGCCCAGCCGGCCCGCCTCCTGTCACTGTCCTTCAGCAAACCCTCTGAGGAATTTCTCAGTGGAGCTCTCTCCTGATTTCTCATGGCTGGGGATGAGAGGGGTTCACGCGCCCAGGGTCGGCGGGGGGGGCGGGGGCACAGTGGGGGATGGGGAGCTAAGCAGGGGTGGGGGGCCCTGTTGTCTCCAGTCCCCTGCTGGTCGACCCAAATCCAAACTGTCCCTCAGTGACACGGTGGCATTTGCAAAGCCCCACCCCCCCGCCCTGCCCATGGTATTTTGCAAAAGGAACCCCAAACAACTTGTTCTCTTAGGAGTGGGCACAAGCTAACTCAGGAGAAGGCAGAACCACTCGTGGGATTTAGGGGGGGCTACATATTTGTGGCTTCCTGTTTTTGTCTGGGTCAAAATAACTCGGTCCATTAGTTTTTGATTCCGACTAAACTGTTTAAATAACCGGTTTCAGCTTTTAGGCCGATCTCTTATTAACTCTGTAAGCTCTTGGAAATACGAGAAGACAGCTCTCCACGTCTGTCCGCGTAGGGTGTGTTTTAGACACGGACAACCTGGGCCTGAGGGACCCTCCCTTTGTGTCCGTGGCTGAAGTGGCTTTAAGTATTTAAGTATTTAAGGGAGTTTAATTGAGTCGTAGAAGTTCCTGGACATCGCTCTTAGAGTTTGCTAAGCTCTGTCGGTGAATCGTATTTGTAAACTAAAATTTAGAACTTAGGAAACAACGCGAGTTTCGAGTTAATTGAATTTCTGAAAAACCAAAGTAATTACACTGAATACTCTTCTTTTTCTGTTTTTTTAAAGAGAGAGCACAAGCAGAGGGAGAGGGAGAAGCAAACTCCCCACTGAGCAGGGAGCCCGATGTGGGGCTCCATTCCAGGACCCCGAGATCATGACCTGAGCTGAAGGCAGACGCTTAACCGACTGAACCAACCAGGCGTCCCTGAATACTCTTCTTTTTATGCTAAAAAAAAAAAAAAGAACATTCTAGAGCACAGAATACTTAACAAATTAAATCTTTGTTGTCCAACTTCACGCTGGGCTGTTGCGTCCTCTGGGTGGTCAGAACCCCTGTCCTCGCCCACCCCTCCTCTCGTGCATCCCCCAAAGAGAGGTGTTCGAGTCCAACCCCCGGGATACACGAAGGGGACCTGCTGTGGAAAAGGTCTTTGCAGATGTAATTGAGTGAAGATGAGGTCATAGTAGGTTGGGGTGGGTCCTAATCCAGTGACTGGTGTCTCCAGAAGGGAGTGATCAAGGAGACACACGGGAATAGGGCCATGCGAAGACAGAGGCAGAGATGGGTGGCGCTGGGACAGGCCGGGGGAGGGGGGCCGCCAGGATCCCGGGCACCACCAGAGGCCGGAGGGAGGCCTGGGGCAGACCCTCCTCGGAGCCTGCAACGGAGCTAGCCTGCCCACGCCTTGATTTCGGACGGTGGCCTCCACAGGCGGGAGAGAATACGGGTGTTTGAAGCTGGTGCGTCTCTAATACTTTGCTATGGTAGCCCCCCAGGCCTGCCACCCGGTGCTGATACCAGCCCCGTGATGTGATGTGGGTCCCTCGGGTCCCTGCCATGCGCAGGGCACAGGGTGAGCGGGAGTCTGCGGGACCTGAGAGAGTCAGCGGGGCGCCTGCCGGGGTCCCAGTCTTCCAGGGGCCTGGCCCTTCCTTCCGTGGCCTGCCCACGCCAGCTGGGCCTGTCCTTCCCTCCCGGGCTGCCCCGGTAGCCGCACAGCCTGTGGGCATCTGCAGGTTCAGCCTGCAGCCCAGTGGTGCCCCGAGTCTTCCAGGGCCTATTTATAGGCTGAGGGGGTGGGGAGCAAGCACGGTGGCTGACCCTCCCCCCACAAAGGCCCCCGCGACCCTGCCTGGCCCTCCCCAATCTGCCAATATTAGAAAGGATTTGTGTCCCCGATAAATAATGCAAAGTTAAATTACATCCGCTCCGGCTTAAATTTTCATATTCCTATTTCTCATCTCCATAAAGAAATTCTGCTCGTGGGCCTCCCAGGGTGGCCTCTGTCAGCTGCCAGGAAGCTCCTAATGAAATTGCTCCTCCGGGGGGCGGCCGGGCAAGGGGTGGGGGCGGCCCCCTGCCGGGGGAAAAGGTAAAAGGCCGGAGTTCAAATTATTTATCTCCCTAATAACGTAACCGATCGCAGGCATCGAGCGGCCTCGAGCTAGGGCAGGCGGGTGATGCATGAGGAGGCGGGCTGGGGAGGCGTGGGATCTTCCCGGGAGTGACCCCACCACAAGGGCACAGCAAGGACAGGCCTTAGAGATGGCTGCAGAGTGGGGATCCCCCCACAGCCAGGGAGAGGTGGGGCCAGCGGGGCTCAGGGAGTGAGCATGACCCACACGCCCTTGAGAAAATGCAGGAGGAACGGGGCACAGACGCTTCCTTGGGGTCTCGGCCCCTTTTGCCGTAGCTGAAATCAGGGGCTGGCTTTTGCCCACTTTCTAGTGGTTTTCCCAGACCTGGGACAAAGCAGGTACTTGGAAAATGTTGGGTGCACGGTGTTGCCCACTGAGGGACCTCCCAGGGGTACAGGCAGGAGGGGAGACCCTGGGCTTGCCCCGGGGGGGGGCCAAGGGGCCAGATGGAATGAACTGGAATCCCAGGCAGGATGGGGAGAGTCCCCTGCGGGCGGATGGCCTTGAAGGACCAGGGGGAGGAGTTCCCCACCTAGGGAGCAGCCCTGGGAGGAAGGGCATGTGGCCAGAGTTTGGGAAGGAAGCAGCCAGGCCTGGGAAGCCCCCAAACCAAGACAAAGATCTGCAGCTAGAATTTAAATCCCCGGTTACCACTGCAAGGAAGGGGGCGCCCACCTTGTGCGCCCTTCCAGACCGCAGGGTCCTCCAGCATCGGACCTCCGTGCGCCCCTCTGCTCCGCGAATTGCATCACTGGAGCAGGACCAGGGTCCCCAGCTGGTTCACCCAGGCCCTGGTGGCCATCCCCTGGGTCCCCTACCTCCAGAGGGGTCAAGGTGAGCCCTTGCCTGGCTGAGTGCTGCAGCCTCGCTGTCCTGCATCTTGGCCCCACACCCCACTTTCCCTCCCACCCGGGTCCAACACCCCAGGTTGGAGAGCCCCAGACCCTGGTTGGACAAGGCAGCATGGCCCGGGTTTCCTGCCTCCCTCTCTGGCTGCCGCACCCCACCCCCGTATTTATGGCCACTTAATCTGTGTGAGCGGCCAGCCCTAATATATCTCCAAGTATTGATCAGCTTTAGGCTGATAGAAGTTCAAGCTCACAGGGCCTCGCTCTTTGACCCCCAAATAGGGTATGAATCTCAATCGAATAGACTGATATTCGCACATGGCTTCTACCCCGGGCTAGAGGCTGCAGGGAAAATCAATGGAGAGTACTAATGACTCACGATTTATAGAACACCTGCCATTTTAATATTAGAATAAATGTTATATTGCAAAGGGAGGGGACACAGGGGGTCTCAGGGAAAATATTTCTTAGAGAGCCTTTTCTGCTGGAAAATGATGTGCGTGGAATTTTATGAAGTCAAATTTATAGACCTCATTTAGGCTTATAATTTAAAACTGCTTATGAGAAAGACATTAAGTAGAGTGCTGGGGTGGGGGGGGCAGGGGCTGGATGAGTGGGTGGTCCCAGAGCTGGAGGTGGGGGGAAGCTGCAGGGAGGGGGTCCAGGGTGCCAGGGTGGGGCTCCGCCAGGGCCTGAGCAGCTGGGCATCTCGGGGAGGCAGTGGGCAGGGCAGGATTAGTCCAGGGCAGGGGCCAGCGGTGGGGGGTGGCACCGGGGAGTCTTCGCTGCAGGGCAGCAGGCCTGACCCAAGAAGGTAAGTCTCCCCGCAGGTGTCCACATCACCCCAGGCGAAGCCGGGCACGTGTGTGCATGAGTGTGCACTCCGCATGCTCACGGGGCACTGCCTGTCCCCACGCCGTGCCCACGTGCACACCCCCCTCCCCGCTCTTCCGCAGCCTCTCCTCCACCTCCTCCTCGAGAACCACTTCTCTGATTTCCCTGCTGAAGAAAATTCTCGGTCCCAGCTTCCCACCCCTACAGGGACTCCAAGGCCCCTGTGTCCTGGGCTGGGTGAAGGTCAAAGGGATCCCCTAAACTTTGTCATTTAGATAAACTCTGCTGGGTGCCTGGGGGCGGATGGGCACCACTGTCTGGTAGAAGTGGGCTCGGGCCCAGCAGGGCTTCGCTGTCCGGTCTGATACGAAGGCAAGAGGCAGCCACTCCCCTCCCGCGCCCCCCGCGCCCCCCGCCTCCCCCGCCCCGTGGCAGCCTGACCCCCAGGCAGAGGCAGGCCCTGGGTATGGAGGAGAGGACCGGGAGGCCCAACCCAGCTGGCACGGCCCCTCCGAGGGTCTGTGTGTCTGATGGAGACCGCTGGGGCCGCCTGTGGCTGAGCAAATGCTTTCCCTCTGGGCCTCAGTTTCCCCAGCTGTGTCTGGAGAGCTTCCTCAGACCCTGGCCTGATCCCGCACAGTCCCTGCCAGGAACATGCCTGCCCACGAGGCCTGGCCTTGGGGATCTGGCATTTCTGGAGGAGGGCTGGACGGGGCAGGAATTAGCCTTTTCCTAAGCTGTATCCTCTTCCCCAGGACGCCCCTCCAGGTGTGGGGCTCCTCGCTGAGAGCTGGGGAGACAGCTTTTTGGACGCAAACCTTCCTCCACCCCCATCCAGAATTGCTGCCTTCCCTGCCAGGCTCTCGGGCTTTCCCCAGCGCGAGGTGACGACTCACTCTCCTTCGTAAGCTCCTTGCACGCTGCCCATGGCGCCCACTGTGGGATGGGCATATTTTACATTTCCGACTTTATTAAAGGAGTGTGTGGAGCTTGGGAATGCTGCCTTCGCGGTGGTCAATTCTGCTTCTGGAGGCCATAAATCTCCAGGCCTATGATTTGTGACTCCGCACTCCCGATAAATTAAATCTTTCTTGATGAAAAGGTTGGAGCTCCCGGCTCTGCTTCAGGTCACTGTGCTTGTCCAGAGTGAGTGGTGAGGGGCCCCGGGCGGGGCTCCCCGCTGCCCCCCACCAGCTGCCTGCCCACAGCGGGGAGCGGGGAGCGGAGAGGTGGGGGGGCCAGCTAGGCAGCCGGGCAGAGGGGACGCGGCTCCCTGGCAGAGCCTGGCCCTCGGTGGCGCCTTGCTGCCAGACGCGCAGCCAGCTCCCTCCGGATCCTCAGCTGCCAGTGGACATTTTAGCTCTTGGTCTAAAATGTCTGCAGATCTCCAAAGGAAGAAGAACAAAGCCGTTCTTGCTTTTCTCAGAGGGCAGGGTCGCAGGCGACCAGGCCTGTGCAGGGAGACCTGCGGGCATTGCCCAGGCCCTATCCTGCGGGCTAGCCTTGGGCAGTTCCAGAACCGACTTCTGGGGACCTTCCCTGCTGGGGCCTGGGGGGCAGGGTTCAGACCACTGGGCTCCTGGGTCCAGCTTCTCAAGCCACACCTCCCCCACATCCTCTGAGCCGAGGTCCCTAACCTGGGAGCTAAGACGGGCCACTGACTCCTGGCCCAGCGCCGAAAACACACATGCTGAGCTCTGGGCCACCGCTAGCCGCCCGTCGGGCTGGGACCGACAACTGCCCTAACTTCCTCTGAACACAGAGGGCTGGACCCGAATGCCAGGCTCCTGCACAGTGGCTTCTAGAAACAGCGAGGAAAGCATTATCCCTCCAGCCCACTCTGGGCCGACGTTGGAGGTCTGCGCCAGGGACGACTGGACCCTGGGCAGGAAGTGGCCAGCGTCCCGTCGGAACAAGCCTCTGACCCCAGAAGGGTTTGAAAGCCGTTCACAGAATCATCCGGGACTTTAGACCTGCTCTTGGAAAACGGTGCAGGTCTGTCTCAGAAACCAAAAGGAATGAGGTCTGCATTTTGGAACAAAAAGATTTATGGCCGTGGTTAAGAGTTGATCCCAGGGAAAGTGCTGGAGGAATTGCTCTGCCACGGAACAGAATCTCCCAGAGCCCAGCAAACCGGGCCAAAGTCCACACAGCAGCCGGAGCTCGGGTTTCAGGGTTTCAGGGTGGTGTCTGGGAGCCCACATTCCTGCCCGGCAGGGGCTTAGGCTCTGGCACCCGACACAAAAGCCCTAACCCCAGGCTTCCTGGGACTCCATTATGCTGATGAAGCTCTCAGGCCTTTTTGGCTGATTGCTTTTGGGAGAGCTGCCCATCTGGGGGGCCGCTGGGAAGTCCCATCTGGGAGGGGTGGGGGGCCATCCCGGGTCAGCGCCGACTGGTGAGGAGAGGCCCATTTGAACACCAGTAACTCTCCGGACTAAACACAGGTGTGCCTTAGCCCCCTGGGCCCCCCCGAGCCGCCAGAGCTGAGCTCAGGGAGGAAAGGGGGGCAGGAAGTGGCCTGGCAAGGATCCAGGGACCTTTGGGTCCAACATCCTGGGGGCTCAGTTTCCTGCCCAGTGAGGAGGGTCTATCACTGGGCTTCTGGGCCCTAGGCCCCGGGCACGGCTGCTTCACTGGACAGACTGTGGGTGAAGCTGAGACCAGCAGCAAGACCACAGCTGCCAGGCTAGCCCACGAGGCTTTGGGACAGAGGCTCCTGGCGGTCGGGGGCATGTTCAGAAAGGTGCCCCCGGAAAGGCCCCCCCGCCGCTTGCCCAGGTGTCTGTTCACACCTGCCACCTCACTGCCCCGGACCCTCAGGTCTGCCCCTCCCGCAGGGAGCTCGCAGTCAGGGCGGGCGGGCCAGCCAGGGGGCAGCCCAAGGCCCAGTCCCTCGCCCAGCTCACCCATCCCCACCCGGCCCCCAATGCCTTGGCTCCTTTCTGACTCTCTGGCCTCAGGGCCTTTGTACCTGCTCTGTCCTCGGCCTGGCTCACCCTTCTACATTGGCTCCCTGGACACCTTGCATGTGGCTCACAGCACTTGGGGTCACTGTGGTGGGGCCCGGCCTGCGTGCTGGGTCGCTGGGTTGGGCCAGAGCGGGAGAACCTGGGGCCAGTGGAGGGGGTGAGAGGTGGAGGGGGCTGGCGGTGGGATTCAGGGCACCTTGCTCCAAAATGCCATCCCCGGGCATATCGAAGACTTGAAGCTGATGGAATCTCTCCCCAGATCTGTCCGGAAACCCTCCTGTGAGAGGCAGTCTCCCCACACCCGGGGGATAGGAGCACCCTTATCTCCAAAGGCAGGGGGGACCCAGGGAAGAACTGGGACAAGCAGGCCTCGCTCAGCAGTCCCCAGGTCACCCCGCTGCCCCCACACTGCTTGACCTGTCGTGCTCCTCCAGGACGGAACTACAGATGCATGCGTGTGCTTTTCTTCTGTTCATCTGTGTTTATCAGTTTACCTCTCAGACCTGCCAGGGATGCTAAGAGGGTCGAGGAAATTTCTTGCTCCCGTGTGCTGGCGTGGGTCAAGTGTGGAGCCGGATTCCAGGGGCGACAAGGGGCACAGATGCTCAGCTCTGGGGCCACACGCCCCTGGGACTGTCAGTGGCCTGGCCCCTGTAACAGTGACCACAGACCGGGGAGCTTCACACAACGGGAACCTACTGTCTCCCGATTCTTGAGCCTCAGTCCCAAACCAAGATGTCCGCAGGGCCGCCCTCCCTCCAGCCACTGTAGAGGAGGGGTCCTGCTCGCCTCTCCTAGCTCCTGGTGGCCCCAGGTGTCCCTTGGGCCATGGCCACATCGCCCCAAGTCTCTGCCTCCTTCACACGGCTTCTGCTCTGAGCCTGCACCTCTCCCCTTCTTACGAGAACCCCGGTTTTTGGATGTAGGGCCCACTCTAACACAGGAGGATCTTGTCTCTGAGATCCCTGGGTCTGTCCCTCACTGGTTGACCATGAGCACCGGCCAGCCTCCGTGCCTCCACGCGTCCCTCTGTAAGGTGGATGTGACCATCCTCACTTAGAGAATCGGCAGCCTCTAAGAGGCTCCCTGACCACCTGCTTGAACTTTGGACTGAGAGCAAAGTCCCTGACAGCCAGGCGGGCCCAGGATTCGAAGGCCTGGGGCCAAGCTGAGAGCTTTCCTGCTCTCCCAAGTGAAGCATCTGGGCCTCAAAGAGGTGTCTCCGAACGTCTGTGCCCAGCTGGAGGGGGACCATTGATTCAGGTGCGTTTCTAGCAATTTCTGACTATCAAGGCATCGGTCTGTGGGGAATGGATGGTTTTGGGTCAGCAATGATGGGCCCAGGAGGGGTGTGCTGGTCACCTCTCTGGGTCACTACAGGGGCCCCGGCAGCCTCTGTCCACTGAAGCCTGTGGGCCTGAGGTCCGGGAGCCCCTGCTCTGGCTGCCCACCCTGCTCTCACATGCTGGGTTTGGACAGAGGACCGAAGGCTTGCTCGGGCCCTGCTGTTCACCAACCACCTCTTCCAACAGTGCTGGCAGGGGGGTCCCAGCCCCCATCCCGCACACCCTCATGCCGGCCCGTGGGGGCTCCCCAACCTGGACACTATTACCACCAGCAACAGTCATGGCTACGAGCCGCGTGGCGGGACCCTGCCAGGCACCAAGGGAAGATGACTCGACATCTTAGTGGATCCTTGTAGCAGTTGATGCAACGGGGCCCATCACCAACTTAAAGATGAGTAAACTGAGCCTCCCAGAAATGACATCACTCACTTAAACTCACAGGATCTTCAGGGGCTGGGGGCAGGGCACCAGGCCCAAGGCCACTTCCAGCTGATGTCAAAGGCTTGCTGCCCCCCTCCCCTTCTTCTCCCACATCCACATCTTGAAGTTTTCCAGCAGCACGGGAACCCCCAGAGGCCCCCACCAGCCTCCCCAGAACAGCCTCCGAGGCTGGGGGTGGAGGGAAACAGGCTCCAGGGCCCCATGAACACTGTGTGGGGAAGTTGGGGACCCTCCACAGCTCAGAGCTCACGCCTTGATGCCCCAGCTCCCCCTAGGCACCTTGCCTCATTCCTGTCCACCCAACACCAGGGCAGCAGGTGTGGGTGCTGGGCAGGGGGCGATGGCAGGTATGGGGGCTGGGCAGGGGGCGAAGGCAGGTGTGGGTGCTGGGCAGGGGGCAAGGGCAAGGACAGGTGTGGGGGCTGGGCAGGGGGCAAGGGCGAGGGCAGGTGTGGGTGCTGGGCAGGGGGCGACGGCAGGTGTGGGTGCCGGGCAGGGGGCAAGGGCAAGGACAGGTGTGGGTGCTGGGCAGGGGGCAAGGGCGAGGGCAGGTGTGGGTGCTGGGCAAGGGGCAAGGGCGAGGGCAGGTGTGGGTGCTGGGCAGGGGGCGAGGGCAGGTGTGGGTGCTGGGTGGGGGCAAAAGGGCCAGTTTCGGCCGCCAGGCAGCTCTGCCAAGGACCTTGGGTGCCAGCCTTGAGCCTGGGGCTCTCTCGTTGGTGGGGGAGGGGGAGACTGACTCCCGGGCTGGCATCAAATTGCGCAGGACGGAAATCAGACCCTGCGCAGCCTACATCTGAGAAGGGGACATTCTTTGTTTGCTCCTGGAGGCAAATTCCAGCCTCCTGGTGTCCCCTCTGCAATTCTGTTGACTTAATTTGGCTTTTGTCTGGGGGGCCCCCGGGGGGGCGGATTACCCGGGGGTCCTGTTACAGTGAGTTCAGGGGCCAGTAGCAGAGGTGAGCTTGAGGCCTGTTTTCCTGTTGTCCTGGTAACAACCTGGCCGCTCTGGGCTCCATCAGCAGCATCGGCGGCAAGGCCTGCCCTGGGGAGCAGGCAGGGTGGATGCCCCCCGCCCCCGTGTGCGGCCAGGGGTTGGGGGGCGTTCCAGCTGGAGAACATCAATCGTAAAAGTCCTGAAGTGGGAAGACCTAGGCGTGTCCCAGGACCTGGAAGGAGGTCGAGGCAAGGAGAGGGAGGGTGCCAGACAGCCGGTGGGGAGGGACAGACATTGCGGCGATAAAATGGGCACTGTGGGTGGATGGGCAGGCTTGAGTGGGGTCCACTTTACAGAAGAGAAACTGAGGGTCAGAGTGGCTCAGAGGCAGCACTCTGGTGATGCAGCTGATGGGCTGAGCTGGGATCAAATCCCGGACCGGGGGTTTCAATCCACCTGTGATCACTGCAGCCTGCGCCCACTCTTCCGGGGGTCCCCGACCAGAGTGAAGACCCCAGTCCAACTGGGCAAGCAGCCTTGTACACATACTCGCGAACAATGAGTCCCCCAGGCTGGTGCAGTGTTGCTGGGGGACGGGTTGGGGGGCCCGTGAGCCCTGGCGCTGCCCCCCCCACCCTGTGGCTGGCTGACCTCTGCTGCCCCCTGGCGGCCACCCCAGCCGGGGAGCATCCACCCCGCTATTACCTCGAGGCTTCCTCTCAGGCCCAACCTGGGATTCTGCAAACAGGTTCACCAAATTGTCAATTAAGTGAAAATCAATCCTGAGCCATTCATCATGGGCCGCCATCGATCGGGGCCCCTGGGGAGCGATTGAGGCCAAGTGCAGCCCCGCATCTCCTGCACCAGGGCAGCCTCTGCGATCCATCATCTGGAAGGGCCACTGCGCCCATGGGGGCTTGGGGCCGGCCTGGGCAGTCGGGTGGAAACGGGCACAGGGGCCTCTGCCCACGGAGCTTCCTCTCCTCCCATCAGCCCCCACACACCTGCCCCTTCCCTGCCCCCGCCCACCCTCGCCTTCCCTGAGGACTAAGACCCTCCATCCCTCTCCTCGCTGGCTCTCTCTCATGGTGCCCACGAGGACCCTGGGGTCCCTCATGAGGGGCCATAGCCAGGGGTCCCGAAGTATGTGGGAGGAGACGGACCCTCCTCCCATCCTTAGCCTCCCCTCTCTGGCCTCCCCACAGTGGGCACCCTGATCTCTGCTCTCCCATCTCCCCCACCCCCAGCATGGGGCCATAACCCATGTGACACCTTAATGCACTGAGCTGAGCTCCAGTCACCCCCTCCAGTGAAGCCCCCATCCAGGGACCAGTCTCGGAACCACAGGTCAGGGATGCATCCCCAGGAGACCAGAGCCCCCACAACTCCCCCATGACTCCCCGCACACACCTGGGAAGTCTGCAAGCCCCAGAGACACACACTTTTCTTTTAGAATTCCTTCACAGTACAGCACTCGGGTCATTATTTCTATGTCAGGAAGAAACAAACCGCCTCCACCCTGCCTGCAGTCAGCTTGTTCCCAGGCCCCTTGATGGAGTTGCACCAGCCCAGACCTCTGGAGCCTCCCAGCAGGCCATGGCTGGGAGCCCATGCATGTGGTCAGTGCTTGGGGGCTGGACGCCTTGTTCTATAGGCCAGTGGTGTTTCTGGTGGAGGGGCCCCTCTGGGCACCCTCGTAGTCTCCACGGGACAGATGAGAGCATGACAGGGAGACTCCCAGCCCCTCTTCCTGGGCTTCAAGGTGGAAACCAGCAAGAGTGGAAACCACCTCCCTCCCCCCGCTGGAGCTCAGGATTTGGGCTGAACATGAGGATTGTTCCATGAGGACTGGAAGCAGCCAGGCACTCGGGTGTCTTACAAATGTTGACCCCATGGCTCTCCTGCTTGCACTTCCAGGGTCAGTTCATAGCTGGCCAGGCTAGACCACTTTCTGTGGGCCATGTACTGTGACACAGAGGAGGGTGGGTCATGCCACCTGCCCTCATGGAGCCCAGGCAATGAGCAACCTGAGTAGGAGAAAAACTCTTTGCTCAAAGACACACTTGGAGTATCACTCATTCATTTGTTGATTTATTCACCCAGAAATATTTATTGAATCATCAGAGAACTTTAGCTTCTACCCATGACAGAGTAATAGGAACTGAATTTGCCCTCAAACTAAAAAGAAACAACAGCAAAATATATAAAATATGTATGTGAAACAATGGTCTTCTAACATTGGAAGACAGACAGCTCAGGACAGGGATCCATGGATGTGGGAAGCAAATGAGGTGCTTGCTTTCAGGCCTGGCATGGGGAGAGGAACCCACAGAGAGCCAGCAGTCCTTGGAGAGAAGGCTATGCAGACAGAGGGGGCTTCTGAGAGCCACAGAGCTTCCCCCAGGAGTCTCTGGTTGCCTGCCCAGCCTGTGCATGAGCTGTGAGGGCCCGGGGCTGGAGAAGAACCACAGGAGAGGAAGAGGAATCCTCGGAACTCACACAGGGCTGGGAGGGTTTAGAGGTGTCCCCCAACCCGAGTGGAAAACCCCATAATACACAGGCCATCAGGTGGAACACTCAGAAAGGTCTCACCTCAGCACTGGGGCAAAATTAGCCTGGAACTAAGGATGCTCTAACAGACCAACAGAGCTCAATAGTCAGCATCCGAAGAGGCAAACTATTCCCAATAATATCACTACATCCCAGAACAAAGCTCATGAGGATTTATAGGGATACAAAATATCCTTCACCGGAGGGGGTGAAATCTACACTGTCTAGCACCCAAGCAAAAATTACTAGGTATGCAGGGCTCCCTGCTCGGCAGGGAGTCTGCTTCTCCCTCTGACCCTCCTCCCTCTCATGCTCTCTGTCTCTCATTCTCTCTCTCAAATAAATAAATAAATAATCTTTAAAAAAAAATTACTAGGTATGCAAAGAAGCAAGACAATATGTCCCAGGATGAGTGGAAAATCAATAAAATGAGTCAGAAATGATGCAGGTGAGAGAATGAGCTGAGAGGGCTGTCGGGACAGGTGCTGGAGCCGTGCTCCCTACACTCCAGGAGGAGGGAAGGCTGAGCATATAAAGGAGGGCGTGGAAGACACAAAGGCTGGAATCACATCTCTGGAGAGGAAAGACCACAGCATGGAATAGATAGACACTAGAGAAAGGTAGGTGGCACATGAACTCAGAGACACGGCAACAGAAACACAGAGGGAAAAGGCCACAAAAGGTAGCCTAATGCACCTGCTGCTGGAGTCCTTGAGGTTGAGGACAGAGTAGGGGAAGTACATGAGGAATTAATGGCCAAAACCTTCCCCGAATTGATGGAGCCTATAAACCCACAGGTCCAAGAGGCTCTACAAACCCCAAACACAAGAAATATGAAGAAAAATGATGCTGAAGCTCATTACGTTTCTTAAAACCAGCAATGAAGAAAGAGTGTGCTGCATACGTGCAGAAGGACAGCCAGCTCTTCTGCAGAAGCAGTGCGGGCATCTTGACGGCTCTGAAAGAAAATACTCATCACCACTGAATTCTACAAATGGGGAAGTCTCTGTCAAAAATGAAGTGAAAGAAGGGCCTTTCAGGCATAAAAAAGCTGAGAGAATTCTTCACCAGCAAACCCACAGTGCAAGAAATGTTAAAGGAAATCCTTCAGACAAAGAGAGAATTATTCCCCGTGGAAAGATCAATCTACACAAAGAAATGAAGTGCACAGGGAATGGAAACCTTATGGGTAATAGAAAATGCTTTCTTTGTAATAAAAAAATTGTTAAATCATTGACTGTTTTAGGCAAAAACTGTGATAATGTATTACGGGGTGTCCAGGGAAGGAGAACAGACAGTAGGGGACACCAACAACCACAGTAAACATGAACGGTCTGAACACCCCACTAAAACCCGGCACTGTGTTCTTCAGCTCATGTTGCAGGGTGCATTAGCCTGAGAGAATCTAAGCCCAGGAGAGAAGCCAAACACAGAAGGCCCATAGTGCTTGGTTCCGTTTCTAAGACCTACAGAGAATAGTCAAATTCCCAGAAACAGAAAGCAGGACACAGGCAACTGTGGGCTCTGTGCTCAGTGGGGAGTCTGCTTGGGATTCTCTCTCTCCCTCTGCCTCTGCCCCATCCCCCATTCGCACACACTCTCTCTCAAATAAATAAATCTTTTTTTAAAGATTTTATTTATTGGGACGCCTGGGTGGCTCAGTCCATTAAGCGACTGCTTTCAGCTCAGGTCATGATCCCAGCATCCTGGGATCGAGCCCCATGTCTGGCTCTCTGCTCAGCAGGGAGCCTGCTGCTCCCCCTGCTTGGCTCCCTCTCTCTCTGACAAATAAATAAATAAAGTCTTAAAAAAAGATTTTATTTATTTTTGCAAGAGAGAGAGAAAGAGTGAGAGATTGAGAGCACGAGTGGGGGGGGAGGGGCAGAGGGCGAGCAGGCTCCCTGCTCATCAAGGAGGCCGATGTGCGACTTGTTCCCAGGATCCTGAGATATGACCTGAGCTGAAGGCAGACGCTTCACCGACTGAGCCACCCAGGCACCCCTCAAACAAATAAAGCTTTAAAAAATAAAGAAAAGAAAAAGACAATGATTGTCAGAATCAATGGGAAAATCTCTGTGTGCCAGGCACCGCTCTGGGCACGTGGTCAGCAAGCACATCCTCCCCTGCCCCCAGCCCCACTCACCTGTGCAGGAGAGACCAGCAACAAGGAGATGCTGTGACGACTATTGGGAAGAGTGGGGGGGATGACAAGGCAAAACGCTCTGGAGGCCTTGGGGCCCATGGGTGCCAGGAAGAGGCTCAGGGCCAAGGGAGCTCAGGGCTGGACCCCACGTGGCCCATTTTAGCAACATTATTTATAATAGTAAAGGAATAGCATCCTCCCACGTTTCTAAGTGTCGGGAAAACTATTAAGGGTTTTATGCTACAACCAATCCATTGAGGATTTTGCAGCCATTGAAAAAATATTTTTCAAACAGAATATTGACTAACTTGGGAAAATGTCTGTTGCCAAAAGTGGACCACGTGACACAATTATGACATGGCACCCACGTTGTGTGTGCACACAGACATGCACATACACGTGCCCAGACACATACATGCACACGTGTGCAGGACACACGGAGATACACATACACGCGCACGTGCATGGACACACGCGTGCACTCACATGCACAGATACACATGTGCTCACACATGCAAAGGCACTCATGTGCACTCACAGAGACACACATGTGTGCACGGATGCAGACCCAGACACGTGTGCACGGACACCCACACACACCACACACATCCGGCATCTCCCCCACTTTTGCAGAGTTGGAATTAAGGGCCTTGTGACAGCCACTGGCCCAGGCCCAGCCACAGTCCCGAGAGCGACTCCGGGATTCCTCCCTTCCGTCCCAGGCTGGCCCCCAGGGTTAACACGCGGTGTGATGACTGAGCTCCCCCATCCGACAGGCCCTGCCCGCGGCCCGTGTAAGGGCACGTAAACAGCAAGGCCGCTTCTGTGCCCTTATGCACGGGCTCTGCGTCCCAGGAACAAATGAGAATCTTACTTGGATCCTCATAAATCTCCCATTCCTGACAAATCCGAAGGAAGATGGGGGCGAAGGAGAAAGGGGGCGGGAGAGAGCCGGAGACCCCTGCTAATTCTTTCCAACTGCTGTTTATTGAAATGAGACACCAGGGATAAACCAGAGCTGGATCGATAACGGTCTGTCTAATACAATCAGCCCAGGGCCTTGGCCGCCGGCCCCCGCCCCGGCCAGGTGAAGGCCGGGAGGAGAAAGGCCTTCGTGGCCCAGGCCTGGCTACCCGCCGCCCCACCCCGGGGAAGCTGCGCAGCCCCTGACCCAGGCCCTCCGACCCCTGGCGCTCCTCTCCTCCCCGCCTTCCTTCCCCACAGGCAGGCGTCTCTTCCCAGGGTTACCCCGAGATGTGAGCGGATCATGGGGAGCAGGGGTCCCACCCAGCCTGGCACACAGTCGCACCGTGTGCTGCACCCCAGATGCTCCAGCTTGCCTACGGCCCTCGTTCCGCACCATCACAGCGCCCGGGCTGGGAACACTTGGCCACAGCTGGCTCTGGGTAACCTGTACCCAGCCTGGGCCTCCGTGACCTCGTGTCTGTGAGGGCCCGGGCCCTGGTCTCAGGGAGGAGCAGCGGGATGGGGCACATGTGGGCTCCTGCTGGAGGCTGCATCTCCCAAAATGGACCTGACAATGTCGGCGGACCACCCTGCCCCTCTTATTGGGTCCAGGCTGCGCGGGGCCTCGTGAGTCCCAATGAGGAGTGTGGGCAACCCCAACCCAGCCTTGTGGGGTGGAGACCCCGGCCCCTCCCAGCTCCCAGCTCCCAGCTCCCAGCTCCCCAGAGCCGGTCTTGCTCTCCATGCACCGCGCCCACCCCTGCCCTCCAAGCTGACGTCTGAACGTGCAGGTAACCTATGACCTCAACTGAGTCGAGAAGCAGGCTTTGGCAGAGCCTGCCCCGATCCGCCGCCAGTGAGGACCAGTACAAGCCGGGGGGAGGACGGAGACAAGCAGGGCTGCAAGCAGGTGAGGTGGGGCCCAGACAGGGGCTCTGAGTTCATCAGTCGTTTGAAATACGCCCGCAGGCCACCTGTGTGCTGGCTTCCCCAGGATGGACCGGCCGGTCCGTCATAGGAGGGGGAACGACACAGGTCACAGCAGGGCATGCATGTCCCCTCCCCACTGCAAGGGAGAAAGTGCCAGAAATACAGCGGCCTTGAAGCTGTGTGGCCTTGCGGTTGGTCTCCTAGGACTGGCTGGGGAGGACGTCTACTCCTTCCCAGGTGAAGGGAGGGGGATGTTTGGCCCCCCGTCCTGCCGGGCTCTCTGGGGTGGGGGGTCTCTATCATGCTGGGCCTGAGGCAGGTACAGTGACTCAATCAACAAATCCCATGCCAGGCTTTGCCTGACCTCGAGGGTCAAAACTCAGCTTGTACTCGACCTCGTCGGGAGAACCAGCCTCTTTCCAGAAGACTCCAAGACGCGTCCCACATGCTGCTCCTGCAGGTGAGGGGCGATGGCACGGACCACCTGAGTGGGCGGGTGTGGCAGGGCCCAGGGCTAACGTGGAGCAGGAATGGGGCTCTGCTTCCTGACTGCGTGAGCGGAAGGGGAAATGGGCTGATCCCCCCTGGGTTCACCTCTCCAGCAGGGCACGGACACCTTCACCTGTCGGCAAGCTTTCCTGGAGGCAAGCGGCCCGAGCAGGGTTTGCCACGTCCCCTCTGCAGGGACGTGGGTAGTGGGGTGCTCAGCCAGCAAGGCAAGAGGCCTGGCCTCTACAGGATCACGAGGGAGCTGTCTGCCCTTTCTTCCTCTAGGAAATGTCTTTCTTGTGACTGGCCCCACGTGCTTTCTCCCCAAGGAAAACACAGGACAGTGGCATTGGAGAGACACCACTACCTGAGGGAGGGGAAGGCCACCTCTCCACCGGGTGACCCCTGACCAGTCACCTCTAGGCACCTGCTTCTAGAGGCCCGGGCCGCAGCGCCCCTTGCTCAGAGCTCCGCAGGCAGCTTCCCCCAAGTGCCTGGAAACAAGGCTGCCTCAGGAACGAGGGCACGGTGGGCAAAAACCGTCCAGGGCCCAGACCCGCAAGCAACCCTTCATCTACAACTCTGGCGCCCAAGGGAGGTCCACAGACCCGGGGAAGATGTGGTCATACAGAATGTGCTGGGCATGGCTCACCGCGAGAGCAAGAGAGCCAACCTGGAGACCCCCACTCGGTGCATCTGGGCCCGAGCAGGGGTCCATGGACTCACAAGCTCCAGGCAAGCTGGTGCTCTGGGGGAGTACCCTCACCCGGTGGCCCCCAAGACATAGCTCTGCCCAGCAGAGGGCCGACCCTCCAGGGCCGTCCCCATGCAGGCTGGAGTCCGGGGCTCTTGTCTGCGCACAACGCAGAGCTCTCCCTGGGTGTAGATCTGCTTCTGACTCTTCCTAACCCTCTGGCCTCAGTTTCCCCATCCTCAGGGGAGGGGTCCGGGGTGGCCCCATTGGTTCTGGGTGCTGATTGAAACGGCGTGCAGTGCACCCAGGAGGGGAGGATTCTGCATGCTCTCCCAGGAGAGGACAAGGTGACCATGGGCTCCTTTGCTTTGTTTTGAGTGCCCTGGCCCGGGGGGCAAGCTGACCGGGAAATACAGGGCACCACCAGACAGAGGGTGGGCACCACCAGCAGCCCGGCCGCCGCCTGGACCCCGAGCACGCGGAGAGGAGCGGCCAAGGAGGAGAGGAAATCAAAAGCAAATTATTTTTGGGATTATGGCTCTCAAGCCCCAGCAGGATATGGCCCATTTTTCAGAGCAGACAAAGCCATTTTCCGAGGGATCAATTTTGCCCGAGCAAGTCGCCTCCTCTCAGCCCACAATCCATCATATTTCCCCATTTGCAATTTCTCGTGTCTGAGTGTTTTAAGTTTCCGATGAATTATTTCATAAAGCTTTCTTTCCTCCTGCTGAAGCAAGGTGCCCGGGCCGGCCAGAGCCGCGGGCCGCACACACGGTCAGCCCTGGTCAGGGCCGTGGCGGCGGAGCCCCGAGTACGCAGGCCGGGCCACGAGGTGGGACTGCGGCGGGGCCGGGCCCCCAGCCACGCGGGGCGGGGGGGGGGCGGGTGCGGGCAAAGTTTTTGAAGAGATTTATTCTGATGTGCTGCTGAGGGAGGGTCATCCTTCAAGAGGCAGCGCGTATAAAAATTTCCCGGCCTGTTGATTGGTCTGTCACAGTGATTTGTGGCTCTCCCCCCGAGGTAATGGGGAGCAACTGGGCCCTTGAAAGGCAGTCGGACAGATTGCAGAGCCGAGCGGGCGGGAGGCCGTGGCGGCCGGCAAGATTTATTGACCTCGACCCACGGAGGTCCCCTCAGTGCTTTTAATCTGGCCTTTAAGCTTGTCACCAGCCCTGATTGCGGCCCGGCCGGCTCCCCGGGGCCCCACAGGGCAGAGGCACGGGGCCGCCCAGGGGCCTCGCCATCTGGCCTGCTGCCCCCGTGGGTGCCCCTGCCCCACGGAGGAGACACGTTGACCCGCTGCCGCCCTGATTTGCCACCAGCTGGGGCTGCTGCTTTTTTATAAAACAACTTTATTGAGATACAACTCACATCCCATACAACTTACCCTCTTAAAGCGCACGTTCGGTGGTTTCCACGGTGCTCGCGGGGCCGAGCAGCCATCACCGGGGTCCACCGCAGGACACGCTCCCCGCCCCAGAGAGAACCCCTGGAAACAGCTCTGCAGTTTCTTACTCAACTAAACAGACTCTCACCACACGATCCAGCCATCGCGCTCCTTGGTTTTTACCCAAAGGAGTTGAACACTCATGTCTGCGCAAAAATCTGCACACATGTATTTGGAGCATGTTAATTCATGGTCGCCAAAAGTTGGAAGCAACCAAGGTGCCCGTCAGCAGGTGAACAGAGTGGACGCGTGAGCCGTGGTCCATGCAGCGCTAAACAGAAATGTGCTACGAATCCAGGGAAAGACATGGAGGCAGCTTAAGTGGTATTAGTAACGGAGAGAAGCCGGCTGTAAAGCCATCTACGTGTGGATCGAAACCACCCTGAGTTCATGCCCTTGCCAGTTAAAACGGCCATCAGGACACGGACAAGAGGTGACAGGTGTTGGCCAGGGCACGGAGAAAGGGCCCTGGAGCACGGCTGGGGAACATACTCTCATGTATTTGGAAGTTGCTAAGGGAGTAGGTCTTAAAAGTTCCCATTACAGGAAGGAAGGGCTGTGACCCCGAGAGGTGAGGGGGGTCCACCGCACATGCACGTGCCCGTCGTGTGCCATGTGGCCCGCTGACACAACGTGGCGTGTCGCCCTTCACACGAGCATGATGCCTCCGAGGGTCACCGTGCCGCACTGAGCACGTCAGGGTCGTTCCCTTCACAGCTGAATGATGCACCCTCCTCGGGACAGGCTCCTCTTGTTCGTCCATCATTTGTGGATGGGCACGTGGGCTGTTCCTCTTTGGCCACTGTGAGTGGCACCACCGTGGACACTTGTGGACATGTTTTCCCATGGAGGGCAGTTGTCATGTCTCTTGGGGCGCACCCAGGGCTGGAGTTTCCACGTGTTGGGTGGCCCACGTGTGGCCGTTTGGGGAGCTGCCAGAGGGTGGCTGCCATGCGTTCGTTTCCCACGTGTCCCCTGATGGTCGAAGCGAGCGAGCCCGTCGTCCCAGATCTGCAAGACACAGAAAAGTGTGAAAACAAACAAACTGTCCGCCGTGGGCCCTGAGAGCCGGCGCATCTTCCGTCGAGCCTTGTTCCTTCCTGCCACCAGCCGTGCCACTCGCCGGTCTTAGCCGTCCCTCGGGGTTTAGCAGAAGGCTTTCCCTCCACTGTTGAAACCCTCCTGCACGCATTTAAAACCACTGTCTGATATTCCAGGTGCTGGAGGCCCTGCTGTTTGCTCAATGGCGTTCCGGGCGCTCCGGGTACCAAGAATAACGCCTCCCAGAGGTGTTGTCCACGCTCCGTGGCCTGTTTGCCCCTTCTTGGGGCCCAGGTCCTGGCATAACCATCGGCTGGCTAGAGGCCCAATGATGGAGACTAGGGCAGACCCTCGGGGTCCAGCGTGCCCCTCAGACTTGCCTCTCTCCGTGAGCACCCCATTCTTCCTAGGGCTGCCCAGAGGGCGAGGTCCACACCTTCCTGACCTCTCGGGGATCAGACCCGTCGTGGGCCCCGTGGGAGGTGGTGCGCTGCAGGGGGATGGGGGGCCTTGCACCCCAGGTTCTTGGGGAAATGGGGAAGTCATGGGGCAGCCCATTTGTCACCTTTGCAGGGACCAAATTCCTTTTTCTCCAGAAGACTGGGAAGCCTCTAGCGTTTGAAAATCAATAATAATTCCAACGACACCAGGGGCTGGGCAGGGACACTGAAGGGAGGTGACAAGGAGCCAACATGCTTTGCCTCTTTAAGGACACCTTTTCCGAGGCCCCTCCCGTGGCTGGGACGCAGGCTCAATCTATTCTGGACTCGCATTTAGAAATTAAATTCCCTTTAGCCAAAAAGGAGCCTGGCTTCAATCAGCTGGGGGCACGTCCTCCCTCCCCCGCCCCAGCCCGCCCTCCCCACCGCGCCTCCCATAAGTATGCAAATGGGGGCACCTTGTGAGCAGCTAGCCATCGATCCTGCGCGCTAGTCAGGGAAATGAAATTAAAACAGGGCTGCGGGCTGCCCTGCACGCGGCCCCCACCTGCTTGGGTATTCTCGGACACGGCTCTCCCGGGCCCCGCCTGGCCCCTGGCCCCGCTGCCCTGGGGGGCCTGTCCTAGCAGCGGATGGCCCTGACCTTGAGAACTTCCCGCTGCAGGATCCCCCACCGGGTCAGGTCCAAGGAGCACCTTGGCCCTGGTATAGGAAATTGCGTCCCGAAAGTGAGTGTCCCTCCTGGCAGGGCCTGTGATGGAGTTCAGGTCCCAGACCCCACGGAGGACCCCAGAATGGGTGGCCTGCCGTCCCCACCCCTGGTGGCTTTGGTACACACTCCTGAACACCCTCGTTTGCATCCTCGCACCCACTCTCATCCCACAGATGGCGCACAATTCCGCGGGAGCTGACCCCAGAGACACGGGAAGACGGCTGCCAATCCCCCATCCCCCCACCCCAGAGCTGATCAGAGTGTGCTTGCTGGTGAGAGGCCTCTGGGAGGGGAAGGGTCTTCAGGAGTGATGGTGGGGTTCCAGGCTGGGAGCAGGGTTGCTGAGGTGGAGCCTCGGCTCAGGGCCCCCAACACCCAGCTCCGTGGCAGACGGAAGTCAGGTGAGGGCCCCTGCCGTTCGTCCCAAGCCAGAACAGGCCCCAGAGGGCACTTCTGGGGTCACGGCTCCGTCCCCACCTGCGGGCACCCCAAGCCGGGAGGCAGCTGCTTCCAGGGGCAGGAACAAGTGAGGAAGTTGGGACATACTTGGGGTGAGCCACTCGGGCCCTGTTCCCACTCAGGCAGCCCTGGGGGGCCAACAGGTCAGGGCCAGACCCACTCCAGGCCGCATGGAAGTTCTCGTGGAGATGCGGGGCAGAGTGAGTAGACACCGTGAGCTGGTGCTACTTGGGAAGGAGGTGGGATGACAGGATGGCCAGGGCAGAGGGCCCAGGATGGCCCTGCTCTCCTCAGCCCAGCCCACCCACCTCCTCGGGTGCCTCCTGTCCCTACTTCAGGGCCCTTGCACCTGCCGCTCCCTGCCCCCAGGGCCTCGTGGGGCAGGTTCCTTCTTGCCACCGAGCAATCAGCTCTCAGGTCACCGCCTCCCTGCTGGCCTGGATCAGCACCCTGGCCTGCTGCTCCTCCATCACGACAGCTTTGACTTTCACCCTCGACAGTTATGTTTCTGCCCGTCTGTCTTCCCTGCTGGAATGTCAGCTCTGCGAGGCCAGGAACTTTGTGGAAAGCAGAGCTTGGCTCCCTGAGCTCAGACCCTGGGCAGAGACCATCCTAGCGCTCTGCCTGTGCATCTCCTGGACCCTCCCACTGGATCTGTGGGCTTGTTTCTGTCGTGACCCTGTTTTACAGGGTGGGACCCCTCTAATAAGGGGCAGGACTGGGCCCAGAGCCCCGCCGCTGCCCCTGCAGGTTGCCCGTGGCCAGTCTGTCTGAAATGGGGCCTGCGGGTAGACCTTCAGAGGGGTATGTGGAGCTGGCCCCACAGCCTGGGTTCCGGGGAGCCTCCTGTCCCCCTGTGCCAGGGCAGGGAGCAGAACAGCCCCATCCTCGATTTAGAGCTGTAATGTTAATTACGATGTGTGATGCTCACCGTAATTAAACTGATTCATTCCCAACAATCAAGGCTACACTGCATAATATATTTAATTAGCCAGATTTCCTGTGCACGTTGGCGGGACGGAACTGGCAAGTTCTCGATGTAATACACTTAATTCTGAAATAAATCATTGTTTCCAGAGGCACACACTCAGCCCACCCCCCCCCAGGGGGCCAAGGGCACTGGTGGGGGGGGGACTCTGGCATTGCTGGCCACCCCGTCAGCATAGATGCGTGGGGAAGTCCTTCCTGGTGTGGGGCGAGCAAGTGAGGAGGGCCGGCTGCCTGGGCTGGGGGCAGGGGGAGGCCCTGAGGGTGCTCTGCCCAGTGACATCCGCCACACTCCTCTCGGGAAACGTACAGAGCCCTCAGGCTGCCACCAGAAAAGCCATCTGTGGGTGTCAGGTCCCAGACCCCACGGAGGACCCCAGAATGGGTGGCCTGCCGTCCCCACCCCTGGTGGCTTTGGTACACACTCCTGAACACCCTCGTTTGCATCCTCGCACCCACTCTCATCCCACAGATGGCCCACTGGGGTTAGACAGCTGGGCATGGGGTCCCCCAGTCCCAGGCTCATCTGGGCCCCGTGTTCCCAGCTGCAGCCCAGCCCCACCCACCCAGCTAGTGCCAGCACAGCCCTCAGAAGACCCCAGGCCTGGGCCGGCTCCCTCCCCCTGGCTGGGGCCACATGCCCATTCTCTGGAGCACCCTCATCCCCACCTGAGCTCTGTGAGGACCCACACAGCTTCCACCACTGAAAGCCCAAACGAGGAATTAAAGACATTCCCAGGACCAGGCTCTGTCCCTCCCAGCAGAGTCCCGGGACAGGAGGGGGTCCTTGTGCGTGTCTTCCACCACCACCCCCGCCGCCCCAGAGCAGGATGGGAGGAGCCCTGGCGTGCCTCCCTCTTGGGCAGCCCTCCTGCCCCGGGCTCCGGTTACCATGTGCGACACCATCTGTCACCTGCGTGGCTGGCCTCGTGCATAATTCAGGCATCTTGGAGAGGACCCAGCGAATGGGCATCGACAAGGCCTGACTAGGCTGATCGGATGTCGAGACATCGGACCCACAGGGAACAGGACCTGTGTCCTCTTGCCCTGTCTGTGCTTGGTGACAGGCCAGGCAGGGAGCAGCGTGGGTGGTGTCCTGCCGTGGGGGGCCCTGTTGGCTGCAGGTGCCTCGAGACACAGCCTTCTCCGCCCCGTGGGATGCTCAGGGGGTGAGGGCCATGTCCTTGGATCCGGCCCCGTCCCTCACCTGCCCTGTGGCCTCGATCCGGATGTCATACCCCCAACCCTCGAGCCTCAGTTTCCCATCTGTGAAAATGACCCAGAGCAGCACCTGCTGCTCAGGGTTGGAGGGGTGTGAGATGACCTCTGAATGGGGACTGCCCCAAGCTGCCCACCAGCTCCTGGAGGCCCAGCAGCCTGTAGATCTGGCCTTGAACCTGAGCCTGGTGCTCCCCTCACTCTGTGAAACTGGAGAGGAAATTCTGGCCTCTCAGGTCTGACCCTAAAACGAGATCTCAGACCGTGGTCTGCAGCACCCAGAACCCATGACCACCCCCACGTAGCCCACTCCAACAGGACCCGCTGCTGAGGCCACTGCCCCTGTGGGCTTCTGGGCATCGTGGCTCTACATCTCGGCTCAGCCAGGGGCCACTGGGAGACTGCGTAGCCCACTGCCCCTCCTGCCAGGGAGGCTGCAGGGCAGGGCTGACCCCTAAAGGTCCTTCCTGGCCTGAATCTCAGGTGTAACCACAAGGAACTTTTGGCTTAAGCGGAGAACCGGATGGTGTGTATGTGCATGCCTGCCCGGCGTGCCCCACCACCTGCTGCCGGCCGGACCCACGGGCCCTGAGCCCGGGCTCAGAGGACCCAGCCTCCAGGACCACAAAGCCACCCTAACCGTGTCCCCCCAGATATGCCGGTCCCGGGGGTGGGGGGAGCACTGGGAGTGGAGAGAAGGCTGGGTGGGCCGCCTCCCAGGCCTCTGCCTCCTCCTTCTCTGTCCGAGGGGCCCCTGAGAAGTTCGCTGAGAGTAGAGGGATGTGAAAGCCAAGGGCAGAGAGGGGCTCACCAGGAACCCCAAGGGCCCTGCCAGGCCTGCCCGGGGCCCGGCGGCGGCTCGTGGGACGTGGACGTGTCCTTTCTGGACTGGGCCGGCCCCTCCCAGTCCCACGTGTCTCGCGTGGGCACCTGCAGACCAGGTAACCCGAGCCTGCTGCTCTGGCTGCCACAGCTCAGCTGAGAAAAGCGGGATCCCTCCCCGTAAATGATTGATGACCGGCAGGAACAATGGACCCTGGAGAACATCTGGCGGGCAGGGGGGCCCACCTGTCCTAGCATCAGATGAAACTGCCTTTCGGGAGGGGGCGCTGGCTGGCGGGGGCCGTGCCCAGGTGTGCCCGCTCCGCGCCCCGGGTGCCGACATGTGGGGTTGCCGGGGGCAGGGCGGCTGTTCCCAGGGGGCACGTGGGCTCAGACGGGCGCGGCCGTGTCCACACAGCAGACACGCGAGCCACACGCATCATGTGTCCCTGTGCGTGCTCCCACACGCCCACACACACACCACACACATGGGCACACGTCCTTCCGTGAGGGCGACCTGCCATCTCAGCCCTGACTCTGGGGACCTCGGGGACCTCTTAGCCTGAAGGAAAGTTCCCTTCCCTGGCCCGCTGGGGACGAGGTCCTGACCGGGGCATCGGGGCACCGGCAAGCCAACTGGGCAGCTGGCTCCCCACTGAGGCCTGAGGACAGGGCATGGGGGGAGGGGAGCTGGGCGAGAAGGGGGTGGGCGGGGCCGTGCTCCTGGTGAGCCTGACCTTGGGGAACCCCCTCACCCTAAGTGGCTGCTCTGGGGACGCACAGGTTGGCACCCGACCCTTCCTCTTGTGTCATTCCATCCACTCCTCTCGCCTGGACATCATCACCTCATTTTACATCTGGGGAGACCGAGGCCAGAGTGGGGAAGAACTTGCCCAGAGCTGCCCAGCCCCACAGCAGGCAGCCAAATGCCCAAATCCTCACGCACGTGGGTGCCTGGCAGCTGGGGCAGCTGGCCGGGGCAGGGGACCCCTGCCCCCCCAGGTGGACGATGGTGCCACCCTGCTTCTGAGCTGGGGTCAAGCCCCCTTGGGTAGATTCACACCAGCTCTGCCTGTAGGCCCTGGGCACAGGCAGCCGGAGCAAGGGGCTTCCCACCAGGTGTGGGGAAGCCAGGGTCCTGCCTGTGGGCTGAGGCTGGGAGGGGCATCCCCAGCTCCGTAACCTTCCAGGGATCGGGTACTAGGTCTAGGAGTGATGTCTGTGAAGAGGAAATGGGAATGCTCCCCAGAGCCAGGCAGCACCCCTTGGTGCTGGGATGAGGAGTGGGGAGGAGTGGGCTTACCCCCACCCAGGGCCCCAGATGGGGGGTTGAGGAGAGAACAGCCCACGCCAGGGGGGAGCCTCTGCAGGCTTGGCCTCAAGGCACCAGTGTTCTGCCCAGAGCAGGCATGGCCTGGGAGCCTGATGGCTTCTGCCTTCCTGGCTGCCCCCAGCCTGGCCCCTCCCAGGGGGCATCTCACACTCTGGGCCCTGAGTCAACGGTCCCCTCATTGCAGGGACACCTGCACGGCAGCCCTTAATTGTGACTCTTATTGGACTCCCGAGATCATGTCCTGGTTGATGTCTCTCATGACCCTGACCCAGGGCCGAGTGTCCGGGCTGGAGGGCGACGGATGCCGAGAGCACCAGCATCCGGGAGCTCACGTTGGGAGCTGGAATGCAGCCTGCAGCTGCATCCCCTACTTCCCAGCTGCGACCAGGGGGAGGGGTGGGCTTCACAGCCATGCGGACGGCTGTGGAGCAGAGCTGCTGGGGGGACAGGGCACCCCACCAAGGCCTGGGGAAGAGCCCCTGCTCAGAAATGGTCCATGTCCCCACATGGAAACTGACATTTTACCTGAATTCACCAACCCCAGGGGCCGTCCAGAGAGTGGGCTGGGGTGGGTGAGTAAAAGCAGAATGGGCCCCTGGCCTGCCCCCCATACTGCTGCCCGAGGGGAGGAGGTCCCAGGCTGGCCGAAGCAGCATCCCAACCCCACCCGTGGAGGCATTTGGACATTCCCAGGCCGGCCTCACTGGCTCAGAGATTCTGATTTCCCTGTACCTGGTCCCTTCTGGGCCAAAACCTTCCCAAATGATGCTAACAGGTGGTCAAGGTGTGAGCCTGCCCCAGAGAGAGCCTGCCCTGGCTTGAGGACCTGCAGGCAGATCTGGAAGGGGCCACTCCCTGTCCCCGCCCTGCTCCTCTCCCTCCCACCCCTGTGCCCATCCTTGTGGCTGGGCCGCCGGCCCATCAACTTTGAAGACACAGATCTGCAGAAGCAAGCGCCTCGTCCATGGAGGGCCCACAAGTCTGCAGCCCTGGGAGGGCGGGAGCCTTGTTCCAGGTCTCACAGGGAGGGACAGAGTCTGGACTTCCTGTCCAGAGCCTGCCTTGGCTTCCCCTTCCCAAAATGGACTGGCATGGCTGCTAGCCCGGGACCCCTGGGAGACCCTGGAGTTGGAAAGGCAACGGGGCCGTGGGGCGGCCTTCAGACCCAGTGAGAGGAGCCGTGGGAGAGGCTCTTCCCTGCAGGCTACCCCCGACCTTGCCCCTAGCCCATCAGAGAGGGAAGGGGGACCCCCGTGGCACTCGGGCTGGGGGACTTGGTGCTTGAGCATTTCCATATGCCTCTAGTGCCCGCGACCACTCCCAGGGCCGGGGTGCTGGGTGCTGGGGTGTCTGCCCCGGGGGGGGGGGGCCCTGCTCATGCTGCCCCTGCTTTCCCAGAGGAGAACATCGGCACCTGAGCCAAGGCAGCCCCATGTCCCAGACCCCACCCAGCAGCTGCCCAGGTGAACCCAGCTCAGAAGGAGCCCTCTCCTCCCTGGGCGTCTGCCACCTGGCCTGCCCGGGACACCTCTGGTCACCCTCGGAGGTCACTGAGGACAGAGGCTGCTCTGAGGCTTGGAAACATGAATAATGTTTAGATTTTCTGTTTTACGACCTGGAGACAGGCTTCCAAGTGGCCTTACCACAAAGAGGCAGGGGTCTCGCTTTATGAGGGACCCAGGCCGGCCCCAGGCACACACGCCCCTGCCCCCGCGGCGGGACGCCCTCCTGATTCCCTGGAGACCTCTGGCCCTGAGCCACGACGCCGTGTGGCCCAGGGGACCATCCTTTAGCTCGTAGAATAGTGATTCCAGTCCCACTCATTGATCTCCCTGAGTTTTTAAAGGAAATTTTATTTGTTTGGGGTTTCTAGTCATTAAGTTAAAACCAGTAAAATAGAGCAAAATCAATATGTATAGGGCACAGCACAGCCCATCGTATTACGACGGGAAACAGGCAGATTAAATTGCGGCTGAGCCTCGGCCTGGGGGAAGGGCCACGGCACACACGGCGTGGACGACGGGGATCTCGGGACCCTCCCTGACCTCACAGGGAACCCCTTGGGGGCCGGCGGGGGTGGGCGGTGAAGGGCCTGTGGGGCCGTGCGTGGGGGCTGGACCTCGAAGCCGGGCGCCGTTGGGCCTCCCCGCTGTGCCTCCTGCCCTCCACACAGATGAGGATTCTTCAGCTCAAACTCAGGATGCACATTTGAGTGAGCGAGTGGTTTGCGATTCTCAGCTCCGATGACGCACTCGAGCTTTGCTGATGGTGCCAACAGCAGAAGCCCACATCTGCCCTGGTGTGCGCGGGGACGGCCTGGCGTGGATGCGCCAGGAGGAGGTCCGGCCAAGCTGGGCACCGGCCAAGCACCAGGGCTCCGATTGGCTCGGTCGCCTGCCCTGAGCGGATGGGGCCTGTTAGTCTGAGTGCCACGCGGGGGCAGTTGACTGGGAGAGGTGACAGCAGGACCTGCAGTGACAAGTGACAGGAGGGCTCCCCATGCTGCTGGGGAGGCCAGAGCTGCGCGGGGCTGAGCGTGCTCGGACGCCAGGTGGGGTGGGGGCCAGAGACTGTGGAGGGGCTGTGCCAGGGCAGGGCGGGTCCCAGCAGGGAACAAAGCTGGCTTCGTCCTTGGTGTCCAGAGTTCCTAGAAGCTTCTCACCACGGGAGAGCCTTGTGTGTGCCTCCACCAATGGACCTAGCTGAAAACCCCTAATCTCTGGTTTCTAAAGCTCAGCCCCTCACAGGACAGGCACTGAGGGCAGGCAGGGAGCCCCCCATTTATAATTCACACGCCATACAATTCACCCAGTTGGGGTGGACAATTCAGTGGTTTTTAGTATATCCGTGGATGTGTACAACCCTCACCAAGGTCAACTTAAGAACATTTTTATCACCCCAGAAAGACAGCAGCTACGATGCTGATAAACTTGGAGGACACGGTGCTGAGTGAGAACAGCCCGGCGCAGAGGGACCAATCCCGCAGGATCGACTCCCAGGAGGCCCCAGAGGAGTCGGACCCACAGACACGGGGAGTGGGGGAGAGGAGGGGTCTGTGTTCAATGGGGACGGAGGCTCAGTCTGGGAAGGTGGAGAGCCCTGGGGATGGACAGAGGGGGACGGCTGTACAACAGTGTGAATGTGCTTGACGCCCCTGAGCTGTGCACTTCAAAAAGGATAAGATGGGGGCACCGGGGTGACTCAGATCGTTAAGCGTCTGCCTTAAGCTCAGGTCGTGATCTCAGGGTCGTGGGATCGAGTCCTGGATTGGGCTCCCTGCTCGGCAGAGGGTCTCTCTCTCCCTCTCCCTCTGCTGCTCCCCCTGCTTGTGCTCTCTCTCTTTCTCTCTCTCTCTCTCAAATAAATAAATTTTAAAGATTTTATTTATTTATTTATTTGCTAGAGAGACAGCGAGAGGGGGAACACAAGCAGGGGGAGCGGGAGAGGGAGAAGCAAGCTTCCCGCGGAGCAGGGAGCCCGATGCGATGCGGGGCTCGATCCCAGGACCCTGGCAACATGACCTCAGCCAAAGGCAGATGCTTAATGACTGAGCCACCCAGGCGCCCCAATAAATAAAATCTTTAAAAAAAAAGGTGGTTCTTTGGGGCGCCTGGGTGGCTCAGTTGGTTAAGCGACTGCCTTCGGCTCAGGTCATGATCCTGGAGTCCCGGGATCGAGTCCCGCATCGGGCTCCCTGCTCGGCAGGGAGTCTGCTTCTCCCTCTGACCCTCCCCCCTCTCATGCTCTCTCTATCTCATTGTCTCTCTCAAATAAATAAATAAAATCTTTAGAAAAAAAAAAAAAAGTGGTCCCAAGATGTATCCTAATCCGGGAGGAGAAAGCCCCCTCTTCCGAGCTGCTCTCTGGCCTGAGAGGATCCGGGGGTCCAAGGTCACCACCATATATGGGACAGAAGGATGCCCAGTCCTTCCACAGCTTCAAATAAGGAAAGGTCATGCCCACAGCATCCCCAGGTGCCAGGGGTTTTAATCTCGCAGGTGACCCCAGGCCCATAACTCTTGCTGAGGATGACAGCGTTCTCAGGAGACAGAGGAGGAATGCTCTCTGCGTGCAAACCCCCGCCTTTCTCCCGCATCCCCTGCTTCCCAGTGCTGCCACCACCAGGCACTCTGCCCTCGGGGGATCCGTGGTGGGGCAGGGGACAGTCAACACGAGCTGGCTGTCCGACCCCCCAGGCCCACTCCCATCCCATGCGCTGGGTGAGGGGCACCCTAAGGGCAGCCGGGCAGAAATTCCCCATCCAGAGACCCACCAAGTCAGAACAGGTATCACCGTCTTCTGGGATCCCTGGAGGAGACTCCGGTCTCCCCGCAAGCCAGGGGCACCAACAGAGGCCTGAGCCACCGGAGGAGCTCGAACCGAAGGGATTCCAGAACCCAGGTGGCCAAGGGGCGCTGCCTGCCAGGTCCTGCCCATCTTCCCCATCAGGGACAACTCTTGGTTGCAAGGAGGCCCCAGCTCCGGGGGGGTTGGCCAATGACAAAGCCCAAAGCATGTGTGGGGGTGTGGGAAAGGGGGAGGGGAGAGGGCAGGGGGAGGGGAGGGCGGCTCATAGGCCTGTCTGCCGGGGCTCCGGGAGCAGAACTCTCCCTTCCGGGAGCTTTGGCTGTGTGGCCGTCCGTTTGTCGCCACCCCCCGGAATCTGGGACTTCACGTGGCAGAGGTGTTTGACACTTGAATTCCGTAGGAAATTAAATCAATTACAGAGTCTAATAAAGGACCCCAGGTTTTTAATTAAACTAAGCTTAATTAAATGGTGAGCACCGCTCTGTCGATGCCCTGATCAGGCCCTGGGGGGCTGGGAGCATCTGGGGAGGCCGTGGTGGCGCTGGCAGGAGGGGGTCGATAAGCCGCACGCCTGCAGGGTCTGGCTGCCCGATGACAAGTGTGGCGGGTGTTGCCGGGCAGCTGGGCATCACACTGGGACGGGGGGAGAGGGCATGATCCTGCCCTGCAGAAGGTCAACCACTTCCGGCCCAGCTGGAGAGAGCCTGGAGATGGCCCCCATTTGACAGAGGAGGTTTGGCCCCCAAGAGCTGGCTGCCCACTTGAGTCACCCAGAGGGCTGGTGCCAGGGTCTCCCCTCTACTTTGCCCCAGGGCACCCCACAACTGAGCTCCTGCTGCCCCTTCTTGCGGTGGCCGTGGCTCCAGGGGTCTCATTGGCACCCTGGCTCCGTGGGCTCAGCCTCCAGGCGGTCCCCTCTGCCCTCAGCTCCCTGCGGAGCCCTGGGCTGGGCCTCCCTCCCCTGCCCACCCGGGCTCCTCACCCTCTCCTGGCCCTGAACCTTAGTGGTTGGCGAAGCAAACGCCCGGCCTGGCCAGAGCTGATGTGCTTCCAGAGAAGCCATCTGTGGGCTCAGGATGCTGGGTACTGCCCCTCACTTGCCCCCAAACCACAGGCCCTAGGCATCAAACACCCCGGCGGCGACCAGGCGGCCAAGCAGTGGGCCAGGGGAATGGACCTGGGGAGGCTTTTCAGGGACAGAGCCCTGGGGGGGGTGACATGGGGGCAGTTTTGCTTCAGAGGCTGGGGAGGGACTGGGCAGAGGCCAGTGAGGGCCGTGCACAGACAGTAAACAGACCGAGTTGGAATCCTGATCATCGTGAAACCACCTGCTTGTGACTACATCTCTGTGCTTGTACTGATCGGGGGTGAAGGAGTGGCGTTTGCCGCGGCCGCTGGACAGATTCAGCGCCATCCTGGGCACGTACTATGCTAAGCAACTGTCCACAATGGTGAAGGGAACAGAAGCTAAAATCAACAAACACAGCCAGGTTGACCAAAAGAGTTCCCAGCAGGACCCGTCCTGGACCCCTCCACCCCGGCCTCCTGAGCCAGCCTGAAACCTGGTGGACATCAGGATGCTTGCACCATTTCTGGTGAATTGTCCCCTGCCACCTGGACAGACGGAGCAGGAATGGCCGGCCTCAGGCAGCTCCAGGGCCACAGAGTGGACCCTTTGCTCTGGGCACCCCTGGCTGGATAGGACCGTGCAGCCCCACCCGGCAGTTTTGGGCAATTCCAACTCCCTGTGCCTTGTAACTCCGGCGGAAGCAGCCCACAGGGAACCCGGCCTCCCTCTGGATGGCACTGTCCGTCCAACTGTGGGAATCCCTTCAGGGGCCACCGAGGATGCCTGGGTACCTCAAGCTTCTCCCTGCCCCTGCAGCTCTGTCTCACTGTCCCTCCCCGTTCTCAGGCTCGGGGCTCCGGAGCACCTCTCTGCGCCCTGCCCGGGTGCCCAGAACCTGATGGATGTGTGTCAGCGTGACGCTGTGTGCATCCTACCCCAGGCGCCGGGAGCCAAACTGCATAATAAAAACAGAACCTTCACGGCGATTGTCTGATCTATATTTATTTCATAACATGCAGAATTAATAAGACACCGACTTTAAGGCAACCATGGCAACCAAATGCAGAAAGGCCTGTCCTGGCAAATAGATGAATTCATAAATAACCCTGAAGCGCTGATATCACCAGTCTCAGGACCCTACTGCAATGCTAATGCATCGCCCCTGCCCCTGGGCTCGAGTCCCAGCCTGAGCCTCCGTGCTGTGCCCCCCCAAGGGGTGACGGACGCCCCAACTGTTACCTGGAGCAGATGCAAGACAGGTAAGTGCTCTGTGGCTGCTCAGACGGGCAGATCAGTGACCCTGAGGGTGCGGGGCGAGGGGAGGCACACCATCTCCCTACAGCTTGGGCAGCTCGGTGGGGGGGCCCTGGTCCTGCCTTCCGGAGCAACCAGGCGACTCACGTAGGAAGTCAATCATTCATTCATTTGACAGATGTCTACTGGCCACCAAGAATGTGGGGCTAGGGCAGTGAGCGGGGCGAGCCAAGCAGGAGCGTCTGGGGGAGTCCGCGGACACCCCAGCAGGGGAAAGGGCTGGGTGGTCTCCGAGCTGCCCTCTCAGCGCTGAGACAGCCCCCTGCAGACTCTCCCTGAGCACCTGGCAGAGAGCCAAGCAGGTGCCACGCCTCCCTCGGGGCCACTCTGTTCCCTGCCTTGGTCCTTCAGTTTTGCCCTTGACAGCAAAACAGCTCAGCGCGGCATGAGGGGCCACCACACTGGCCACTGGGCCACCTGCAGGGCATGGCTAAGCCACGCTTCCCACGTGTGTGTCCTCCATGTGAGTCTGGGCAGTGCCCCAGCGGCTGCGTGCCAAGGCCACCGTCATCCTCCACGTGGCTGGCCCATCCCCGGGGGTGCCCGGCCCTTCGCCCCCCGAGCCCACATCTCCTCCTCTGCTGGGCCAGAGTCCCAAGAGAGAATCCAAATGAAAAAGAGAAGCCTGGGTCTGGGGGGAGGGAGGGAGGATTTTCAGGGCAGTGAAACTACTCTGTACCACCTATAATGGCGGGCCCAGGACACTGCGCATTTGTCCAAACCCATAGACTGAGGCACGCCAAGAGTGAGCCCTGCAGTGAACTGTGGACTCTGGGTGACAATGATGTGTCAACCTAGGCTCATCAACAAATGGACCACTCTGCTGGGGGTGTTGGTGATGGGAGAGGCCGTGCTTATGTGGGGGCAGAGGGCGAAGAAGCCTCTGTTCCTTTCTGTCCATTTTGCTGTGAACCTAAAGTGTCCTGAAAAATAGTGTGTGTGTGTGTGTGTGTTTAAAGCGAACCCCTCAGAGACATAACCCTTTTGCAAATCACTCGGACACGTTTATCAGACCATCCCCCTGTAAGAGGTCTTCCTGAGCGCATTGCGTGGTCCCCGCCCCCAGACCCAGTGGAGCTCTTCCCACGCTTTGGCTGGTCCGAGAGTCCCCTTTGTGCCTGGGAGACTCTTTTGCCCAACAGATGCTTGTGTCAAACCCCAGGAGCTGGGCGGGGCGGGTTGAAGCAGGGGCGGAGCTGTCTGGGGCAGGGGATGACCCAGGTTGTGCCCAGAAGCCCCCAGGGACAGGACAGCATGCGCCACTCAGTGGGGCTTCGAGACTCCCATCTGCACCTGCCTCAGCAGCCTCGAGCACCCACGGGAAGACGGTGGGCCAGCAGGGGCCAGCGGCCAGAAAGGTGCCAAGGATGGACGTAGGGGACACTCCTGGAGTGGCCTGTGTGGGCCAGCCGCACTCATCCCCTTCAGCAGGAGGGCACGCGGGGCCCCACCCAGAGTGGGAGGAGCCCCAGTGAGCCGCCCGCTGGACCCATGACCCCTGACCCTGCCCTGTCCCCTTGGTAGCTGTCTGGTGCCACCTCACCCATCCGAGCCCCCTGTCCACAGTCACATTTCTTATCAGACTCTGCGCCCCTCATTTTCTTGCCTGTGGACTGGGGTCTCCCACCCCCTGTGCGTGTCTCTCTGTGTGTCTCTCCCTGTCTCTGTCTCTCTGCCGCTGATCAGAGACCCTTACGTACCAGTGCAGAACACACGCAGTCCAGGCCGCGCGCTCACCCTTCCGCCGCTGCGTTCCTGCAAGAAAACCTGCAGCCGCCCGCCCATCCCACCCGATGACGGCGGTGCGGTTTCAGGAGCAAGGCAGCGGGCGCCCCCTGCAGGCCTCCGGGGGGCGGTCTCGGCGCTGGGAGCCGGGGCGCAGAGGGCGTCCTGCCACCCCCGCTCCCACCCGGCCGCGGTCGGGGGTCCCGGGAGCCAGGCGGAAGGGCACGGCCGCCCCTAGCGCCGGAGGACGAGCGCGGGAGCAGGGTTTGCCCGCTAGACCCCTCGGCCGGGTCAGGTGGGCGATGGGGACCCCAGGAGGGGCGGGTCAGGACGCACAGCCCTCCCCTGGGAGACCCCCACCCGCTGTGCTCGGGGATCCTCATGTAGAGGGGGTGCAAGTCCCTGCCAGTCCCAGCGCTCGGCTCACCCCTAAAAGTGGGGCACCCCGGGTGCTCCAAGGACGCCTGGGCTCCCGAAGCAGTTGCAACCCGGACCCGCTTGGCAGCGCTTGCCGGGGCCCCATTTCGCAGTCAGCTGACCCCAAGAGGAAACTGAGGCCCAGAGAGAGGGAGCGACCTGCCTGGGTCCCTCGGAGATACAGGGGAGCTGGGGTGCTCCGGAAGCAGGGACCAGCCGGGGTGCGCTGCGTGCGCAGGGGTGCCCCAGGATGAGCCGCGGGGCCCCGCGGTGAGCAGGAGTGGGTGGCGGTGCCCCCAGGAGTAGGGATGAGCTGGGGTGAGCAGGGGCCCGGGGGGCGCCGGGGAACGTGGAGATGCACGGTCCTGGGGACACCGCGGCCCGCCGCCCGGGGTCCCGGTGGCCGCGACTGCAGGCTGCGTGGACCGTGCGGATCGCGGACGCAGGCGAGTGCGCATCCTGGCCCGGGGCCGCCCTCTGCTGGCCGCCGCGCGCACCAGCCCCGCCGAGGGAGCGGGGTTGCGGGGCGGGGGGGGGGGGGGGGGGGCGCCGCGGGGACTCTCGGCTGTCCCGTCGCCCACCTCTGCCCTCGGCGGGTCTTCCCTTCCTGCCTTCCTGCCGCGCTGGCGGGTGGCCAAGACACCTGCCCCTTAGAGACGCTCGCCTGCCCCTGCTGCGGGCTCTGCAGTGTGACCCTCCTACCGTGCGCGGAGGCGGGACAGTGTGGGGCAGTATTTTTTCTTTCTCCACCGAGTATGAAACAATGGTGGACCCGCATGCAGTGAGCGTGATCTCAGGTCTATGGAAAGCTGTGGGCAGGCCCCATAGGGAGCACCCATTGCTGTGATTATCCCTATTTAATGAAGAGGAACCTGCCCCAGGATGCACCAGCCTATTGCCCACATGCTCTTAGTCACTCCCTGGAGTGGGCAGGGAGGGCCTCAGGGAGGCAGTTCCTCCAGACCCAGACCACAGGGCCAGGGCCTGCAGCCAGAAAGGGGAGCCCTGCTGAACAGCATGGGCAACAGCAAAACACAGGGTCAGTGCGCTGGTCCTGGGCTGCCTTCAGGAGGGGCTGGATCCAGCACCTGAGTCCTGTGCCTGCAAACCTTTTGTGCTCCCAGGAGCCAGCAGCAGGCTCTCTGGCCCAAGGACATGGGTGGAAAGAGAGGGAAGGGAGGGGCCATTTGGTTGGCTCTGATGTCAGCCCAGCATTGAGGAGAGTTAAGATTCTTTCACGGCTGACCCTGGCCCAGTGAGGAGAATAGGTGGTCTTGACAGTGGCGGTGAGGTGTGATCAGCCCTCCCGTGATGTCAAGGGCTGCCCCGCGGGCATCTGTGCCCATCCGTTCCTACCCCACTGCACAGAGGCAGAAGCTGGGCCCCAGGTGTGGCGGGACCCTGGAGGTCCAGCCAGGATGTGGGGCCCTGGAGGTCAGTCTGGCCCCAGCGCCCCTGCCCGTGGAATCGGGGCTTGGTGACCAGAGTCGGGAGTGTCACTTCTCAGGGGGACACTGTGCTCATCTGGACACAGGACAGGAGAATTTTCAGTGTCCAGGGCACATAGTTTCTGCTGCTCTCCTCAGAGGGTCAACAAACCAAACTCCAGTGTCCCTTTGCTGTTCATGATGCCTCCACCCTGCAGTTTCCAAGTCCTGACAGCTCTTCTTCTCCATGGAGCTGGGGACTGCACAAGGACAGACCAGTGACTGTCACCCGGGCCACGGCTGCTGTTTTGGCCAGGCAGGAACCAGGACAGGCTCGAGCGTCCCCTCAGCACCAGCCTTACTCCACAGGGACATGCTGACCGGTGCTTCTGTCCCTCTCAAGCTCCAGCACAGTTTATTTCTTTCTAGTAAACCCCCGAGCCCAGGGAGGCTGGAAGGTGATTCGAGGCACACTGCACGAAGAGGAGGTCAGCACGGATGTGGTGGCCGCATGTCATCCCCATAGGCCCCCGCCCAGCCCGCATACTCTCTTCCCCAGCACACTATGAGCAAAGCCTCCTAAACCCACTGCTAGAAGACCCCCTCCCCTTGGGCCCTGGCTGAGCTCTCACTTGCCCTCCGGCCTGCCCGAAGCTTATTCCTGCCTGGCCCTCCCCCCTCCCCCCGCCCCCTGGGCTGGGGGGTTGGCTACTGCATCAGCCTCCACCCACTCCCTTCCCAACCTGAGCACCCTTAGAGGCAGGGCCAGCCTCATCTTGGCATCAAGGAGCCAGCTGGGAAGGAGGACCCAGGGTTCTGGTGAGCAGTCATGCCCCTGGGGCACTGGGACAAACACTCTGTCAAGCATGCCACTTTTAGGGATTCCTGGAAGGTGACTTTGGCTCATTCTGGCCAGGCAGGCCCTGTGCTGGGCATAGGGTCATACGGCTCAACCAGACCCAGGCCCTACTCGCAAGGAGCTCACGCCCAGCAGGCAGTGCCACGGGGGCAGGTTCTGGGGCAGGCACCCGAGGTGTGCCCTTGGTCCAGCCCTGGGGGTCAGGAAGGCTTCCTGGAAGAGGAGGAGCCTTGAGCTGACTCTTGAAGGATCAGAAGGGACAATTTTGTGAGGGGACATGCCCCAGAAGAGGAGGACCTGGAGGGCATGGCCCTTGTGGGGGGACGCCGGCAGCTATGTTTCTGGGGGTGGGGTGGCCCCAGGTGACAGCGGTTGGGCTGCAGAGCCTCTAGAGCCCGTGGGTCAGGTTTGTCTTTTAGAAGATCCCCTCCACAGTGGGGGCAGCAGGAGGACCCATTGGAAGGAAACGTTCTGGAAGGGTGGCAGGGCGTGATGGGGGAGGACAGATCATGATTTGAAAGGCATTAACACTGCAGGCGTGCGTACAAGGCCATGCACTGCGGCGTTTGTAAGTCTGCAGTCCAGAAATAAGTCGGAGCCCCCCCACCCCCCCACCCCCCCGGCAGGGCAGGCAGCCCCATCACCCTTCCCCGCCTGCCCGCCAGGAGCCCTCCCACCAGCCTCCACCCACTCTTCCTACTCTTCCAGAGCTTTTCATGCAAATCTAAGCACTCAGAAATTTGGTTTTATTTGCCCCCTCTGTCTTATTTAAAAATTTTTTAATTTTTATTTTTTTAAAGATTTGTTTGAGAGAGAGACAGAGAGCGCACAAGCAGGGGGAGGGGCAGGCAGTGGGAGAAGCAGGCTCCCTGCTGAGCAGAAAGCCCTGATGCGGGACCCCAGGACCCCGGGATCAGGACCTGAGCTGAAGGCAGATGCTTCACCTCCGTAGCCAACAGGGCTCCCCTCCCCCCTGCTTTTCATGGTGGCGGGACACACAGACGCAAAGCATTCCCTGACTGAAGCAGTTTTAAGTGCACAGCTCAGGGCCGTCAAGCACATTCACCCTGTTGTGCAGCCGTCCCCTCCGTCCGTCCCCAGGACGTGTTCGTCTTCCCGATTGGAAGTTCTGCACTGTCACACACGGCCCCCCCTCCCCTCTGTGCCAGTGGGTCCCACTCCTCTGGGGCCTCCTGGGAGCAGATCCTTCAGGATCTGTGATTCCAGCCTGCATGATGATTCCTCCGTTCACTGTCTTTGATTTGATTAACTCGGTGCCTCTGTGAGCTAACCTGCAGGTGGCCGGCTGCTCTTCTGGCTGGGTGGGCCCCGGTGCCCCTGCATCCTTCGGCCGGGTGGGCCTGCGCCAGCAGGATGCCGAACAAGTTGTCCCCTCGGGCGTGCCACAGACCATCACCCTCTGTGCTTCCGCAGAAGGGCGCTTCTCGGCACCCGCTGGGGCGGCCTCGGGCCTGTCCTCCCAGAGGTGCCCCTGAGCCCCCAGAATGAGCGGGACATCACACAGGCCTGCTCACGGATGTCCGTGGAACCTGCCCTGTGCTGGCGATGACGAGCGGTGGGCGCGCTTTGCTGCTTGTTTGGGGAATGACAGGAGGCATGACTCCCTCAGGGGTTCTCGGGAGACCGCATCCATGCCAGGGAGAGCGGGTGAGGGGTGGCGAGGGCAGGGGCTCGAGCAGGGAGCCCCCAGCACAGAACCTCGGCCCTGGGCCGTCTGCCGCAGCAAGGGGGCCGGGGGGCTTGCTATGGCCAGTGTTAAGAGCCTCCAAGGGCCAGTCCGCATCAGCAGTCCATCCAGAAGAAACGTGAAATGTGCATGCACACAGATTTATGCACCAGGGATGTTCATCACAGCATTATTTCTAATCACAAAAAATTGGCACCAACGCACGTCCAGTCAGAGAGAAATTGATGAAGTAATGATGGAGCATCGTGCACCAGAACGCCACGTGGCCCTTAGAGGCCAGGTTTGTGAAGAGTGTTCATTGGCGTAGAAAAATGTTCATTCTATAATAAGGTGGGGGAGGGGCAGGAAGCAGAATGCAAACCCAGGTATGCAACATAAACCCTTTCTTGACAATAAAATAAAATAACACTTTTTGCCTGGCAGAGAAGAGTGAGTTCTGGGAGTTCAGCCGCGCGCCACCCTGGGGACCAGGCCTGGAGCTGAGACACCTGCCTCCCCCTGCAGGCCCATGCGGGCTTGGGCTCCTCCCCGGCCTGTGCCCCACCCCCCAAAGGACAAAGCACACTGGAGTCAAAACCCTCACTTATTTTATTTTTTTAAAAGATTTATTTATTGGGCGCCTGGGTGGCTCAGTTGGTTGGGCGGCTGCCTTCGGCTCAGGTCATGATCCTGGAGTCCCTGGATCGAGTCCCGCATCGGGCTCCCTGCTCGGCGGGGAGTCTGCTTCTCCCTCTCCCACTCCCCGTTTGTGTTCCCTCTCTCACTGTGTCTTTCTCTGTCAAATAAATAAATAAAATCTTAAAAAAAAAATAAAAAATAAAAAAGATTTATTTATTTTAGAGGTGCCTGGGTGGCTCAGTTGTTAAGCAACTGCCTTCGGCTCAGGTCATGATCCCAGGGTCCTGGGATCGAGTCCCGCATCGGGCTCCCTGCTCCACGGGAAGCCTGCTTCTCCCTCTCCCACTCCCCCTGCTTGTGTTCCCTCTCTCGCTGTGTCTCTCTCTGTCAAATGAATAAGTAAAATCTTTAAAAAAAAAAAAAAAGATTTATTTATTTTAGACAGAGAGAGAGGGGGAGGGAACATGAGCAGGAGGGGCAGAGGGAGAGGGGGAGAGAGTCTTAAGCAGACTCCCCTCTGAGCAGGGAGCCCAACACGGGGCTCAGTCCCATGACCCTGAGATCATGACCTGAGCCAAAACCAAGAGTCAGATGCTTAACCGATTGAGCCACCCAGGCGCCCCTCAAAACCCCCCTTTAATCAAGAATCAGAGGTTGGAATGGGCAGGCTCCAGGGGGAGACGCCGGGGGACAAAACCATTCCAAGCACGTTCTGGAAGGGAGGGCTGGTGTCCGCAGCCGATGAGAGCACTGGGCATCTGGAGCCAAGCAAACGGAGCGTGGAATTCGTTCCAGATGGCGATGTCCAGGTCTGGTTCCTCTGAGTGACCCAGGAGGACGCTGCCGAGTTCCCAGGACAGCACGCTCATGGGGATTTGAGCGAGTGCCTGGCTGCTAGCTCCCCCCTCCGTGAGAGAGGAAGTGGGGAAATCGCTGCCCTCGTGGAACATAGCGCCTTTCTCCGTGGCCCTGACCTCGGTGCACTTGCCCACTGCTCTGCCCTCTCCCGCGGTACACGCACCCCCGCTCACTCATCAGCTCCCGGCCTCCAGATTATTCTGGGGCTGATTAAATTAGCGAATGCAATCACAATCTGAAGCAAGTTAATTGGGAGAATTTATTGGACCTGCCAGTTTTATGCATGTCTGATTAAGTATTATAAGGTTTGTTTTTGATTTTGCATAATTTAACTTTAGATCTTGCACTGGGGGGCCCATCAACCATTAACGACCCAAACAAACCTCTTTCAAGATGTGTCTATTTATGATTTATCTCGGAATGCAGTATCTCCCAGATTTTTTTTGGTGCTGTTGCCGAAGTGACAAATATGTTAAAAGTAACATTTTGAGCCATTCTGCTCACCCTATAAATCTCTCCGAATGTATACAATTCATTAAAAGTTTTGAAAGGAGTACAAGTTAGCATTTATATTGCAACAAGTGACATATAAATGCGGATGTTTGTCTTCCCAGCAGGCCATAAAATATACCCACCTCCCCGGCTCCTCAGCCAGCCACCCCGCCCATGCTCCAGGGCTGTGATAGGTTCCGCCACAAATCTTCTCCCGTCAGCGCAGAACTGTTCAATCAACGGGAGTAGGAACAGCGTTGCTGTGAAATTAGCACAGGGAGAAATACAGCCGGGACCCCGGGGCCGCGTGGCTACAGGGGGCTGAACCCCACGAGAGCGCTCACCTTGAGAGCGAGCCTCCCGGGCCCCCTTCGTGGCCTGGGCCTGGGTTTCCGGAGGGCACATCCACCAAGTGGCATAAGGCCTGCTGCCCCGGAGGAGGGCAGGGCCACCAAGAAGCCGGCCGCACGGCCTCCTCCTTAGCACGGTGCGAGGAGGCCGGGTCTCTGCGCATGAGCTAGATCCAGGGCTTGTTTACGACCCGCATTTCTCGGCGTCCCAGTGGCAGCGTTGCCGAGTGCTGCTCAGCCCGGCCTTGGCGAAGGCCGCACATCATTACGCTACCCACTCGGCTCACAGATGAAGGCGAACAGCCAGGACGGGTCAGTGATTTATCCAACGGTGGAGCTGCCTCCGGCAGCTCAGCACCGGGCACTTGTGAAATCAGGGCAAGTCTGTAACCTACAAACCGTCACCCAGCAGCCCCCGACAGCCCCCGCGTTGCTCACGGCCTCCTTCCATGTGGCCTGAGTGCTTCCCCAGCGCCCAGCCTGGTCCACTTCCCCGGGGCGCCCTTTCCCCCCCAGCGCTGCCGGCACAAGCCATGTGTGGGGGGCCGGACTGAAGCCCGGTGGGCCAAGTGCCCACGGCCGTCCCCGGCGGCAGGGTCATCCTGGGTCCTGCTGCAAGCCAGGCCAGAGATATGGCAGGACACGCGGCTCGGGGGCGGAGGGGCGGGATGGGGGCCGGCAGGCAGAAGCCGCCCTGCTGCCCAGACCGAGAGCCCAGCTCAAGCCTGCCCCGGACTGGGAAAGACGGGAGAGAGCCGGCCAGCTGGGGGACAGTGAGGAGGGGAGGAGAGGCGGCACGAGGCGCCACATTCCTTCTCCGGAAGCAGGCCTGCTGAGAGAACAGAGGACCTGTCTCTCTGTCCCTTCTGCTCTGGTCCACACCCCGGCCAGGGAACCAACATCCAAAGATGAATGCTTCCGCCGGCATTCGGGCCAGCACGGCACAGAGACCCCGTCCAGGCCTGCCCCTGCCCACGGGGACCTGAGTAAGGGGCTGGGCCCCCCACACAGGTTGTGACTGACGTGCTCGGGAGACAGAGGACAGAAAGTGCTCGGCGTGGCTGGTGCTCACCGCCCAGAGCTGTGCCGGTCACCTGCGGCTGCCCGACAGGTGGTCCCGGGACAGGACGGCTTAACAGAGTGACAGATGTGTGTGTTCATTCACCAGGGCGGCCGTCAAAGGGCACCAGAGACCCCGGCTCGAGCCGCGGAAGCGTACTCCGTCACCTCCCCGAGGCCGGCCGCACGCCTGAGATCTGGGTGTGGGCAGGGCTCCCCCGGAGGCCTCCCGCCTGCGCCTGCCGGCTTCCCCAGTGAGCGCCCGAGAGAGCGCAAGGTGGGGCTGCAGTGCACTCCGTGGCCTGGCCTGGGCGTCCCACTGCCACGTCTGCCACGTGGGCCAGCCGGCCCGGTATGCGCCGGGGGTCTGCCACCGGGCGGCTCCCTCAGCAACAGCGAGCAGCAGCGCCCACTTCACACCTTGGGGCAAGGTCGAGGCCTGTGTGTTACCAGCACCACTTTACAGATGAGGAGACCGAGGTCCAGAGAGGCGGACGCCTTTGCCCACGGCTCGAAAGCGGTAGAGCCGAAGCTGCCCTGGGTGGGCGAGTCCTTGGCCTCACTGCCCCATTAATGCCATCTCTCGTTTCCACAGCGACCAACCTCCGGGCGCGTCCAACGGGCCCTTGTGACCTACGGCAGGTGGTTTCCGCCCCGAGGAGAGGAGCACCCTCTGGGCTCACGGAGGTGGACGGGGGGACTCACAGCAGCAACGGGAGATGCTGGGGGCTGTTAGCGGGGCACGCTGCCACCCCGAGGAGGCTGGAGCTGTGCAGCCAAAACCCCGTAGGGACAGGGCCGCCGGTCAGACAAGTAGAGGTCGGCCAGAGTGCCAGACCCCACAGGGATGCCCGCAGGGCGTCGGGCGGAGGCGGCTCAGTGTGCATGTCACCCAGCAGCCACCCGGGGGTGCTGGACTCGCCCCGGGGGTCGGAGTCAGGCCTGACAAGCAGCATTCTCTCCCCATTTGTGAAGTGGGGGCAAGGCTGCTTGCTGTCAGGTGGTTACGAGGATTCGAAACGACGTGTTCCACTCAGACCATTTGGTAACGGACCCCCCCGAACCTAGTACTGAAAAACACCAATATTTTCCCTTGGTCACAGAGTCTGCAGGCCGGCATCCGGACATGGCCCACAGGCTTCTCTGCTCAGTGCCGTCTGGGGTCTCGGCCCCAGTCCTGTGGCTCCCCCACCCACCTGCACTCCTGCCCTCACAGGGGCGATGCCCCCGGCCAGGCGCTCAGATGCGCGGGGCGCTGGAGCACCCCCCAACGGCCTCTCCAAACGCGCGCCCCACAAGACCACCACACGCCCCACACGTGCTCCTCACAGAGACCCTGAGGGCCCTCCATGTAACACCCCACAGGCCACACACGTGGCTGCCCACGTGCCCCTGGCACAGGGCCCACGTAACCCCACATGACCCATATATCCCCCTGCAATGAATCCCTCCATATGGCCTCCCTCAGTGCCCACAGTGTGGCCCGTACATGACCACATGTCGGCCACACGACTCCCACGTGGCCATCTTACTAAGCCCCCATGTGCTACCCACATGCTTGCTCCATGGAACCACCACAGAGCCCTCCATATTTCCACTCTTACCTGCATTGCTACCACATGCCTGCCACGTGGCCCAAGGTGACCCCCACTGGACCCACGCGTGCCCCACAAGCCCCTCCATACTACCTCCCTTACATGCTTCCAGCATGGCCCACACGTGACCACCACGTGATCACAAGAGACTCCTTTGCTCACAGGTCTGCTGCCTTCCCCAGACACTCGAAGGCTGTGCTCGAAGGGCTCGGCCCCAGATCCCCCCGCATGGTCTCCCCACATGCCCACCACATGCACCTCACCCACCTGTCACGTGGCCCCCCCGTGGCCCAGTGTCTACCAGCTCAGTAGCTGGGTGCTGGGAGGGAGCATTAGGACATTGGGGTGGGAGGTGTCTTCTGATCCAACCCTGGAAATGGCACGGGGTCCCCTGGGCCTCAGCACCTGGTTGCTAAGGCAGCCCGGAGCCAGGCGGCGGGAATTCCAGCCCATGCTGTGAGGTGACTGTGGGAGTGTGTATGAGGACCATGGAGACTGAGCCCCTCTGGGAGCTGGGGGGGCTCGCTCAGGCCTCCGAACTGGGGCAAGCACGCCCTCTGGAGTCCCTGTGATGAGGCCCCGCGCCCCCAGCACACACAACAGCAAATGTCAGTGTTACTGTGAGTTTGACGTCATACTTCACCCCTGCCAAGGACGGGTGAGTTAAAACATGACCCGAAGGGTGACACCGCTCCTCCCCTTGTTTAAAGTGGGGAGCAGGGCCCAACAAACCTTACAAAGGCCAAAGGGTAGAGGTTCTCAGGTTTGTGGGCCATTGGGTCTCTTCTCGGGAGGCCACTCCATTCTACCATGGTAGCTCGAGAGCAGCCCCAGACAACACAGGAGCGGGCTGGGGGGCACGCTGATTTTAAGGCCCTGCCTTGAAGCTTCCAATGGACTCACCCTTGCTCCAGTCCTTCCTACCCGCAGAGCCGGTGGCCAGCTCCGCAGCAACGCCAACACCGTCCCAGCAGGTGGCGCCCGGCCACTGCCCACCGCCCAGCCCCTGCGGGGAAGCCTGGGGAGTGGGCTACTTGGGGGGATGGACAGCAAGATTGGGATCCCCACTGGACCCCCAAACGAGGACCTGCACACAAACACAGCACGCGTCGGAGGCTTCCCCTGGCCCCGCCACCAAGGCAGTCCCGAGGACACAGCCCCCTCCTCATGCTCAGGGCTCCTTTACCTGGTAGTGCTAAGGCTGCAGGTGTGTTTCTAGCGTCTTAACATAGAGAAGCAACACAGCGTATCGGACCCTGTGGCCAGAAGCACTGTTCTGCGAAGCTTCTGGAGTTGTTTAAACACGTGTGTGTGTGGACGGGACCACAAAGAAGAAATAGGTCTTCCAGTGGCCGTGGTGAGAAAACTGAGCAGATGGAGGACATAGGTCTATAAACGAATCTTTGCAGTCTGGGGAGGGAAGAGAGGTAGGGCTGAGAGCAAGCAGGATCCCCTCCACACACACTCAGGAAGGGTATGGGTGCCAGGGAAGGGTGGTACATGGTTGGACGCAGCTTTTAGAGGAGGGGATAATTGGGGTCTTGAAGGCTGGGTAGGAGCTCGGCAAGCAGAGAAGGAGCAGAGGAACAGAATAAGTAAGTGTGAACGGACAGGTCATGTATGAGAACAACGGGACCTCCTCACAGAGCTAAGGAGGGGGCCTGTATGGGGTGTCCCAAGGGGGAGAGGGCTGGACCGGGGGCTGGAGAGGAAAACCACCACCCCAGGGCCGCCTATGGAGCACGGAGCTACTGCAGAAACGCAGCCTGCAAAAAAGGCTGCATTTTAAGAAATATTTCTTAAAATAGCCTCTTTTTCTCCCATCTTCTGCTGCCCCTTCACAGTTGCTCCGGACTTTTCAAAGCTCTCCTGCTCCTTCTGCATCCTGACCCTGCCAGATCCTCCTCCCCAGAGGGGCGGGAGCAGAAAAGCCAGGACCACACGAGCCAGGAGCCACGAAACAGGGATGGGGTGCGGGGAACCTGGTAAGGTTAGGGTGCGGCGGGCTGGGGGACCTGGGGTTAGGGCTGGGGAGGCGGCAGGCGGGCAGCGCGGAGGGACAGACTGGCGGCCAGCCTGGAGGAGGGCAGCGTCCCGGCGCCGGGCCGGGAAGGGTGCCTGGGCGGCTGGCCTCCAGCCTCCGGGCACAGGGAGCCGCATCTACGAGGGAGCGACCCGGAACCCAGTGTCTCCGCGATCCTGACACCCAGCCGGGCTGAAACACTTCAACAAGTCCGCACTTGTCCGGGGAAGGGGCAACCCCGGGCGCGGCGGCAGCAGTCGGCCGGCCCCCGCCTCCCCGGTGCCCTCCCCCCACCCCCCGCGGCCCCCACGGGCGGCAGCAGCCCTGCGGGTCGCGGACACGTGAGGGCGCCGCGGCGCGTGCGCGGAGGGGGTGCCCGTGGCCCGCACGCGCAGGCCCACAACGTGCGCCTGCGCAAGGCAGCTGAGCCGCTGGCGGCGTACGCGGGACGGGAGACGGGCGGCAGCGTTAAGTCCCGCGCGCGCACGCAGGCACGTAAGCACGCACGCCCTGGGGTAGCGTCGAGTTCCGGCTGCTCAGAGCGGCTCCGAGCCGGGGAAGGGAGGCGCTTTCCGTGTCGGCGCGGGCGGAGGGGCGGGAGGGACGTCCTACGGTGGCCGCGGAGGGACGGCGCTACGGCTCCCACGCTGGGCCAAACGCTGCCGGCTGCGGGGCGCACGGGCCCCGGGCCCTTCGGGGCGGCCTCGGGCGGGGACGCGTGAGCGGCCGGGCCTCGCAGCCGCCGCGCCGTGGGCACCATGCGGCCGCCCTGCTCCTGGAGCCCCGTGTGCCGGGGGGGCCCGCAGGCCCGGCCGCCCGCACCGCCGGCCTCCCCCGGCGCCCGCGCGGAGAGGGCACCTGGTGAGCGGCGGGCGGCCCTGCCCCGGGGTGGCGGGCGGCCACCGTGTGCCCGGGCTCGCGGGTCCTTGCCGGTGCCCGCCGCCTGCCCGCCCCGGGAGCCCGCGGCGCGGACGCTGGGGGGCCCGTGCGCGGCGGCGGCGGCGGGCGCAGGGGGGCGGGACGCGACGGCAGGGGGCCATGCGGGGTCCTGCAGACGTGGCCCGGAGCTGCGGGCCGGACCGAGGCAAGCGCGCGGAGCTGCTTGGCGCTGTCAGACCAGGCTCTGCCCGAGCCTGCCGGGAGGGCTGGACGCGCCCGGCCCCCGCCCCCGCGATCCCGGGGTCCCCGCGGCACGCCCCTGGCCGAGGCCGTGGGATGTGCCTCCAGAGCCCGCGATCCACTCGACTGCCCTGCTTTTCCACATCCTGTACCTGCAGGGTTTCCCACGCGCGAGTTGTTTCTCTCACCAGAGAGCCACTGGGTGTTTCTCCTTTCCTGGCACCCAGTCTGTAGGCCTGTGATGGCATCTGCCTGCCAGGCGTGGTCACCAGCCTCCCCCAGCACGCGCGGGAGCCCAGCGCTGTGGGCGGCCCTGTTTGGCAGGGCAGGGATGGGAGGGTGAGCGAAGCTGCGGCGGGCTACGCCTGGGGAGCCACAGCGCCAGGGCTCAGGCTCAGCAGGTGCCCCGGGACCCCGCTGTCTGGTCTGCAGCACTTGGCTCGCAGGATGCCGAAGGGAACGCCTCCATCTGCGGCCTGCGCCTTTGAAGTGTCCTCCGTCGCGCTCGTGGCAAGAGCAGCCCCCGGGGCACGAGAGGAGTGGGAGCGGCTTCAGTGCGGCCGGGGCTGGCTGATGTCCCAGGACGGGGCACCTGCCACAGCGCCTCTCTCTCACTTTCCTGCAGGCCGCCGCATCCCCCAGGGCTCAGCTGCTGGCTTCCAGGCCTAGGTGCCCATGACGCCTATGCTGACCACTGCCTGGACACCACCGCTGCCCCAAGCTAGCACCACCGCCCGGGCCCCAATGCCGGTCATGCCCATCCCGCGGCGGGTGCGCTCCTTCCACGGCCCGCACACCACCTGCCTGCACGCAGCCTGCGGGCCGGCGCGCACCTCCCGCCTGGCGCGCACGAAGTACAACAACTTCGACGTGTACATCCGGGCGCGCTGGCTGTACGGCTTCATCCGCTTCCTGCTCTACTTCAGCTGCAGCCTCTTCACGGCCACGCTGTGGGGCGCGCTGGCCGCGCTCTTCTGCCTGCAGTACCTGGGCGTGCGCGTCCTCCTGCGCTTCCAGCTGAAGCTCTCGGTGCTGCTGCTGCTGCTGGGCCGCCGGCGCGTGGATTTCCGCCTGCTCAACGAGCTGCTCATCTACGGCATCCGAGTGACGGTGCTGCTGGTGGGGGGCCTGGGCTGGTGCTTCATGGTCTTCGTGGACATGTGAGGGCCCCCGTGGGCCTGGGCTCTGGGTGTGTTTACTGCGGCCCTGTTCTGTTCTTGAGGGGGGAGGTCAGGCTTCTGCTCTTTCCAGCCCGTCTTGCGGGTGGGTCTGAAGACCGTCCACCTCCGGCCGTGGGTCTGGGCGCGGGTGCTGAGACTGTTCTGCGAAGGGGACGCTGGCGCCCCCTCTGCTGCTGGTTTTCCGCTCCAACCCTCCGCGTGTTCATGTAGGTACAGCGCCTCACTGGTCGCCTGCCCTCACTTTTCCAGGCTGGCCAGGGTGAGGCCCGCTGGCCCCGTCTGCTCTTGGAGAGCCTCTGTGTCCCTCCTCCTGGCCAGCCACACGGCCCCTGCCCCGGCCTTAGGGAAGTGCCGATGGACCACACCGCCGCGAAGCTGATCACTGCCCTGGGCCACCCAAGTCCTGGCACAGCTCACGGGCCCTCCGTCTGCCCCCCTGAGTCCCAGGCCAGGCTTCAGGGCCATGTTGGTTTGCTTAGATGCAGGCAAGTGGGAGTCACGGGCAGCCTTGGCAGGTTCCCAGATCAGGGGCCAGCCCGGGGTGCAGGGCAGATCTGTTTTCCTCTGGGGCAGGTTTGTTGAAAACGTCAAGCAGGATGCCATAGTCTCTTCAAGTGTGGATATGTGAGGAGGTACCTTAACTCCTTTCTGGCTGGTGGGGGGGAGTGGAGCTTTGGCCTCTCTTCCTCTGAGGGATGGCTAGAATTGAAACGTGCATATTGGGAGCTGACACGCCACAGCCTCTGTGCGTGCGCCATGGAAACGTGAGCCAGGCTTCTGTTGAAAGAGCACCTCTTAGGGGTATGCGTGTGCACTGGGGCGGGCTGCCCCTGTGTTCCCGCCCTGGGGCTCCTGGAGCAGCTGCAGATTGACAGGCAGAACTGAATGTGGGGCTGGAAAGAGCAAAGGGCCTGTTGGTCCAGCCGGGGGCCAATGTCTTGCCCAGACCCTTTGCTTCTCTGTCAGAGGAGGAGAGGGTGGCCCGGTGGCTCAGTAGTCACCATGGGTCTCCTCGGCAGGTGAGAAGCCGCTTTGAATAATTGTGCTGGGACAACAGGCATAGACCGGGGACAGGACACAGCCCCATCCTGGGGGTGACAGACCCCCACTCATCCCAAGTTGTCCCCACCCCCATCCCCTGGGCATGGGCAGTGGTCCCTATGACCCCGCGTGGCCAGGCAGTCCAGTGGCCAGGGGAGCTGTCGGAAGTTGGTGTCACGGGAAGAAGAACCCAAATCAGGTAGAAAAAGCAAAGAAAGCTTGGCTGTAAACCATGGTTTTTTATTTGTAGCCAGCTTCTATCCAGTGATTGTCCACTTGGGGACAGCGGGAAGGCTCCTTGGGCGAAGTTCTTTCTCGCCTTGAGTCTGTCCTAGTTCCCTGGACGGCAGGCGGGGAGCTGACCTGCGTGGATCCCCCTTCTCAGCGCCACAGAGAATCTTTTGCACTAAATCATGCTGTTTCCTAAAAGTTTTGTTTTGTGTTAACTCAGATTCCCCCAAAGCTCCCGTCACTGAGGTGGACACCTGTCCACGCCGTCAGGATGGCAGGAGGGGTCTGGCCGTGCCACCTTGAATGTCGTTGCGGCCACGTGAGGAACTGGCACGTTGAACACAAAGATGCTCGGTGTCTCGAGTGCCTGTTATATTCTTTATGAAATGAGCCACCTGCGTTAAACTTATTTTTTTAACACGTTGATGGAGTGATTGCTTAAAGCTCAAAAACTTTATTCTCTCTCTAAGGGTCTAACTGACCAAAAATGCCACAGAAGGCGTCTCTCCCAGGTAAAATTGGGAACGCTTTAATTTTTTTTTTAAGATTTTATTTATTTGACAGTGAGAGAGCGAGCACAAGCAGAGGGAGAGACAGAGGGAGAGGGAGAAGCAGGCTCCCCACTGAGCAGGGAGCCTGATGCGGGCCTCGATCCCAGGACCCTGGGATCATGACCTGAGTGAAGGCAGACCCTTAACTGACTGAGCCACCCAGGTGCCCTCAAATCGGGAACGCTTTAAAGCAGGCATCCGTGATGCCAGGGAAGGAGCAGACGTGCTGGGCTTCAGGGGGCCCACCTTGACCTTGCAGCCAGGGGCTCGGTCAGGATGGCAGGGACAGTGTGGCCGCCCGGCAGCGGGTCCTGGCGAGGTCCCCAGGGCCAGGAACTAGGTCACAGAACTGAGTGTACAGCGTGAGCTCCGTCTCAGGGGAAGATACGTGTGTGCGGAGAAGACACTGGCTGAAAACCAAAGTTGTGGTTCCTGTTGAACTGAACACACTTGGAAAAACAAGAGACACGTTATTACTTAGTATCTTTATTTTGTAAAGGTCTCCGAGCTCCCGTGCGGGGACACTCCTGGTCCTCGCTGCTGACGACGATGCCCCTGCACGCTGTCACGCTGGCCAGAAAGTGCCACGGAAAGGCAGCCGGTCTGCCGTTTCTCGGACTTGGTGGAACTGGGTGTTTTCTCGGAAGAAAACAGTCCAAGTCGTTTTGGGGTTTAGCTTTTGGTGGCAGAGTTGGTAAAGTCCCCGAAAGCGGCGGAGGCAGCTCAGGAGATGCAGTTCATGCCGCCAGGGGGGCACTGCCCGTCCTCGGGGCCGGGGTGAGCTCGGCGCACGTGCCTCCAGGCATGGGTGGCAGTGGCCCAGCCGACTGTCCTGGGCGGTCCTCACCATGCCAGAGCCTCAAGGGCGCCCGCCTCCCCGGCCGTTTCCTGTTTGAGGTGAGCGTGAGCCCTCCTCCAGTGGGTGGGCTTCCTGCCGGCTCCCACCTCCAGGGCTGAAGGAACCCCACGCCCCCCCATCTGCTGGTCCTCATCTTCAAAGACAACATGCTGTGGGCCAAGCAGTGGGAGAGCAGGGGTGGGATCTGAGGTTGCAGTCAGAAGCTGCCACCCAGAGAGGGGTCTTGGCCTCAGGGCATCACACGGGGGGTGGGGGGAGCAGAGTATTTGCTCATTATGGGCTCACGTCATCAGGAAAATGGAATGACCTACGGGCCTGGAGGCTTCCGTGTGCTGTGAGGAGGCAGGGGCTGGGGGTCTGGCCAGGACAAAACCCAGCCTGAGCGCAGATCCCAGGGCCGTGCTGGCAAATGCCAGGAGCTGGAGCTGGTTTAGGAAGCAGGGTTCATCTTTACAAAGCCGCCAGGCCCCAGTGGTTCCTGCTGCCTCCCTCCCCCCAAACGGCCCAGGCAGCCTTCAAGGCAGGGTTGGGGCAGGAAGTGACCTGGGACAGCCAATGTGTCAGACCAAGGGAGCTGGGAGGGCAAGGAAGACCCCTGCTGCTCGTGTGGCCCAAGGTGGGTGAAGATGGGCCCAAGGGGGGCGGGAGGGAAAGAGAAAAGGGAAGAGAGTACCTGGAAGGTTCTGCAGGTGGTGGCAAGTGGGTCCTTGATTTGGGAGGTGGGGGTGGGGAGCTGGGGGGGTGCCGGGAGATCTCCTGGCCTGGCAGGAGGATGGCAGTCAAGGTCCGGCTGGGTCAGAGGTCAGGGTCAAGACAGAAGAGCGCAGGGGCGCCTGGGTGGCTCAGTTGGTTAAGCGACTGCCTTCGGCTCAGGTCATGATCCGGGATCGAGTCCCGCATCGGGCTTCCTGCTTGGCAGGGAGTCTGCTTCTCCCTCTGACCCTCCTCCCTCTCATGCTCTCTGTCTCTCATTCTCTCTCTCTCAAATAAAAAAAAAAAAGAAGAGCGCACAGAGGGAGGGAGCGGGGGAGGAGGAAGGGGAGAAGCACTTCCCTTGAACCAAGAGGGGAGGCGCTGTGTCCCTGCGGGCAGAGCAAGGTGCTGGGGAGGCAGGAGGAAAAGCCTCAGCAGCCACACCTATGCACTCTGAGGGCCTCCCACGGCCTGACCCCTCTGTGGCCAGCATGGAGGGTGTGAGGGGCTGTCCATGGGGAGGGAAATCAGCCAGCAGGGGGGTGATGGCGAGGAGGGGTGGTGCTTTGGGAAGTTCCAGAAACCAGAAACTTACTTGAGAAAGTCTGGCCGTGCAGGCCCCGGGCTGGGGTGGACGCGGCATCTCAGAAGATGCTCTCTCTGGTCCTACGGGCACTTCTGGCCGCCCCTGAGGAGGTCACACCTCGAGGGGCGGTGGGACCTCTGTGTCTTTCCCGGTCCCCGTCCCCTCCCCCCGCAGTGGGGGCAGTCTGCCAAGGGGCCGTGGGGGAGGGGCACGCCCCCCCCATGATGGCTGGGCAGGTGCGCCCCAGCTCTGACCAGAGGGTGACCCCCAGTGCTACCGCAGAGGACAGGGCGGTCTGCTGGGGCCGGCTGCACAGATATTGATGGTCCCTGACCTTGAGAGGTCCCTGTGGCTTCCAGCGTGTGATTGGAGGAGGAAGCTAGCCGATGGCAGGCGCTCCGTGCTGATTCAGCCCTTTCTGGGCCTGAGCGAGCTTCCTTCCCTCCGCAGGGGCCAGTGCTTCTCCTTTCTCCCTCGCGGCTGCTGCTGGGAAAGGGCCTCTCTGGGCCAGCCCCCCTAGGACGGCCAGTGCCCCCGTCCCCTCGAGGCTGGCCTGCCGCTCTGCACCAGGCTGCACCCAGGAGCCCCTTTCCAGAAACCCCAGCAGGCTGGCCGCCTCCCTAACAGCTCCCAGAAGAGGGAGCGCCCCACCTCACCAGCATCCTTGCCCGGAGGAGATGGGGAGGGGGGGGAGCGCTGATTCAGCGGCTCGTGGGCTGCGCCCCTCCCCCACAGCGGGCAGCGTGCCCAGGCTTGCTGGCAGCTGTCACCCGGGGCCTCTCGCAAAGTGGCTGTGGCGCTCGCTATGTGGCCGCCCCTGTGCTGGTGCTGGGGGAGGGCCTGCAGGAGGGTGCGTGGTGAACACAGCTACCTGTGCCCAGGCCGAAGCACGGCCTTATCCAAGAGAGGCCAGCACACCACTCCTGGCCACCAGCACGGGAGCCCAGGTCGGGCAGACCTCCTCCGCCTTTGGCCAGTTCAGCCGCATCACCTGCCTCCCTGACCTGGGGCTGGACGCTGACCCTGAGCCCTGGGCTGGGGACGGGCTGCACTGGTGGGAGCAGCCTGGGCCCGAGCCGGGCGGGGCATGAGCCGGAACCTCCTAGGGCCCAGCGTGGGTTGGGTTGCCCTCTAACTGTGGTGGGAAAAGCCCAGAGTGACAGGTGGCTGGGGTAGGCGCTGAGGGCGGACCCGGGCCCAGGCAGGTGCTGCCTTGTGAAGTGGGCCCTTCCTCAGGGTGCCCATCGGCATGAGGCAAGCGCCTGGGGAAGGGTGGGGAGCCCTGTGGGCCTGGACCCGAGGCGGGGAGTCTGGGAGGGCGGGAGAGAGGCCACCGGAAGGCGGGGGGAGGGCGACTAGGCTAGGTCGCTGGCTGGGGAGGTCCCTGTGGTTGAGCAGGGCAGGGCCTGGGGCACCCCACCCGAAAGTGGGCATCCCTCTAGAGGGGGCAGTTCTGCCCCAGCCTCCCCAGTCGGTCAGTGGGAGAGTGTCTTCAGACAAGAACCCCGAAGGCCCGTGTGCGTGCCTGAAGAGCGCACAGCCACCTCCCATCTGCTGCGTGTTGACCGCCATTCACTCCACAAGGAGGAGACTGGTGCTCCATTCTGCTTCCGGAGAATATTAATGGCTCATCCTGGCTGCAATGCCGCATGAATATTCATGCGGAAATCAATCAGTCGGGGCTGACGGTGATGTCACGGGAGAGGAGCAGTGAGGTGGCCTCCTAGGAGGTGTGTCCCTGCCACGGGGGTCGCTCCGGGTCACCTGGAGCCCAGGGGGGCCCTTTCCTTCCAGGTGCACCCAGAAGACGTGGCGCTTTTGCCGTGGATACCGCTTTCTCGGATGGGCAGGGAGTGGTGCCCTTCCTGCCCTCACTGGGGTCAGTAGAAGGGAGACACAGTCCGGAGTCCTCCCAGGGAGCCCCCCACATGCAACCCGGGGCCCGCCCTCACCCCCGCGCCCCACTGGTGGGCATGTTTCTGCCCATGTGCCGACTCAGGTGAGCAGAGACGGTGGGTTTCCGGATCTTTGCAGCGGCCCAGCCGCACCCCTGTGCCCTTGTCCTCCGGCCCCCAGGCTCTCCTCCTCCAGGACTGGAATGCTGCCCAGCCCCCGACCTGCCCTTCACCTTTCAGAGCCAAAGGGGCCTCCATGCCCTGCCTGCCCACACAGGCAGGGGCAGCCCTCAGACGATATAAATCTGAGTTTTACATGTGAATTCGTTATTTACAACAACATCCTGACTTAATGGTCACAGGAATCATTTGTATGTTTTTCAGACTGTGCTTCGATCACCCCGTCTCTGCGTTCCCGGCTCCCTGGGTGCGGCTCGAGGATCCTCCTGATGCCTCAGCCTGGGGCCGGTTCGGCCTGTGCTCAGCACCACCTGTGTGGCGCCCCTCAGGGCGGCTGCAGCCCCCTTGGACCCGCCACCCCTCCTCCCGCCGAGCCGCTGGGGTGCGCATGTGCAGGCCTGCGTGTGCGCTCACATGTGTGCATGATGCGTGCGTGTTTTCCACCGCCCGAAGTTTCGAGTCCCGCCCCTGTTCGCCCCGAGAGCGGGCAGGGCAGGGCGGACTGGTGCTGGCCCCGCCTCCCTGCCCCGCTGCTCCCTCTAGGCGCTCTCAGACAGAAGGGAGGGACGCCCCCAGTGCCATTATCCCCGCGTTCCCGCCTCAGAAACACCCCGCTGGAGAGAGCCGAAGGGCATGCTTGCTCCGGTCGCCTTCCCCGCGTTTGGGTCAGGTGGTCACGGAGCTGATCGCGCGAAGGGCCTTGTTTCTTAGATGCTGCGCTGCGCGGGTGTTTGCTCCTCTCCAGGACCAGCTTTTCCTGCGAGACACGGGAGAGGAAGGCGAGAGCGGCCAGACTCACAGTCCGGAGTGGACAGAGCTGCTAGACTCAGCTCTTCCCAGAAGGACAAGGCAGCCCAGGGCCCGCGTTTCCTCCTGGCGAGAGCTGCGGGGGGGGGGGGGCTCCCGACGTGCCCAGACTGCCCCAGGGGGCCAGAGCTCCAGGTGGCCCTCTCCAGGGGAAGGTGCTGGAAGCCAGGGGCCGAGGCTGCAGCCCTGCCTGGGGAAGGGGACATGCCTTCTGCCCTTTGTGCCTAGACCCGTTCCTGGTCTTGACCTCAGGGGCAGGTTGGCAGACCCTCTCTGGGGCGTGGCTCGCTCGCACAGTTGTGGAGTGAGTGGGGGGGTGAAGGGGCTGTCCTATCTCAGGCCATCCCAGCGGCTCTGACGGAGCACCGCCCACGGGCCACGACCACAGCTCAGGGCGCTGCTAGTCCGGGATCCTGGCGATCACAGAGTCCGTGTCCGGCGAGGCCGCTCCCGGGTTCACAGACTTAACTTCTCGCTGCGTCCTCACGCGGCGGGAGGGGTGCGGGAGCCCCTGGGGTCCCTCTCCTGCGGCTCTGCCCCGCGACCTCCTCCCCTCCCAAGGGCGTCCCAACACCTTCACCTTGGGTGGCGTTAGGTTTCAATACATGACTCTGGGGGGGACACACATTCTTTTTTTTTTAAGATGTATTATTTGAGCAAGAGAGAGAGAGAGAGATCGCATGCACGCAGGGTGAAGGGGCAGAGGGAGAGGGAGAGGGAGAATCTTAAGCACACTCTGCACTGAGCGTGGAGCCTGACGCGGGGCTCAATCCCATGATGCTGAGATCACGACCTGAACTGAAGCTTAGCGGCCTGAGTCACCCAGGCACCTGAGGACACACATTCTGATGACAGCACGTTCCTTGTGCCCCGAGGGCCTGACACTCACTTTCTGAAAGACTGTGTCCAGGGCCACTCAGCGCCACGCAAGCTCAGCCTCATAGGCGGGACGTCTCCCTCCGGCAGTGTCCACGGGGATAGGTGCCTGCCCTTTGCTGACTTCTCCTGGGAAGGTAGCGTGCCACCCAGGACCCGGCCCTGGAGCGCCTGCCCTTGACTCGGCGGGGGTCCCCAGCTCTCCACCCCAGCCAGCGTGTGCCCGGCTCTCACCTGTAGCTTGCGGGGGGCACAGGTTGCCCCCCAGCTGCTGTGCCCACCCTGGCGTGACTGGCCAGGCTCTGCCGTCCCTCCTGGGAGGAGGTGGGGCACCCAGCCCCCCACCCCTCAGCCTTTTCGGGAGCTTAACAGCTGCACAAAATGTTGGAGAGAAATTTAGGACAAAATAAGCCGAAGATCGGAGCATCCAATTTAAACTGAGGGGAGGCACACGGAAGCCGATGCGGTGCTGCCCTAATTCACTCGCACAGAGAACCACGGGTTCTGCAGCCGCTGCTGCGAAACCAAAATATTCACCCAGTTTCCTTCTGTGGAAGGGACCCAAGCTGGCCTCCGAGGACTCACAGATGTCCCCGGGCCGCAGGGCGCAGCCTCAGATGGCCCCGGGGCACGGCAGACCCCCTGGGGCTGCAGGGTCCCAGGCAGCCCTTGCTCTGGCCGCTGCACCTGCCCGCCGACCCCCGCGGAGGCCCGGCCGGAGCTCACCTCTCGGCAGCACAGAGCAGCGGGTCCCCAGCCCACTGCACGCTCCTCTGTCCAGCCCTGCCCTGCCCTGCCCTGCCCGAGAACGGCTGGCCGGTCAGCTCTGCGGCCTTTGGGCTGGTGTTCCCGGCTACAGGAGGTGGTCCAGGGGAAACCTAGGCTGCCCTCGGAGAAGGGCTTTCCAGGGGTCTGGGGGCCAGGTGAGCAAGTCTTCATCTCCAGGGCAGCTCCCGCAGTCTCCCTAGCGGCTAAAGGAGGACCCACCCTCGGTGCAACCGCGGGGCCGAGGGTTGGTCTGCAAGCCAGTAAGAGGGAGGTGGGCGAGCCATGGACCCAGCACTGAGCTCCTGGCGCCCCTTCGAGCCTGGAGTGGGGTCTGTGTGCTGATGCCAACCAGGGAGGCCGCCCCCGCCAGGGTGGGCGCAGCTGCCCAGCCTGGCCACCACCTCTCAGGGAAGTTTAGGAGCCTCTGGCCGGGATTGCAGACGTGTTCCAGTCACGAGAATTAACATCCTGATGATGAGCGGGCTCTGCCTGGGGTTTTGAAGGAGAGATGGGTTATATGACAAAGAGTATTAAACCCCGAGGTCTGTTCAGCCCTTCAGCAAAATGCCCTGGGCAAATCCCTACCAGGCGCGGCTTTGTAGGTGGTCAAGGAGAGGTGTCCCTACCTGCTCACACACCTACCTGGAGCCAGGTGCGCTCCCGCCCAGGAGAAGCCCTGGCTGGGGTGGGGGGCCAGGGCCCTGCACCCTCCCGTTCCTTCACTCTTCCTTCGCTCTTGCTGTGAGTCCGGTAGGGGCTTCCCCCCCCCCCCCCCCCGGTTCCCCTGGTGTGTCATTCGGAACGCAGGGCGGGCGCGACCTTGTTGGTTGCACTCCCTGAGATGCATTCCTGGGCTCCTGGCAGGTGAGGTCAGGGACGTGCAGGGGTGCAGTGCTGGGCGGTGCTGGCTTCCTGACCCTGCACTGCGGCCTGTGGGATTGAAGCCATGTCCCTGCTGATGCCCCCTGCGTTGCATAGAGGTACCAGCCCCTTCACAAAGTGCTCTGGAATGTTCTAAGACACATTCCTGGAAGCCTGGCTTCCCAATGGTGTCGTAAGCACCTAGTTCCCTGCTTGAAGGTCCCGGGACCCAGCAGACACAGGGCTGTGGGGTGGGAGTTCGCTGGTGGGGCTGGGGCTCCAGCTGCCACGGGGACTTGTCCATTAGCACAAAGCCCAGGCCTGAGTTAAGGCCACACCTGGTGACCAAAAGGCCCACCCTGGCCCTTCCCCCAGGCTGACCGCCTCATTAGGCTAGCCCAAATCTGAGCCACCAGGTCCTCACCCAGAATTTCCCAGGACAAGAGACAGATGACAAGGATAATGGCCACGGCCAGCAGGGGCCGGGGCTATGATCCACCCTGCAGCCCCAAGCACCACCCAGAGCAGACGGTTGGGTCCTCCAGGGGCTGGGGCTGTCCGTCCATCCATCACTCTTGGCTTCCTTCCCTGGGGGAGCCCAGACTGTGGCCATCTAAGGGGACCCCATGGGCCACATGACCCACCCAGGCAGGGAAGGGGGACAGTGCACAGCCCTTTCGACTCCTCTTTGGAGGTGAGGTTGTTAGCAGGAGGGCCCTCCCCTGGACGGCCACATGGGGTGATGTGAGGAGCTTGCTCAGTTGGCCCTCCTACCAGCTCAGGGCCACCCTTTTCGATGACAGCTGCAGGCCATGGCTCCCTCTCCTGCCTGCCCGAGCCCTGGAGCCTCACTTGGGTCAGGGTCGGAGAGTAGAGCCCTGGGGCCCTCCTCTGTCCTGCCTCTCTGAGCAAGGCCTTTGCGGGACTGGGGACACAGAGCAGAGGACTCGGTTCTCCTGGGAGCCAGAATGGCAGTGGAGGGGAAGGGGGATTGGGCTGTCCCACAGAACCTCCCAACCACCCCCCTGGCCCCAGGTTCCATGCCATCTCCAGAGGCCCCGTCTCAGGGTCAGGCCATGCCTGCCGTGGGCTCAGGAGCAGGGACATGGCTGGTGGGGGCTTGGAAGGGGTAAGCCCAGCACTATGTACAGCTCCTCTGAAGGGATGTGCCCATCAAGGGGCACATGGCCCATGGCCACTGAGCACTGGGTCCCAGAGCAGTAGGGCTGAGCGGGGAGCCCACGGTGAGGGACAGCCCTCAGCCCATGGTGAGGGCACCTCGTACTCCCTCAGGAGGCCCTGATTTATGGGTAGCATTCAGCCCAACGGTACTACCTGTGTGTGGTTCGACCTGTGGGCACCCAGACCTCTAATGCGGTCTAGGGGTGAGTCCAGCCCGTCCCCAAGGGGAGGGTTCTGCTGGTGGACACACCTCGGCTCTCTGTGCAGACCCCACCACCCCTGGCTGTCCCTTGAAAATGAAGGGTTTTTTTCTAACCGTGCCTCCAGACCACCAAGCTCCTGGTCTTCCTCACAAGACCAGACCCAGATTTGAATCTGTGGGGCCCAGCCGCCCGTAGGCTGCCTGGCAGCAGGAGGAAGTTCCTGGCGAATGAGCTGTGGCCTGTATGTGTGACCCCAGACCCAGCATTCCTGCCCAGGACTGTGCTCCGTCCGTCATGTCCCCCTATCCATCCCCGAGTGCTCTGGGTCCACGGCTGGCAGCCAGCCCTGGTCCTACAGTGGGGAAGGCAGGCCAGGCCGGGCCCCACGGCGCTCCCCATGGATCCCAGTGAGGACCAGCGCACCTCAGATCCTAACGTGCACCCTGGCCACCTGGGGGGATCCCCTCAGCAGGCCAGGGGCCTAGGGGTGGGCAGGGGAGGAAGGGCCGCAAGTGGGGGACAACCCAAAATAGCAGCATGCCTCCAGAAGCCACTAAGTGCTTGGTGGAGGGGGGCAGTTCAACCTTGTGGCCAGATGCTGAGACATCAAGGGAAGACCAGGGGCAGACCACTGGATTTGGGGCAGTGATGACCACCAGTGACAGGAGGGCCCTCCATCCCCATGCACTGACTCCTGGCCGCATCCGGTCTGACACCTGGGGCCGTGTGACCCAAGCGGGAACTCCCCAGGGGTTCCTGTGGCCCACACAGGAGGCTTGATTCCCCCAAACTGTCCTCCTAGCTTCCCGTCTAAGGGAATGGGCATCACCAGCCTCCCACCTCGGTCCTTCTGGCTCCCCTCCTCGGGTCCTCACCCCCTCAGCCCTCCCTGGACTCCCGGGAGGGTCCCCAGCGGGTCTCCTGGAACCCAGCAGCAACCAGGAGACCTCTTACTCTTGCGCATGGGGTCAGGAAGCTTGCCTGGCGCAGAATGCGCAGAATCCCGGCCCCGCTGACCAGCCCTGCCAGCGACCCCTTCCCTCCCCACCTCCCACCTCCCCCTGCCCCACCGGGAGCCTGTCCCACCTCCCCCTGCCCTACCGGGAGACTGTACCCCTCCACGTGGGTCCACTTAGCCTGGAGGACCGCTTCCTCCACTTGCGTCTACACAGCATTTGGTGTTTTCTTGTGAAAATAGGCATCAGAGTTATGTCTTCAGTGCTTTTAAGCGCACAGCTTAGGGGCATCCTGCGCATCCACACTGCTGTGCAGCTGTCCCCAGACCGTGTTCCTCTTCCTGGAGTAAACAGTCCCCACTGAACTGGGACGCCCCCGCCCCTGCCCCCCCCCCCCCGCCCTGTCTCCAGAGGCTGACTCCTTAGATATTTCAGTAAGTCGGATCTGGATGCTACTACACTGCATGGGGAGACCACATTTGGTCCATCGAAGGACACTTGGCTTGTGTTCACCCCTTGGCCGTTGTGAATGGTGCCATGAACACAGGGTGCAAGTCAGTCTTTGAGACCCTGCTCCCAATTTTGACTCACGCCAGAAGCGGAACTGCTGGGTCACGTGTAATTTTTTTTTTTTTTAAAGATTTTATTGATTTATTTGACAGAGAGAGACACAGCGAGAGAGGGAACACAAGCAGGGGGAGTGGGAGAGGGAGAAGCAGGCTTCCCGCCGAACAGGGAGCCCGATGCGGGGCTCGATCCCAGGACCCTGGGATCATGACCTGAGCCGAAGGCAGACGCTTAACAACTGAGCCACCCAGGCGCCCCGGATCACGTGTAATTTAATTCTTGAAGAACCGCACACCTTTCTCCATGGTGGCCGCTCTGGCTGGTTTCCGGTTCCGACTCTGCCGTCCTACTGCGTGAAGCACCTCATCGTGTGTGAAGCACTTTCTAGTCCATGGCATTCTGGGGGTTTAACTGACTGTGCCCCCGACTCAGACAAAAGGCTCAGGAGAGTGGCCCCGGCCCACCTTACTCTCCACCGTGTCCCAGGGCCGAGCACCGGGCCTGGCACACAGCCATGCTCAAGGACAACCAGGTCTCCCCACTCTCTGGGGGCAGGTGTGCGGCCTGCCCCCCCCCCCCCACAATGCGGACGGGCCTTGCCTGCCACCCTCCCAGACTGCCTGCGCTCTGGCTGGGCCTCTCTCAGCAAGTGTGTCTTCTCACCCTAGGGGCCAGATTAAACCATCTGCTCGAGTGTAGAAGTGCACCCCAGGAGGGGGCCCAATGCTGTGAGAGCCAGCTGGGGGGTCCCGATGGCTTCCCTGAGGACCTGAGTAGGCCACCTAAAGGATGAGCCAATCAGAGTTCACTTGCCAACACAGGGAGAGGGGGATCCCAGGCAGGGGGTTGCAGGTGCAAAGGCCCTGTGGTCGTGGGCACAGACTGGCAGCCTGTGTGCTACAAGGAAAGCATGGAGCCAATCAGAGTTCACTTGCCAACACAGGGAGAGAGGGATCCCAGGCAGGGGATTGCAGGTGCAAAGGCCCTGTGGTCATGGGCACAGACTGGCAGCCTGTGTGCTACAAGGAAAGCATGGGTGGGTGGGAGGAGGACGGAAACTGGGCAATGGGCAGAGGCCAGCTGCTCAGGCCTGGAGGGAATTCACTGGGCACAGAGCAAGGCCCCGTCAGCCCTTCTCTCCATTTTGGCTGCCCCTCCCCCCTTCCTCCATGCTTCTCATTCTTGGACACCTCCCGAGCCCCCAGCTCCAGTGTCTGCAGGACAACCAGACTCTCCATCAGAAACACGGAGGTTTGAAATCCCCCTCTCATACAGGGTCTTCATCGTCTGCAGGGGCGCATGGACTGGCCGGGGGTGGGGGGGCTGCGGCTTGAATCCCAGGACTTTACTGCCAGATTCACTGCAGAACACGGGATGGAGGGGCTGCCGATTCTCCAGAATAACCATGGTAAGAGGAGGAATGGCAGAGGGACCAGGGGGGCCTCTGATGGGCCAGGCGGGCCTGGCTCCAGGAAAGCTGGGGTGCTGGCCCCTTTGTTGGAGGGGCAGGGCCTGCCAACACCTTCCATTGTTCTTCCCCTCCTGCAGGAGTGCACACAATGCTGCCCCGTGGGCAGGCCCCCAGTGTCCAGGAGCCGGGCCAGGAACAAAAGTGAGGTAGTTTCCTGGGGAGGGGCTGTGTTCAAGGTTGGCCGCTGCCGCCCAGACAGGAGCCCAGACAGGAGCCAGGGCCCGATGTCCTGAGCTGGGCAGTGGCTGGAGGGTAGCCAGGGCCCCGGGGCAGATGGCCCCCGGGGGTCCCTGCCCGGTGTCCTGTGCCTTGTTGAGTCTGGGACAGGCGGGGCTGGGTAGGGAGAGAGGGGCAGGGTGCTAGTGACCATGCTCACAGAAATCCCAGATGTGGAGAAATGTTACAGAGGAGATATTAGCCGGACAGAAAGAATGCCTTGTTTGTGCTCATGATACTTACTGGAACACCCTATTCCTCTTACACCGCATAGACAAGATATGTACCAAGTTCCCTGGTCAGTGTTCTGTAAGAGGCTGACCCTAGCCTCCCTCGGTGGAGGACGCGCACTCTGGAGAGCTCCTTTCCTTTCCATTCTGTTCTCACTTTCACTTCACTTCACCCTTTGGTGTCCCCGAGATCCATTCTTCGACTTCGGGAGATGAGAATCCTGCAACACTGCGGCCCTGGGCGGCCATGAGGTGTGGCCGGCTCTTACTCCCTCCGTCCTGCGGACTCCGGCTGCCCCCAAAGCCTCAGCAGGGCCACCCTGGGCTCCCGGGCACAAGCCTGGAGGGAAGCCTGCAAGTCTGGGGGTTGGGGTGCGTGGCCGGTTCCGGCCCCCACTTAGCTCCACGCGGCAGGGCTGCTCCCCGAGTCTGGGGGCCCTCCTCAAGCCCTGGCTGTGAGGGGACGGCCCGAGCGCCCGGGCGTTCAGCAGCCCCCGCGCTGCCTGGTTGGAGCAGGGCAGGGTCACAACAAAGGGGTCCTTTGTGGGCCGCTGACGTGCGGCCGCAAACAGGCGACCAGGGCCTCTCCCAGAGCTTCCCGGGGGGCGGGGGGGTGGAATGGAGCCTCACCACTTTTCTGGCAGCTACCCCGGTCTCGGGGTTGGGGTCTTCCCTGACTTAGCCTTTGCTGGGAACGCAGGCGCTCGGGGCGATGGCAGGAAAACCCTCCACGGGCCGGGCCGCTGCCCATTAGAGCTGAGGAAGAGCCCACCTGGGACAGCTTCCGAGGGAGGGTTAGGGACCCACCGTCAGGCGTTTACTTTGGCCCTGTGAACTTCTCTTTGGCAGATAAAAGAGGCTTCCTCCAGAGAGTGCAAACGCCATGGTGCCAAAGGCTTTTCCGTGGCCTTGCTTCTGTGCTGACGGACAGGAGTGGAACAAGGGGGGCAGACACCCTCCCTTCGCTCTCCCTGCACAGGCCTGGCCCAGGCGCCCAGATGCAAGGACGCGCTGTGGGCGGCCGGCTCCCACTCGGCTCACCTCCTGGGGAAGCCATTTATGGGGCTGGAGTCTGTTCTCACGCCAGCAGACCCGGCCAAGGGTCCGACCCTGGGGTCCTCAGCCTACTGCTTCCCCACCTGCTGACTGCAGACTCTGGACACTCGGGCAGGAGAGAGGCACCGAGACTCAGGCAGGTGGACAGGGGCTCTGGCCCCTCATCAGCAAGGGTGGAGCACCCCTCGGGCTCCCACACACTGCAGATGTCTATGGTCAGCTGACCTGCCAGGCACCCCACTGGGCCAGGGGTAGGGTGGTGAACAATACGGGGAGCCAGTACCCGTGGGGGCGGGGGGAGAAGGGGGCTGAGAGTGTCAGAGGGGATTAGCACCAGGGTTGGGCCAGGGAGTCTGCGGGCAATGGCCCATCTGGCTCTGTTTTATGGGAGGGTAGGGAAGGCCCAGGCTCCAGGGATGACTGGGCAGAGACCCAAAGGAAGTGAGTCGTCTCAAAGACATGGTGAGAGGGGGAGAAGGCATGGGTAGAGGGAACAGCAGGTGCAAAGTCCCTAGGGCCGAGTTGGGGTGCTGGAGCTGCACAGGGGCCAAGTAGGGGTGAGTGTGGGGTGGGGACCCAGGTCTTGGCTGTTGCAAAGACTTGGGCTCAAGTTCTGTGTGGGAGATGGGGGGCACTGAGGGATCTGAGCAGAGGCGGGCTGTGATCTGACATGTTCAGAGGCATCTCTGTACTCCTATGTGGTACAAGACCCGGACAGGGGCAACGGGGTGGGGGGAGACAGGGGGAGCCCAGCTTTGGGGCTGCTGCAGTAACTGGAGGAGAAGGGGATTGGACCGGGAGGGTAGCAGAGAGATAGTGGGTGTGAGAAAGGGTCAGCTGTACGGTGGAGCTGTGGGCCTAGGGCACAGACTGGACCCGGGATGTGAGAAAGGTGACAGATAAGGAGGTGTTTGGCCTGAGCTGCCCAAAGGGTGAGGGGCCGTTTGCCGAAGCAGAGGAGGCAGGGGGAGCAGGAGTGGGGCATGGGGAGGGGCTCTGTCCAGCCACGGCACGGAGATGGCCATCAGCCACCCAAGAAGGGGCAGTTGAGGAGGCAGCTGGCTGAGTGAGTCTTGGGTGTGTCTGATGGGCCTTCATCCTTCTTCGAGACAAGCCTAGGATGGAGGAGCTCAGTGTCTTCCAGAACAGATGCAGCAGAGCACGAAGACCTGACCCCCAAAACCCCTCATGGAGGAAGCCTGGGAAAGAACCATGGAGGAAGCAGAGTTTGGGGTGTGTGTGGCCAGGGGAGCCCTGGGAGGAGAAAGGTGCTCCCCCAGATCCCTCCTCGATGGATGGCCAGCCCCGGGTAGTCAGCTTTCCACTCAGCCACCTGCAGGACTGCCAAAGGCTTGCAGCATCCAGGGGAGGACAGACAGGTAGCCAGGCATTGGCTCTCTGCCTTGATCCCAGGTGCACCCGGGCCCCTACTCCTGAGACCCCACCTCGGTGGCTAATCCGTTTGCAGATGTATCTCTTGTGACTTCCCTCTTCCCCCCCCAGCCCGATGCTCTCTGGATCAGCTATAGGACCAGATGCCAGGCCGGGCCTTCCTGAGCTAAGGAGACCCTCATTGGAATCACAGAGGGGCTGCAGCACTAATCAGATCCCTCAAGAGGGGACTGTGGCCACCCCGTCCCCCTATCAGCCAGCACCAGGCTGACAGTGCGCAACGTCTAAGTCACAATGCTCAAAACGGAGGCAGGAGGTGCACGGGCCCACACCCTGGGTGCCTGCTGGGAGCCCTGGCTGAGCGAGCTGCAGGCCGCACTTTCTTCCAGAGCTGCATTATTCTCATTAGCAAAACAGGCGTAGAGAGAGAGCTAACCTCACAGGCTTGTCGCAGCATAATGTTAGACAGTGCGCCCAGAGCGTGCCCGGGACACGCAGCCCAGGCCTGGAAGTGAGTTAGCGGGGAAAGCATTAGCATTTAAAATGTGCACATGCAGTAGACTCACACCCAGACACACGGAAACTGCACCAAATCCTGCTAGTTACCCTTGGGGAATAGGTTTCTGGTTATCTGTTGCCTTTTAAAACTCCTCAATGTTTTCCAAATCCCCTCCATTAAAGAAGACTTCCTTTAATGTTTAGAAAACAAAGTGATGGAAACAATCAGAATGTGCAAACTGTGAACCGGCTCCCCAGGTGAGCAGGCTCCCGAAGGAGTGCACGCAGACAGAGGCCACCACGCCCAGTCTTCACCGCCTGCGGGGGGGCGGTCACACCTCCAGACCCTCTGTGGGTCCTCATCCACGCAGTGACCCCAGGGCTGCCACGAGAGGACCTCGGGGCCTAGTGGAGGGCTTCTGGGGCCTCACCCTGGGGTGGAAGGGCCCAGAGACTAGTCTGTCCCTGCTCACCATGTCATCTGTAGAAGCCCCGATTCCCAGGGCGTGGTCGGTGGGGTGTTTGCACTGCCAAGATGGTCCATAGCACTTAGGAGCCCGCGGGAATCCCAAGCCTTCGGGGCTGACCTGGAGGCACCCAGCCCTTGGCCCCCACCTGTCCCAGAGCCTTCTGCAGGCAGCAGTTGGGTCGGTGCTGGAGGTTTACCTTAGTCTCCCTCACCCTGCACCTCCTGAACCATGTGACCACATGCCAAACCACATGACTGTGTCTCTAGTGGGTAGAGGCCCCCTGGACAAGTCAGACTGCCCCATGGGCTTGAAGAGGCAGCAGCCTGGACTGGTCTGGGGGTGAGGGAACTAGGACCCTGTTTAGGTCTGAGTGGGGGCCTGGGGGTGTCACACCCATCTTCCCAGAGGGCAAGACAGGAGTGAGCTGGTGGGAGGATGTTTTCTGTGCAGACCCACAAGTTGGGGTTGGGGGTTAGTCTATGATCAAGGTGAAGGACCCAGCTTGAGGTTGGGGACAGAAGTATCTGGACCAGCTTCTGACCATTGCCCTACGAATGACCTTGGCTAAAAGTCTTTAGCCCTAGCCTCTGACCCCCAAGGGGTCCAGAACATTCTCTGGGGAATGAGTGGGCATCTTGTTCTTCACATTAATCCCCTCCTCCTGGTGACCCCATGCTCAAGATCACTGTTCTGGTACCACCCCCGTTTTCCCATGAGGACCCTTGTGAGAGGGAGGGAGCCCCGCTTCCCCTCGCCCGGGAGGACCACTGTGGCCTGTCCTGACCCCAGACCCCAGATTAGGGTGGGGGCACCTGAGAAGGGGGCGTTTGTGGGTCCCTTCGGGTGCGTGGCCTGTTTTACTTAAAGGCGCACCTCTGTCCGCAGGAGCGTGGCCTCGGACGAACCTGAAGCCGCAGGGGTGGGAGGGGAGGGGAGGGGCGGATGGTGAGAACGAACCACAATAACGCGCCAGTGTGCCCGGATCACGCCAGGCCTGAAAGCGGCCCCGGCCAAGTGCCCGGCCCGAGCAGGAGGCCCCGGTGGCCGGCGCCGGGCTCGCCCAGCGGTGCTCCCGCATCCCCGCTTTCCTTGCACGCCCTCCCGCCCGCAGTCCCACTTGGCGCCGCCTCGCGGAGGCTGCTCGGTGCAGGCTCGGCCGCCGCGGGGAGGGGGCGCTCCAGGGCCCGGGGCTCCGCGCGGGGGCCGGAGGGCGGGGAGGGTGTGGGGCCGGCGCGGGGCGGGACGGTGGCGGGGCGGAAGGGGGAAGGCTGCGCGGAGGGGCCGGGGAGCGCCGCCCCCCTCGCCCGGGCCCCCCCCGCCCCCGCCCCCCCCGGCGCCCGCCCCCGCCCGCCCCGGCTCCCACCTGGCGGCGGGCGGCGCGCCCCAGGGCGG
>NW_023270433.1:1576962-1633692 GCF_011800145.1 Mirounga leonina
GGAGGGACACGGTGGCTGTCTGGGAGGTGGGAGGCAGCGCCCGCTGCCTGACCCTCTCTACCTGGCTCCTGCACACCAAGCTGCTTCCTCACCTGTGAAACGGAACCAGTAACACAGGCCGCGTCTCCCGGCATCCTTGCAAGACCTAAGTGACAGTGAGTGAGTGCTGAGAAACCCCTGCTGCCATCATCCGGGGGCGCACTGGAGGGGGAGGGGAGGGGGCCAGGGGCTCCAGAGGAGAGGAGGGGGAGGAAGGCGTAGGGGTGGGTGGGAAGATCTGGGGAGAGGCCCACACCAGCCCAGACTGCACCAGTTCACGGCCCCTCACCCCAGAACACTCCGCGTGTTGAGCCCTGTGCAGTGGGCATACTCGGGAAGTTTGACCGCGGTTCGGTTCTGGGGACACGCCGAGCTGCCTTCCGGTCCAGGGTAGTGTTAGCCACCTGGCTTGTGCCTGGGGCTGGTCTTCCAGGCCTGGACTTTTGGAGGGGAGCACGGTCTTGTGACGTGCTGTTGCTCTTCGGGAGGGGGGTCCCAGGCAGGAGCAGGTGCGACCCGTCAGTCCCTGGCTGCCTCCTGAGCTACTCCTGTGAGCTACTCCAGCTCCGGGCGGCCCCACTTTGGGAGCTAGTGAGGTCCGGTTGGGGCCGGGGTCTGCCTGGGGCTGGGAGTGGCCTCGGGGCCTGTTGAGGGCTGGCTGGGTTGGGCCTCTCACCCGCCCTGGCCTGCAGGGTTTGCAGAGCACTGGGTCCTGGGCCCTGTTGGAGCCCCTCGCCCAGCACTGTTACACCCCTGTGTGGCCTGCTCCCCCCCAGCCCCCCATTCCTCCCCGAGATGAGCAGCCTGGCCCTCGGGTACTTGCAGTGCGGCTTGGCTTGGGGCTACAGCCCGTTGTCTGTTCGGGTCTACGCCTCAATTCAGGGGTGTGTGGGCCCCACCCTGTGACCTGTGGGCGAGGCCTGTGTGGCCTGGGCTGCCGTGGCTGTGCCTGAAAGGTTACATCCTGCCCTGACGCGGACCAGGGCTCCAGGGACCCTGGTGCAGGCCGGGGAGAGCATTCAGCTCCGCCACTCTGGGCAGGGCAGGGCTCCTGGCAATCTCGGTCTCTCTTAGCAAACGCTCGCTCTCCCCAGGCCTGGCTCTCCGGCTCTTTGTAAACTCCAGTGCCCTGCTGGCCAGGGCTCCCTCCTCGTGTCTCTTGCAGCTGCTGCGTGCTGGGAGCTGGGCCTCTTCCGTGGTGGCCTCTGGCCTTTGTGCTTGCGAGGTCAGGTTTTGGAAGTGGGGCCGAGGGTGAGGGTCTGGCGGGCTGTGGGTGGACACAGAGGGGTCTGGAAGGAGTGGCCATTGACATTTGGGACATGAACTTTGGAGTGGGGCTCCCTGATGGCCGCCTTGGTGGTGAGCATCTTCAGAGTGGGGCAGTGTCCTTGAGGACAAGGGCAGCGGGAGCAGGAATGGAGGGGGGTCTGACAGTGACCCTGGGCTCTCCGCCCCCCCCCCCGCCCCAGCACGTGCTGACTGGCCCTGGGTGCTGACTGGCCCTGGACGAGGCAGTGAGGCCGGAGCTGGAGCTGCAGGGGCGCTCCCAGGTCACATCCTGCCTGGAGCTATGTGACCTTGGATGCTGAAGTACCCTCTCTGAGCCCCACCCTGGCTTGTGTGTTTCCCTGAGAAGTTGTAGCTTCCTTGTTTGCTTGCCGGCTGAAGGTGAGCAGGCACGGCCTCGGGCCTCTGTGCAGGTTGGGCCCAGCCTGGAGGCCCTCTCGGGATGCCCCCCTCCCTGTACGTGGGCAGGAGCCAGTGAGGAGCACATGTCCCTTTAAGGGGAGGCTGTTCTCCGTGGCTCCAGGGAGGACGCAGGCATGCTTTTCTCTGAGGCGCTGTTCTCTGGTCCCAGGGGGAGGAGAGGCTGGGTCTGGGTCTCCCAGGGAATCTTCCCCCTCCCCCTCGGCCCTGGGCCCTGGCATCCAGGAGGGCACATGGCCATGGATGGGCCCCGCCCAGCGCCTGCCTGCCGCCTGGGAAGCAGGCAGGTCGGGGGCGGGGACCACAGGGGCCTGAAAGTGCCCATATATAGTCACTGGGTTTGAGCAGAGTCCTGCTGCAGAGCTGTGTCCCAGGCCCTGGGCTGGCCGGCCCCCAGGCCCAGCCCCAGCCACCAGGTCTCTGAGGGAGGCCTTGCCTTGGGGGACCTGGGGGTGTTACTGAGAGGAGAGGTGGATTTGGGGTACACCGTCCGATAGAGCAGCAGTGCTCTGAGTGTTTGTTGATTGAAAATAAAAATCTCCTGAGCCCTCCCTGGTCAGGACCAGGTGTATTTCTGCAAATAGTCTTTGAGAGTTGGAGCCAGTGGTATGTGGCTGCCCCATCGACTTGAGCTGCCCGGGGTCCCTCGCTGTGGGTGTTGGGGGGGATGCCTGCTTGTCTGCAACTCCAGCCTTGGCCCCACAAAACACCCGTGTTATGGTGATGCCCCTATGCCCCCCCCCCCCCCCCCCCCAGCACCAGGGGCCGTCCACTGTGATGGCTGGCGTGCTCTGGAGGACATGTCCCTTCCTCCGTCTCCCAGACTGTGGGGTCCCCGGTGCCTGTCTGTTGGGAGCAGGACGTTGCCCTGGGTCTTTCTGGCATGCGGGGCCTCCTGGGGCTCTCCGCCCTGGCCCTCAGCCTCTGCCCCTGCTGGCCCCCTCCTCTGCCCCGTCCCTGTCCCCGTGCCAGGAAGGGAGAAGTACCCGCCTCTGCCGCATTCCTGACTTTTGTGCTGTTAAAAAAATAAAATGTTAACATAGTTTTGCTCATTTAATTTAGTTTCCATTGCACTGCTGAGCGCCTTTGTTAAATTGTGTATACTGATACTTTTTGTTGTGTCAGCAGTTTTCCCCCCTTTTTTTGAATATAAAGCCATTAGAGAGGCAAGATTAAAAAGATACATTACAATTAAAATGTTAATGAAATCTGCATCATACAACTTTTGAAGCTCTTTAGGCATTAATCTTGCCTGTGTCGTGTCCATTAACTTCGGCTATTCTTGTTCCACACTGACCCCTGCTGAGAGATTTGTGCTATAATTGGATTTTTTTTAATAAAAAAGAAAAAAAAAAGCTTTTAAGAAAATAAAGGTTGAGTGGTGGCCCTGGCTCCGAAGCCAAGGGAGAGGGGAGCCGGGGAGTACACGGCCTCCCCTGCGGGGCTCCCCTCCTGAGCGGGGGCGGGGACCCCTGCCCCTCCAGCTCCTGTCGCCCCTGCGGCTGCCCCAGGGCTGGGGTTTCCTCTGCCCCTCGGGCCATCTGCGCTGGGCTTCCCGGGTCGCTGGGACAGGACAGCCTCCTCGGGCTGTTGGACGAGCCTCCTCTGGGGTGTGGGTGTGCGAGAGTCAAGGCTGAGCTCACCTGCCTGCGGAGAGGGGGCAGAGCCCAGATGCTGGGTGAGGGGGGACAGGGGCACCGCCGGCCAGGCCCTCGGTGGGACACGAAGGGCTACGCACGCCAAAGCCTAGAGTTCTGAGTTCTCAGGATTGTGCATCCCCCATGCATCCCACGGAAGTCTGGCCTCCTGGGCACTGGGATCTCCAGTGTGAGGCTGGGGCTGGGGACTCTGGGAAGGGGGAGCCCCTCTTGCCTATGGTCAGGGCAGCGGGGACCCCCGGCAAGAGTGGGTGGTAGGGTCCCCCATGGAGTTCTCTGTGCGGACTCGCCCTGGGCGGGGGCGGAGCCCCAGCCGGGCAGCCCGCCCCCTTTCCGGCCCGGGTGAGGCTGGGGTCCAGGGTGGCGTGTGGCCTGTGGTGTCTGGGTCAGGCCGGCGGGGTGGGCTTTCCCGGACCCCAGTGCTGCAGTCACAGTCGTCACCGGGAAGCTGGTCAGGTGGTTGGCAGTGCTACACTGCTACAGACAGATTTCATGTCTGTGTGTTTTTGCAACACCTTTCTATAAAGGGAAACATAATTTAAAGTATGATTACTTAGTGTTGCAACAGCCGCCTCGCTCCACGCTCCGCCGAGATCATTATCAGAGGCTGATATTAACTTGCAAAGAATATTATGCAAATTGCCTGCTGGCTCCTCGGGGAAGCCTGCTCCCAGGATGGGCGTGGGGCACGGGGCCTGTGCCTCCAGGGGGACGCTGAGGGACACTAGGAGCAGGGCAGCCAGGCCCAGGGGAGGCTTCAGGACAGCTCTCGTCCTCCTGGCTGGCCGCTGGGCATTGTGATGTTTGTTGAGTGAGTGTTGCCTGCGCGCTGGGACCTGGCCTTCCCAGAGGTCCCTGTGATCCCTGCAGGCAGCCCAGTGGTGTGCTTCCCTGTGACTGGCTCTGGGAGTAACTGGACCTGGGGGTTCACAAGCCCCAAGCACTTGTCATTCCCTGAGGGAGGGACCGAGGTCACAGACCCCGCCCTGCTCCCTGGGTGCAGAGGCCATCCTACTCACTGACTTAGCACCCTGGCTTTGCAGCGTGCAGGGGCGCGGGGCAGCCCCCGAGGGGCGTGTGGCGGGCCGACCTTGTGTCTGCCTTGTGGCGTGGACTGTCCACTCACACTCGTGCCCTTGGGGAGAGAGGCGGGGTGGCCAGAGTCTGAGGATGGCTCCCTCCATCACCAGCCCGCAGCTGGTCCTGACGTCGGGGCCACAATTTAATGGCTTTAGGATTTCCCTCCAAATGCCCTCTCCCACTGTCTGGAAGAAGTCGGGCAGAGCAAGTTTGGGGCAGAAGAACCCATTTATGGGTCCTCAGGAGTAGCGTCCACCTGGAGCTGTGGAAGCCTGGTGGGGCCCCGGAACCTCAGATTTCCCTCCCTTCCTGTGAGTGTGGTCATGAGTGGGCAAGGTCCGGAAGCCGGGGACCCCCGCAAAGGGGTGTGCCACGCCCCCCCAGAGTGGACGGGAGTCTTGCTGTCCCTCGGGGCTGCACAGGCAGGAAGAGGACAGGGTTTTGGAGGCAGCCGGGGCTGGACAGGACTGTGACAGTTCCCATGATCCTGTCGGGCGGTCCAGGGCTGCGCTTGGTCAAGCCCCCACTTTCTGCAGAGTCCGGGCGTGTCATCTTGGGATTTTTGAACCCTGTTCTTCACTGTGCTGCTGTGGGACCCTAGGTAAACACGGTGACCTCCCCGGGCCTCAGTTTCCCCACATGTAAAATGGGGGAAGAGCTTTGAAGGATGCAGACCTGGGGCTCATCCCACTTTCTGGTCGCCGAGGTGGTGATACTCCGGGCACGAACGCTCTGGCTGGAGGGCCGGGCCGTCTCCAGCCTGCCGTTGCCCACGGTGACCCGACAGGTGCTTCTCTCTTCCCTGCAAAGCTCCTCCCCCTCCTGGTGGGCCTCCCCCCCCCACCCCATTTTGTGAACGCTGCTCTGTCCAGAGGTGCCTGTCGGCTCCAGGAGGGCAGTGATGTTTGTGCGTGCAGGGATGGCAGACGGGCAGGGAGGGCGTGAGCCTTATGGGCACCCTGTGGCTCACCATACACCTGGTGGTTTACAGTGACAGAAGTGTACTCCCCACAGTTCTGGGGGCCAGAGGCCCAAGTCAAGGAGTGGGCCGAGCTCGTTCCTTCTGGAGGCTCTAGGGCAGAATCTCGGCCTCTCCCAGCTTCTGCTGGTGCTGGCGGTCCTCGGCGTCCCTTGGCTTGTAGACCCAGCCCTGCTACCTCTGCCTCGATTGTCACACGGCTGTCCTCCCTCTGCGTGTGTTCAAATGTCCCTCTTCTTACGAGGGCACCGGTCACGGGGGCCGGGCCCACCCTACATCCCTCATCTCCATCCTTAACTGGTTACATCCACAAAGACCCTGTCTTCAAGTAAGGTCCCGTTCTGAGGACCTGGGTGGACATGAATTTGGGAGATGTTATCCACCCAGTGTGTGTGTGGGGCCGGGGGGGGTCACAGAAATCCTTCCGTGCCTGGCGGGGAGGAGGTGCTCTTTGGGAAGTCGTGGGGGGGGCTTGCTGAGACAGGTCATTTGGCTCCGCCCTGCGCTTGCCCAGGAGGGTGGGCAGCCAGACGCATGGACAGTGACCACTGCTCAGACAAGTACCGGATGACGGGGCCGAAGGGCCAGTACCAGTTGGGAAGTCTAGAAGGAGCTTTGTTTTCAGGACCAGAGCCGGGGTCGAGGGCAGGAAACGGGGCCATGGGCGGAGGAAGAGTTTCCTGAGACACAGTGTCTATGGTTATGTAAGTTTTGGGACAGGAGGCAGAATTTGTGTTAATTGTTGTAACCTAGTTTAGTTGGCCAGTCCCTGTCACGTGAAGGGGCCAGGAAAGGCGCGTCGGCCACAGAGGAGTCCTCAAGGCTGGGTCTGCCTGTGTACCGAGTCCCAACCTGTAGCACAGACTGGGGCCACGGGGGCCCTGTGGCCCCTCCTCTGTCCCCCCCAGAAGAAAAGTGAGCTCATGAAGTGAGGGAAGTAACCCAGCAGAGGAGGTGGGTTCCCAGAACGGGCTGGAGGTGGGCTGCGGCGTCCAGGCAGCGGGGTGTGGGAGCAGAAGGTGGTGCTGCCCTAAGGGTCCTCACCAGGCCAGACCTCGAGGGGCCCCCCACTCCTGGACCCAGGACCACCAGAAGCAGGCATCTGGCTCTGGAGAGATGAGGTGCAGGCCTTGGGGCCCTTCTTGGTGGAGGAGCAGGGCCCCCGGTCTCTCCCCACGCCTCTCCAAGCCACGCAGACCGGCCTGGGCCAGGTTGGACTGCAGAGTGAGGGCCCCCAGGGCGTGGGGGGCTGCCCTGTGGTTTTGCTCTGGGTCTCTGGTCAGATTCTTAATAACTCAGGAAAATGGAAAGGAAAACTTTCGCTGGAACGATTGGAGAATCAGTTGCCCTGAGTGGTCACTGCGTCCCGTGCGCACAACGCTGGAGCGTCGCTGTGGGTCCACGTTCCAGGCACTTGCCATGGCTGCCTTTAAAGTTGTAATTCAAACAAAGTCTAGTTGCTTATGTATAAAATTACCATCTTAACCAGTTGTAAGGGCCCAGTCCGGGGACGTCAAGCGCACTCACAGTATTGTGCAGCCGTCCCTCCGTCCATCCCCTCCGTCCGTCCCCAGAACGTGGTCATCTTCCAGACTAGACTCTGTCCTGTTATACACGACCCCCCTTCCCCCAGCCCCTGCCCCCCAGCTCTCTCCCCCTTTCACCTCCTCCTCTCCCCTGCCCCCTCCCCTCCCCGAGCCCCTGCCCCAGTCTGTGCCCCCTGCCCTCTACCCCCTTTCCCCCTTCCGTCCCACCCCTCCCCCAGTCCGCAGCACCCCCCCCCCCTTGAGTTTCTTTCTCCCCTGCTCCCTTTATTGTGGTAAACAACACATAACATCACGTCTGCCATCTCGACCCTTTTGAAGTTTTGCGGTTCAGGGCTGCTAAGTGATCGGCCACCATCCGTCTCCTGGACTTGTCCTCGGGCGAAGAGGAAACTGGTTCCCGCAAGACAGCAGCGCCCTCCCTGTGTCTGTGGCTCCCACTGCCCCAGGGCGTCACGGGAGCGGACCCTGCGGCATTTGTCCTTCTGCGTCCGTCCTGTTCTCATGGGGCACCGGGTTGGGGATTCCTGCCTTCTAAGGCTGAGCCAGCTCCGCGCTGTGGATGGACCACGTTTGCCTGCCCATGGCTCTGTTGATGGACGCTTGGATCACTTCCACCTTTGGGCTTTGTGAATAACGCCGCCGTGAGCATGGGCGTGCTCTTACGTGTCTGAGCCTTACTGTGTCTCTTAGGCTACCTCAGTCTGGAACCTTCCATGGTCTTTCTTGGCCCTGGTGACCTTGACTCTGGAATCCGGGCCAGTTCTGCAGAATGCCTCCTGGTCTGAGTCTGAGGCTAATGCGTGGTACCCGGCAGCGTGTCTCGTGGGGGCCCCGCGGTGTGGACTGGGCCACCTGCCGGACGTGGTGCATCACGTCATTGGGGGACGCTCGGTCTGATGTGTGTTTCCACAGGTGGGGGGCAGTGGGTGCGGGAGCAGGGGAGCGGCTTCCTCAGCCCCGCGTACCTGTCTCCTCTACCTCCCCTGACCCAGCCTCGCTCCTGAGGGACATCATCCACATCTGGGCAGACCCGTCTGGAACCAGTGGGTCCCCATTCCCTCAGAGGCAGGGTCAAGGTTGGTGTCCGTGGGGCGGGTTGTGTGCATTTCCTGGAGGCCCACCAGCTGAGAGGCCTAAAACCGCTGAACTTTGTGCTCGCCGGGGTCTGGAGGTCAGGGTGTCACGGGGCCGCGCTCCCCCCCAGGCCCTCCCAGCCTCTAGCAGCTGTGGGTATTCCTTGGCTCACGCCACACCCCTCCCCTCCTGCCTCGGTGGCCACACTCCTCCGTGTGTCCGCGGCTCCTCAGGACGCCAGCGGTCGGGCACACGGCTCCCCCGCAGTCCGGTGAGGCCTCTTCTCGACGGGGCTGACGCGTCTGCAGAGACCGTGGTTCCTGTAAGATCACATTGCGAGCCGCCCGCGCGGGAGCGGGGGCCCTGCTCCCCGTCCCCACCGCCGCCGCCTTCTCCCTCTCCCACCCCTAGTCTCAGAAGGAAGAGCAGAGCCGGCCCCCTGAGCAGGGGCGTGTCCCTCCGTCCCCCGGCCTGGGGTCGCGCCGCTGACCTCCCGCCCGGGCTCCGCTCCGTCTCCCGTGTCTGCTCAGCCCAGGTAGAGGCGAGGTTGCCGCAGCCCCAAGCCACGGGATCCTTCCTCCTGCTCCGAGATGTGATGGGATCGAGGCAGCGCGAAGTCCTAGTCGTAAAGTGGGCCATACGTGAGGGTAAAGTGAGCAAAATAGTCAGCCGCTCTTGGGAAATGTGTTTTTCTTTGGGGAGAAGGAGGGAAGCGAACACGCAGGGCCCGGGGATGGCCAGCAGGACCGCTGGGGCCCCCAGCCGGCCCCACCCGAGGGCGTGAAGGTGGTCACGCGGGGCGGGGGCCTGGGGCTCTGCGGTGGCCCGCTGGCTGCCGAGGGGCATCAGGCACGGTGGGCCTGTCCCTGGGGGTCCAGGAGGCCCAGATCTTCCCACAGGTGGCCCCAGGGGTCGTGGTGTCCTCAGGGAGGTGCTACCTGGAGCAGATGGGTGTCTCTCTGTGACTGTGGGTGCTGTGCTCTGTGCTTTACGGGCAAGGGCACCCCAGGGCTCAGTGCACATGGGTCAGCCTTGCCCAGGGGTCAGGCCGCTGTCCCCAGCGAGGCATCAGGAGGAGGCAGGTGAACTGGTGTCCGAGAGGTCCGGCCACCAGCTCAAGGCTACAGGCGGAGGCTTGGGATGGCACCGCAGGCTGCTCCCCCTGTCTCGGACCCGTGTGGCCCTTTTAGGAGATCCCTCGTCCCCTGCCGCCGCCCGCAGAGGGGCTGGGCAGTCACAGTTTTACTTTGCTGAGGAGTTGGCCCAGAGCTGCTGGCCCAGGGTCTCTGGAGAGTGTCTGATACTCCCCTCATTTTGTGAAAGGGAAACAAGGCCCGAGGGGTAGGGGGGGTTGGGTGGAAGAACTGAGCAGGGTGTAGTGATAACCGCCCCCACTGATGGTTTTCTTGAGGCCCCGGGGTGTTGCTCCGTGGGGGCTGGGGCAGAGACAGCAGGAGCCTGTGGGCAGGGGTGGTTGCTGGCTGCCCGCCCAGCCCTGCCCCCGCCCTGGATCTGCCTGGTTCTGTGGGCCGGGTGCATCCAGGTGATGGAGCTCGGTCCGGGTGGGCCCGGGCCCACCACCTTGGGTCAGGATGGCTCCACCAGGGGCCCGCAGGAAGGGGCGGGTTGTCCTGGTCTGGGTGGGGTGGTGCGGTGGCGGGTGAGGGCACGGCCACAAGGTGGGGCCGCCCCTCCACCAGCTCTTGCGTATTCCTGAAGGTTTCAGTTCATCCTCACTGTTTCTTAACTGCGCTTTCGTAATAATTATAACCGAGCAGAGCCACTGAGCGGGCTTGCTTAGAGCCCCAGCAGCTGTGATTACATTATAGTCGCTGATTTCCAAGAAACCCCACGAGGGAATTCGTTAGAGCCCGCGGTGGAGGCGGGCGCCCTGCACGTCTGAGCTGCCAGGCCTCAAGATGCTCCCCCTGTCATCTGGACCGCCACCGAGCAGGGACAGTGCAGGGAGAGAGGCACCCGCCAGCTGGAAAGGGGGTGGCCCCGGCGTGAGGTCGGCGGGTCCCCGGCTACTTCAGCGCTGACCCCTGTCCTGCCTCCGCTCAGAGCCCCTGCCGGGGAGCTGGCTGGCCTGTGGCTCCTGGCTGCCTGTTTCCCTCTGTGTTTCCAGTGGCTTGGGGGCCTGGAGGTTCCCAAGCTGGGCGTCTGGTTTGGTGTCCGCCCTTGGAAACTCTTCGCCGGTCCCTTGTCAGTCCTGGAATAGCTGAACATGCATGACCACGTCGTGTCCTTTCCCCGAGACTGTTTGAGATCCTTGACCTTGGGCTGTGGTGTTCTCGGTCAGCCCCTTCCATTTGTCCGAGCAGCCACCACCCATGGGGTTAGCCATCCCCTGCCTCCTAGAGGCCGTCCTCACGCACACTGGCTCCTGCTCAGGCCGCTGGGGCCGGGCTCAGGGCTCATGATGGAGGGGAGACCAGTGGGGCCCGTGCGGGGCCCAGAAACACTGTCCTTATGGTGGTTAACAACACAGCGGTGTGCTTACTGACTTGTTCTTTTTTTTTTTTTAAAGATTTCTTTATTTATTTGGCAGAGAGAGACACAGCGAGAGAGGGAACACAAGCAGGGGGAGAGGGAGAGGGAGAAGCAGGCTTCCCGCAGAGCAGGGAGCGCAACGTGGGGCTTGATCCCAGGACCCTGGGATCATGACCTGAGCTGAAGGCAGTCGCTCAACGGCTGAGCCACCCAGGCGCCCTGACTTGTTCTTGAATGTATGAAGTTGGCTTAACGCTAGTGCAGTGCTAGAAATGGGGTCTGTTTACCTGTCGCTGACCTCTGCCCTGTCCCTCCGAAATGCCCCGTCCGGGAGGCCATGGTGCCTGCCTGTTGCAGGGGGCGGGGCGCTTTGCTGGATCCTACAAGCGGCCCAGCTCGGGGGTCTAGCTGGTTGTCCTCTCCCCGAGCCCCTGTGCCTGGAAAATCGGAGTACCCCCCATGGGTCTGGAGAGAAGACCCCCCACCTGATCTACCCTCTGCCCCCGTAGAATAAGATAAGCAAGAGCCCCACGAAGTCTCCTTTGTTGGCTAAATCCTCTACAGCCTGGGTGGGGGTGGTATATATGCTTGCCGTGGAGTTATGACAACTTAAGACCCCAGTGCAGCGGGCCGACACTCGGGGAGCGCTGGCCACGCAGTTTTCCTTGGACGGAGCCCCACGGGGCGACAGAGGGAGGAAGGGCCCCACAGCCGCAAGTGGGACTCTACCCGTGAGTGGCCCTGGCCTCCGCCTCAGTCCCAGTGGCCACTGGCTGTCTACTCCCATTCTTGCTGTGGTGCCAGCCGAGGTGGGAGGGGCAGGCCGGGGGTCCTTCATCCTGGCTGTACCTTGACAGGTCACGGGCCGAAGAGCTGGGCAGCCGGGGCCTCCCGAGGCTGTCCTGGGCAGCCCGGGGTCTGCAGGCTCTGCTCCACCGTGCGAGGCGTCCCCTGCGAGAAGCCAGACAGCAGCGCCGGTGGCTGATCCCACGGGGGAGCCGGGCTGGCCGCCCCTCGTGTCCCCAGCAGGCTCCTTATGGCCCTTGGCCCTCCCCTTGGCTCCCCTTGGCTCCTCGTGGTCGGTCTCCCCGCCCAGGATGGAATGCCCAGACATTCGAGTGGGTGGCTTTCAGGTTCTGTGCCCTAAACTGATAGAGTATGCACTTTGTTTTAAAAAGCCATGATTGAAGTCAAATTAACATATTTACCTTCAGTGCTCCCAGGGGAACCACTAGGGGATCGGGGAGGTGTGGCAGCGGCGGGCACGGTGACGGTGGCACCAGCTCTCCCAGCTTCGGGGGCAGATGAGCGTCCTGTGCTGGCCCGCAGCCTCCCCCCTCCACTGGGCACCCTGCCGCCCGAGGAGGCGGAGACTGGCTGCGCCCTGGCCCCCCGCACCGGCCTCGGCCCCCCGAGCCTGGACCCTTGTCCCGGTTGCTCTCTGGCACTGGGGTGGGTCCCTCCGGTCCACGTGGTCTCAGTGGCTTGTGGCCCAGGAGCACTTAGTCCTGGACTCCTATCTGGACCGGGAGGCCTGATGCCCACTCTCGAGATTCAGGTCCGGTTCCTGGGCCAGTGAGCCAGTTTCTTCCCTGCTCAGAGCCTCGGTTTCCCTATCTGTAAAAGGGGGACAGGGCATCTCTCTGGAGCTTAAATAAAAAGGCCACGCAAGACCTGGACGTTTAGGCCACGGCAACGAGACTGGGATTATTTAGCCCCCCGGCCGAATGTCGGCTCTCCCCGTGGAGATGGAGTTCTGAGGTCTTGAGTTTGGCTGAGGGGGTGGCCGTCCTGGGGAGCCCCCCACTGCTGCAGTGCATGGTGGGGCAGTGGGGACGCAGCCTTTGACCAACCTGCCCCAAGAACACTATTTTTAAAAACTCGTGCGTGGATTGTTGAGATATGTTGCAGAAATGTTCGTCATCGAACATCAGCTGTTGATACAGTGACATTGTTTACCCGATTTTCTCCTGCGAAAGGCACACGTTTGGGTCACGGAGTTAACAGCAGTAGCTACCTCTACCCTTCACTGCTCAGACTGTCGCTCGCTTGTTCTGTTAGGCGCACCTGGCCTACGACGACCTACGGAAATGGGCGCAGACGCTGAGTGCAGAGCTGGATCCATTTTTATGCAGCTGACAGACAGCCGGGTGAGCGGGGGGAGGGGAAAGTCAGGGTCAAAGTGCCACCCAGACCCTCCCCCCGGGCCCGCCTGCCAGCCAGCCGAGCTCCTAGCACCTGGATGGGTTTGCTGCTGTTGAGCCTCAGGTGAGGGAGTGGGCTGTGGCTCCCTTCACCCTGTGCCCGGCCTTCACTGCGTCCCTGTGGGCACCTGCTGTCCTGGGGGTCCTTGCTGGACAGGGGTCCTTTGGGGACTCCCCATGTCTTCAGCCTCTAATCTGTTGTAGGCTCTGGGGTCGATCCTGCTTGGGGGTACTGGAGGCCCGGGGGGAGGAGGATGCAGGTGGGTGCCCCCCTCCCCAGGCCCTGCTCCGTCTCCCTGGTGACTAATCCTCCCTGCCCTCCATTTGGTGCCTTTGGATGTTCTCTCCCCCCCGCCCCCGTGTCTGGTCTCGGCTTTCCCCCATCCCTGCTGATGGGCTTGTGGAGTTCTTGAGATGTTCCGATCGCAAGTCCTTGGCTTTACAGGTCCTGCAAAAGGCCTCTTCCTCCTCCTCGTCTGTCCTGTCTCGGTGCCGATCTTTTCAAGTCTCGATTTCAATGAAATGCGGTTTACCAATCATTTCCTTTACGGCTGGTGCTGTTTGTGTCCTGCTCAGGACCTTTTTGCCGAAGGTCGTGTTTCTCTTCTGTTCCTGACATTTGACTCTTGCACATTTCATGTGGAGGTTTGATGAATTATTAGTTAAAAAATTTTAGTGGTAAAGTAGACATGACATAACATTTATCATTTTAAGCATTTTTAAGTCCACAGCTCAGGGGCGTCCGCGCATTCACACTGTTGGGCAGCCGTCCCCTCCGTCTGTCTCTAGAACGTGGCCAGTCATCTTCCCACACTGAGCATCTGTCCCCGTTGAACACGGACCCCTCCCCTCCCCCACTGCCAGTGTCTGTGGGTCCAGCTCCTCTGGGGCCTCCTGGGAGTGGATCCTGCGGGATTGGTCCCTCTGCGCCGGGCTGTTCTCACTCGGCACCGTGTCCTCCACGTTCATCTGCATTATAGCAGGTGTCAGGCAGGATTTCCTTCCTTTTTAAGGCTGAATTATGTTCCGTGGTGTGGACGGGAAAGCTGGTTCAAAGAGCAATTGAGGAACTGAGTATTTATAGTCACTGAAGAAAGAATGCTGGAGTCCGGTTGTTCAGTTAGTTACGAAATTGCTCAATGTCCCCAAGGACAAGAAAGCCAGAGCCTTCGGGGTTCTCTCTGCTGCTGGACAGAAATCATCGTTTGCGTCTCTTTTGGGCACCAATCTAAGAGCTGACACGATGCGGTCTGGGGTGTGATGAGTATCAAATAGCAAATCAAGCAGAAGGATCTGAACTAATCCTCTGAATGAGACAGTCCTCGGTGGGCCTGCCGGACCCTTCCTCCTGTCACACCAGAAGGGCGCAGTTATCCTCTGCCGTCTTTCCAAGCTTCGGGTAATTGTTCTTAGCAGTATCCTTTTGTGTTCATAAGTGATCTCCAGATACAGTTTTAAAAGGCGCGTTTCGCTCCGTTCTGGCTGATGGATTGCGCATGGTGGCGGAGGTGCCCTGTGGGTACAGCCAGCCGCCCCAAGGCCCCCAGCCGCCTCAGTGACGGCGGGGGACACTTGTGCTCTCTTCGGTGTCCCCCGCAGAGCCCAGGAGCCTGTCCGTGTCCCGGGGACCCGCCTGGGCCGCGCAGTCGGCCAGCTCCGTCCGGGTGCTAAGAGGGACAGGCTCTGCGGGAGCTTCGCACGCAGCTCCGGGGAAGGGAGCGAGGCTCCGGAAGGGTATTGTCTTCTGAATCGCGAGCCTGGGGAGAAGGCGCCCGCACAGTGCAGTGTTCCCTTTGGAATGTTCCCGCGCCGCGTACAGAAGGGCTCGAGGCCGGTCTCCGCCCCAGAATTCCAGGACCAGCACTCAGGGTTCTGCGCCGCCCTCCCCGTGGTCAGTGTGGGCCTTGATCTGCAGCCCACGTCCCCGTGGACGGAGAGGCGGCTGGACTCCGGGTCCCCTTCCTGGAGGCACGCCCCCTCGTGAGTCGTCCACTCCTGGCCGGTGGCTTCCGGGGAGCAGAAGCCACCTGCTGACAAGCACGCAGTCAGGTCCTTTCCCGGGGACCCTGCAGCGCCAGCCCGGCGGACCTGAACCCCTGCACATAACTAGCCGTGGCGTGAGGGTGTGATGGCTCCCCCCAGACGGAGACCATAAATCAACAGTGAGGAGAGACCAGTCTGGAGCTCCTGGAAGGCAACACAGGAGGATTATGTTCCTTCAAATGGCGCTGACAGTCCACGCTTGACCCGGGAGGGAGCTGGCTCAGCAGCTGCCGCCTCCTCCGGGGCAGCTTGGAAGGTGGTGGGGAAGGCCGGGCGCAGCAGGAGAGCCAGTGAGCCCCGAGCCACACGCCGCAGACAGGTGCTCGAGGGAACTACAGAGGAGCATCTGGAGGGTCCCATGGAAGGTCCAGCTTTGTACACTCCAGGGCCCAATTTGGAGAAGATGAAACCAGTGTCCTCAGAGGAGATCAACACTCCAGGGAGCGGGACAGCGCCTGGCTTTCGCCTGGGTGCCCACAGATCGAGTAATTCTAAATGTTCGTAGAAATCAGTAGTGCCTTTGTAAGGAAACTGCATTGCTTTGGAAGACAAGAACTTTAAATAAAAAAAAAAGTCAAGATCTGGACACAGTCCGTGCAGAGCACCCGGAGCTGCTCAGGAGATCGGGGCACAGCTGTCGGGGCCGCAGGTGAGACATGGTCCAGCACTCCATCCTGCCGGCAGAGGGGCCCCATCGTCAGCACGGCCCCAAGTCCAGGCGCACAGGCGAGGGATGCTGGGCAGTAAAGGACTCCCAGCACCTTTGAAAAGTTCTCTTCTGTAATAACCCACCAAAACGGAGCAAACTTTGCCAGAATTTTAATATTTTGTACCTTCTTTGTAGAGTTATTGGCAGGTATTATTAAGTGAGGGAAATAAAGATCACTTCCTACAGACTTCCTACAGTTTCCCATTTATCTGTTTGAAGTCTTTTGTCCTCTCTCCCTTTCACATTCTGGAACAACCAGACATTTGACTGTAAGACAAAATGCCTCTTTTCCCCTCAATAACAGAACACACCCTTTGGTATACTTGGATCTGTAGACACACTTCTTGGCCGCCGTGGCCCCTGATCGTGTCCCGTGCGCTTAAAGCATTTAAACTCGATGACTAACTTCTCTCTGACAAAGGGCCGCGGGTGACCAGTGGACCTGCCCGTCGTGCACTGCGTCCCAGCATGGGGGTGCAAAGCCAGAACATGCCCTCCGGGAGCCCCTCCAACGCGCAAGCATGCACCTGCTTGCAGACACACACCTGTGCCTTTCAGACCTTGTCAGAGTGGCCAGGAAGGTGTCCATCTGACCCGCAGTGAGTACAGGTAAGCTGAGGTATCTGCTTCCTGATCATGAGTTCGATCCTAGGCTTAGGAGTTATGTAGCTAGCTGAACATTATTAATTAATTTAATATTAGTATAGGATGTTAAAGGGAGCAAGGACACACCAAAGACCAACACAGTTGCTTCTTTTTTTTTTAACTTTGTATTTTGAGATACTCCTAGATTCACATGCAGTTGTGAATAGTACAGAATGAGTGGAAAACAAAAAAAGTTGTATATCCCTATGGTGGAACGCTGTTTGATCATAAAAAGGAATAGGTGAATTTTATGGTATATGGATCGGATCTCAATACAGCTGTTATTGGGAAAGGGAGCACCGAGAGACCCAGTGCACCGTCTCCAGGGGATGCCCAGGGTCCCTGCCACCCCAGTCCCGTTAGCCTCTGGCAGCCACCACCCTGGTCTCTTCTTTTTTTTTTTTTAAAGACTTTATTTATTTATTTGAGAGAGAGAATGAGATAGAGAGCATGAGAGGGGGGAGGGTCAGAGAGAGAGGCAGACTCCCTGCTGAGCAGGGAGCCCGATGCGGGACTTGATCCCAGGACTCCAGGATCATGACCTGAGCCGAAGGCAGTCGCTTAACCAACTGAGCCACCCAGGTGCCCCACCCTGGTCTCTTCTGTCAGCCATCCTCACCAGCATTTGGTGGCAATGCTCGTTTGGTTGTAGCCATTCTGATGAGTATGTAGTGTATCTGGTTGTGGTGTTAATTTGCATTTCCTGTTGGCTCATGGCGGTGAACCTTCCACGTGCTTGTTTGCCATCTGTGTGTCCTCCGAAATGTTTCCGTGTCTTTGGCCGATGTTCTAATCAGATTGTGTTTTCCTGTTGCAATGTGGGGCTTCTTTGTCTAGCCTGTATACTAGCCCTTGGTCCCGTATGAGCCGTGTCTTTTCGTCTTCCTAACGGTCTTTGGCCAAGCAGAAGTTTAGAATCTTGACAAAGTCAAGTTCACGAATTTTTGCTTAGGGGAGAACGTGGTGTCTAGCCCTAGATTCTGAAGTTACTCTCCTGTCCCTTTTTCTAGTTTTAAGTCACATGCAGAACTCAGTCCATTTTGGATTAATTTTGTACACGGCCTGAGGTTGAGGTTCATTTGGTTTGCCTCTGGATGTGCACTTGCCCCAGCACCATTTGCTGAGAAGGCTGGTTGTCCTTCACTGAATTGCTTTTGCATCTTTGTGAAGAGTTAGTTGGACTCATTTGTGGGTCTTCTTCAGGGTTCTCTATTCTGTTTGTTGATCTGTCTCTGTCCCACACTCTCTTAGTTTCTGTAGCTGTCTGGTAAGCCTTGCAATCAGGCAGACTGGTTCCTCCCACTGAATTCTTCTTAGAAATTGTCTTAGCTATTTTGGGGACAGCTGGGGGGCTCAGTTGGTTAAGCATGTGACTTCAGCTCAAGTCATGATATTAGGGTCCTGGGATGGAGCTCAGTGTCAGTTCCCTGCTCAGCGGGAGTCTGCTTCTCCCTCTGCCCCCACACCTCCCCCCGCTCATGCTCTCTCTCTCTCCTATAAATAAATAAAATCTTTAAAAAAAAATTGTTATTTTAGTTCCTTTGCCTTTTCACGTACATTTTAGATTAATCTTGTCTATAGCTACAAAAAAGTGTGCTGGAGTTTTCATAGGATTACATTAAAACTGTATATCAATTTGGGGAGAATTCTTTGGGGAGAATCTCTCCATCCATGAATATGGTATGTCTCTCCGTTTACTTAGATGTAGATGTCTTTCATCAGCATTTTGAGGTTTTCAGCATACAAGTCCTGTATATCTTTTGTTTTTATTTACATGTAGTTTTTAAAAAAATTCTGCCCCCAACATGGGACTGGTTACAACCCCGAGATCAAGTGTCATACGCTCTACCAACTGAGCCAGCCAGGCACCCATTATATGTAGATTTTTTTTGAATCATCATAGGTAGTATTGTATTTTTAATTTTGGTAATTAATAGTATATAGAAATACAGTTGTTTATCTTCTATCTTGTAACCTTGATAAAATCACTTACTAGTTCTAAGAGTTTTTTTGGTGAATTCTCTGGGATTTTCTGTGTAGACAATCCTGCCATCAGCAAATAGGGACAGCTGTATTTCTTCCTCTCCAATCTACGTGCATTTTCTTGCCTCACTGCACTGTGTTGAGTAAGAGTAGTGAGGGTGGATGTCCTTGCCATGTCCCCCATCTTAAGGAGAAAGCATCAGCTGTTGGATGTTTGTAGATGCTCTTTTATCAAGTTGAGGAAGTTCTCTGAGAGTTTTTATCATGGGTGGATGTTGAATATTGTCAAATACTTCTGCATTGGATGGTATGTTCATGTGATGTTTCTTCGTTAGTCTAATGATAGTGGGTTACATTGATTGATTTTAAAATATTGAATTAGCCTTGCATCCCTGGAATAAATCCCACTTGGTCATGGTATATGGTTTTTTTTTTTTATATATATATTGCTGAATTCTATTTGTTCATATTTTGTTAAGGATTTTGTATCTATCATGAGGAACATTGGTTTGCAGTTTTCTATTTTTGTGCCATCTTTGTCTGGTTTTGGTATCAGGGCAATACTAGTTTCATAAATGAATTGGGAAGTGTTCTTTCCTTTTCTGTTTTCTGGAAAAGACTGTGTACAAGTGGTGTTAATTTGTCTTTCTACGTTTGGTAGAATTCCCCAGGGAAACCATCTGGGCTTAGAGATTTCTTTTTTGAGAATTTTTGAAATTACAAATTCAGTTTCCTTAATAGTTAGAAGGCTGTTCAAATGCTGTGTTCCATATCAGGTGAATTTTGGTAGGTTTTTATTCCCTTAGGAATTGGTTATTTAATTTATGTTGTTGGGTTTATGTGCGTGAGGTTGTCGATATTACTCTTTTTGTATCTGCGGGGTCTGTAGTGATATCCCCTGTTTCATTCCTGATACTGGTAATTAATCTGTCTTCTCTTTTTCTTTGTTACTAATGTTAAAGATTTGTCAATTTCATTGATCTTTTATTTATTTTATTTTATTTTTTTAAAGATTTATTTATTTGAGAGAGCGAGAATGAGAGAGAGTACATGAGGGGGGGGGAGGGTCAGAGGGAGAAGCAGGCTCCTCGCTGAGCAGGGAGCCCAATGCGGGACTCGATCCCAGGACTCCAGGATTATGACCTGAGCTGAAGGCAGTTGCTTAACCAACTGAGCCACCCAGGTGCCCTTCATTGATCTTTTAAAAGAACCAACTCTTTGATTCACTTGATTTTTTTCCCTCTATTTTCAATTTCATTGATTTCTGCTCTCCTCATTATTTCCTCTGAGTTTATCTTGCTTATTTTTCTAGGTTCTTGAGATGAGAGCTTAGATTATTGATTTAAAATTTCCCCTTTTTTCTAATACTATTAGTGCTATACATTTTCTTTTCAGCTCTGAAGTGGTGTCCCGCAAATTTTCATATGCTGTATTTTCCTTTTCCTTCACTTGATCTCCTCGAGACTTCCTCTGACACGTGGGTGACTCTGAGGTGTGTTGCTTATTCCCAGATGTTTGTAGATTTCCTTGTTAACGTTTCTGTTACTGATTTCTAATTTGATTTTATTGTGGAAGAGCACACTCTGTATGATTTCAGTTCTTTTAAATTTCTTGTGATTCGTTTTTTTGGTCCAAGATATTGCTTGTCTTGGTGTACGTTTCACGGACACTTGAAAAGAATGTGTGTGGTGCTGTTGTTGGATGATCCTGTTAGTTGACTTTGGTTCTCTATATCTTTGCTGATCTGCTGTCTAGTTCTGTCAATTGTTGAGAGAGGATTGTTGAAGTCCCCAGGTATAATCGTGTATTTGTTTTTCTTTTTTTAGTCCTATCCATTTGTGCTTCATATATTTAGCTGTTCTGTTGCCTGGTCTATACACATTGAGGATTGCTGTGCCTTTGGGGTGGATTAAACCTTTGACCCTTGTGAAATGTCCTTCTTTGTCTCTGATAATTTTCTTTGCTCTGAAATCTACTTTATTTGATAGAGCAACCCCTGTTTTCTTTTGATTGTGTTTGCATGATTTATCTTTTCCTGTCTTTTTCTTTTCAAATTGCCTGTATCATTATGTTTGAAAGTGAGTTTCTTGTAGACAGCATATAATTGGATCCTGTTTTTTTCATCTATTCTGCCAATCTCTGTCTTTTAATTGGTATATTTAGGCGATTTACATTTGATAGAATTATTGATATGCCAGGGCTTAAGTCTGCCATTTTATTTTTTGATCCTGTTTGTTTTGTCCTTTTGTCTGTTTCTCTGTGCCTCCCCCTTCCCTTGACATTAAAATTTCATTTTGATGTATCTGTAATTTTTTTCTTTTCGAAAAAAAGCTTTATTAAGATATAAGTCACATACCATACAGTTACCCATAAGGTACACAATCCAGTGTGTGTAGCCATCATCACAGAATTATGTAACTATCATCACAATCAGTTTTATTATTTTTTATTATTTTTTTAAAGATTTTATTTATTTGTCAGAGAGAGAGCACAAACAAGGGGAGTGGCAGGCAGAGGGAGAAGCTGGCTCCCCACTGAGCAGGGAGCCTGATGCGGGCCTCGATCCCAGGACTCTGAGATCATGACCTGAGCTGAAGGCAGATGCTTCACCGACTGAGCCACCCAGGTGTCCCCACAATCAATTTTAGAACATTTTCTTCAGCCCAGAAAGAAACCCTACACCCTTTAGCTGTCACTCCTATTCCCTCTTTTCCTCCCTGATCCTTTACCACTTCTGGCTCTAGGCAACCACTGATCTGTTTTATGTCCATAAATTGCCTGTTCTAGAGATTTCATATAAATGGGATCATATAATATATGGTCTTTTGTGGCTGGCTTTTTTTTTTTTAACTTACCACGATGTTTTCAGGGTTCATCCATGTCATAGCACGGGTCAGTACTTTGCTCCTCTTTATGGACGAATAATATTCCATTGTATGGCTGTGCCACATCTCATTTATCCATTCATCCATTGATGGACATTTGGGTTGTTTCCACTTTTTGGCTATTGTGAATAATGCTGCTATTCATACACCAGCATGGACATTTGTTTTAATTTCTCTTGGTTTTACCTAGGAGTGGAGTTGTGTATGGCCCACGGCAACTCCATGTTTAACCTTTTGAGGAACTTCCAGATTGTTCTCCAGAAATGGCTGCACCCATGTACATTCCCATCACGTCTTCACCAACACGGTTAATCTATCTTTTTGATGATAGCCATTCAAGTGAGTGTGAAGTGCTATCTCATTACGGTTTTGATTTGCATTTCCCTAATGGCTCATGATGTTGAGCGTCTTTTCACATACGTATTATTGGACATTTGTGTATCTTCTTTGGAGAAATGTTACCAGTGCTTTGCCCATTTTTAAATTGGGTTATTTGTCTTTTTATTGTTGAGTTGTCGGAGTCCTTTATATATTCTAGATACAAATTTCTCATCAGAAATATGATTCCAGATATACCCTCCCATTCTTTGTCTTTTCACCTTCTTGATGGTGCCCTTTGATGCACAAAAGTTTTTATTTTTTAATTTTTTAAAAAAAGATTTTATTTATTTATTTATTTGACAGAGAGAGAGAGACGGCAAGAGAGGGAACACAAGCAGGGGAAGTGGGAGAGGGAGAAGCAGGCTTCCCGTCGAGCACAGAGCCCGATGCAGGGCTTGATCCCAGGACCCTGAGATCATGACCTGAGCCCAAGGCAGTTGCTTAACCGACTGAGCCACCCAGGCACCCCGCACAAAAGTTTTTAAACCTAATGAAGTCAAATTTATCTGGTTTTCTTTTGTAGTTTGTGCTTTTGGGGTCATATCTAAGAATCCGTTGCCTAGCCCAGGGTTATAGAGATTTACCCCTATGTTTTCCTTTTAAGCGTCATATAGTTTTAGCTCTTATATTCAACTCTTTGATTTGTTCTAAGTTAATTCTTGTATATGGTGAGAGGTTAGGGTCCAACTTCATTCTTTTACATGTGAATGTCCAATTGTCCAAGCACCATATTTTGAAAAGATTATTCTTTTCCTGTTGAATGGTCTTGGCCCCCTTGTTGTTTGATCCTAGACTCTCCCTTTTATTCCACTGAACTATGTATGTATCCTCATGTTAGCACCACACTGTTTTGATTACTGTAGCTTCATAGTCTTGAAATTGGAAGTTGTAAGTGCTCCAACTTTGTTCCTTTTCAATAATGTTTTGGCTGTTCTGGGTTCCTTTTACTTCCATATGAATTTTAAGATTAGCTTATTAATTTCTGTGATGATATCAGCCGGGATTTTGATTAGGATCACACTGAATCTGTGGATCATTTTGGGGAGCACTGCTGCTTTAATAATGTTAGATCTTCCAATCCATGAACATGGGTATCTTTCCATCTATTTAGATCTTTAGTTTCTTTCAACAAAATTTTGCAGCTTTCGAAGTGTAAATGTTTACACTACTTCTGTTAAGTTTATTCCCAACTATTTTATGCTTTTTGATGTCATTATAAATGGAACTATTTACTAAATTTCATTTTCAGATTGTTTGTAGCATATAGAAATGCATTTGAGTTTTGTATATTGATCTTATATCTTGTAACCTTGCTGAATTCATTTATTAGCTCTAATAGTTTTTTGGTTGATTCCTTAGAATTTTCTGTGTTACAAGATCATGTCTTCTACAAATAGAGATAGTTTTACTTTTTTCTTTCTAACTATTTTTATTTCACTTTCCGGCCCAGTGGCCTCCACTAGAGCCTCTCCTACAGTGTTGACCTCCTTGCCTTCTTCCTCACATAGTAGAAGCAGCCAGTCTTCTGCTGTTGAGTATAATGTTGGTTGTGGATTTTCACATATGCACTTTTTCAGGTTGAGGAAGTCTCCCCGATTCCTACTTCACTGAGTGTTTTTATGTGTTGTTTGTGTGTTCTGTGTTTTTGGATGACAGATGTTAGAATTATCCGACAGAGTTTAAAGCCTCACTCCAGCCTCCCAGTGTTCCATATTCCCGGAAGTGGGAGTCTAACATAGTTTTGATTCCAGTTTTGATATCAGTTTGAATCATTTAATAGAGTCGACAATAAATTTTATATTTCTTCATAGTCTTGAGCACAATGTAGAAGTTCTCTGGTTGGTCAAACAGTATAAGGAGTTTGGGAAATTCAGATTAACTACTTTCCTCATGAGAAAACACATCCAGATCTTGATAATGAAATGCTAAAATGGGTGCTAGATTTTTAAGTCTCCCCCCGCCCCCCGCCAAGTTATCAGAGCAGTCTGATTTGTTCAGGATTGTGGAAATTTAGAGTTTTATATGGCAGTACTTTTTGAGCTGGTTGTTTCTCTGAAAAGGGTCCCCTCCCCCTTAAATGCTAGCTCATTTACAATATTAGAGGTTCGCTTTCTTTATATTCTGGGAATTCTAAAGGTTTTAGATTTACAAAATCATTTACTATCTGTTAGTGTGTGAGGACACAGCTCCTTAAGAGCCTGTAAGTCATGAACACCCTTCAGAGTTAGGAAAAATTCCAACCTAATGTGGGAGAGGGCTCATCTTGGGTCTAGACACAGAGAACCTGCAGTGTTAACCATGGGTCAGAAGTAAACACAGAGAGCAGCTCACCTTTCCTTGTCTGATGAGAGAGAGAGGTTTCTCTCTGCCGTGGACATGAGCTATGATCTTGATGGATGAACAGACATGACGGACAGCACGGATGAGACCCCTCGTCTGCCCTGGAGAGTCTCCTCGTGGTCAGACCGGAAAGCCCGACCTCAGGCATCACCACCCCCACCCGCTCACTGGCTCACAGCTCGGGGGGTGCTCTGGACGGGGTGGTCCTGGTGACTGCTCCTCCCTGGTCCTTGCCCTGGAGAAGGCACATGGCTCCAACAACAAGTGACCCAGGATTTTGATGGGCAGACAGGCCAGCAGGCAGAAGGCTGGCTGGGAGGGGGGGCACTGGGGGAACAGGTGGTCTCCTGGCCCCTCGAGGCTAATGTCCTGCAGAGCAAAACCCCTCATCCTTGGGGCTGTCTTTTCCTATGGAGAGAGAGCTTTGTGTCTTTCCTGGACAAAAACGAACGTGTTGATGGGTAACGTGATAGAGCCTACGTGGACAGCGGGTCGGAGGGCGTCCTCCCAGCCAGTGGTCATCTTGGAGCGATCTTGGGGGCCCTGCTTCCCTGTGATGGTGAGGGGACGTTTACTTTACTGCCAGGTGTTTGAGAATTCTCGGAACAGCGTACCAGCCATCTGGAATCGATGTTTATCTCCTGAGCTTGCTCCCCTCCCCAGCCTGCCTGCCTGTTTTCTGAGCTGGTGGTCTTGGGTGTCTTGCTGGGGGCGACCCACTGGCTCCAGCTGCCACATGGGCCTCCCGCCCCACCCTCTCCTGGCAGAGGGCAGCATGTCCCCACTGTCCACCGTTCCCTGTCCTGCCTCTCTTGGCTCCTTTCTCTGCTATCTCGGAGCGAGCGCCGGCCTTCCCTGGACCTCCAGCTTCTCCTGCGGGCTGAATCCCCAGCTGACCCCTCCGTGGCCAGGGCCCCCAGGGAGAAGGCCGGGCTTGGGAAGCCTCGTGTTCTGCGGGGCCAGGCGAAGCATCTCCGTGGAGCAGGTGCCCAGCGTGGGTCCGACTGTGGGAGGCAGCGCGTGCCCCAGCCCGGTGTTGCTGCACTAACAGGAGGCCTGACCTCACCCCACTCTACCCCGGTCAGGCCGTGAGCTGGTGGCTGTGGCCTCCCTGACCTCCCTGGGATTCCAGGACAATTAGGGGCCAGGCCTGGGTAGGGCCTGTGCCGTTCGTTCCCTCTCCCCAGCCCCCGAGTGGGGGAGAGTCTCCTTCAGCCTAGAATGTGGCGGTACCAGTGGGCCTTGTCCCAACTCTGTGACAACCCAGAATGAATCGTGTGCTCTGAGGCCAGGATGTGTGGCTGTGTTACACACACACACCTGTCTCCACCTCGGCTCCCCTTCCACCTGTGCAGACCCCCCCCACCCACAGGCTCTCAGGTGGCCTTTGGGTCTGGGAGGGCTCTGGTATGCAGGAGGGAGGTCGTGGTAAGCCCGATACCCATAGCTGGACACCCGGATAGCCGCTAGCTGGCAGAGGGGGATGAGCCAGGGAGGGCTGGGGCCCTGGAGTCCGGAGGGTGGTGAGGCCATGCCCACCCAGCTGCGTCTTCAGTGGTCACCCAGGCGTGTTCCGTTGCTGTTTCGTCCTCTGTGTCAACTTCCACCCTTGAGGTGTGTGGGGCCCGCGGGAAGGGGTGGGCCGGGCTGAGCCAGGCCCTCAGCCTGGGGGGCCAGCAGGCCTGGCTGATCCTCAGGGACTGCACAGAAGGCCTTTCACCCCCTTGTGTCAGCTGGCCAGCCCGTCCCGGAGGTCCTGCCCTTCCCCGTGTGAGCACTGAGCCCTCTGTTCCCGGGCACACCGGCTGGCTAGTCCAGTCCTTGTGCCGCAGTTTCTGTGAGGTCTGGGTGTCTGCAGCCCCCACCTCCCGGCTTGCCATGGGAGCCACAAGAGACACGGGCTGGGGGCTGCCGTGACCCCTGATGGGAGGGGAGTGGTGTCCTGCCCACTGCCCTGGCGGTAAGCGGCGTTCCCTGGGCTGTAAAGTTGGGTATTTAGGGTCTTCATTTTTCATATCAGTAATTACCTTTTATGGCCCCAGCTGCAAGCCGCGGCCTGTGCCTCTGATCCCGGGCGGAGCGGAGAACCCACACCCCCCAGCCCCCTCCGCTCCTCCTCCACACACAGCAAGATGCGTCCGCCTTGCACAAGGGCTTGGGGAGATCGGGGTTTGTGGTTAAGATTCTCACATTGGAGCACGAGGACAATTATGTGTAGCTTTTATTCGGCCCCCAGGATTCTTACTGCATTATCCGTATTTCCTTTATTTTGTGGGATTTCTAGTAAATGGGCTTAAAAATAGGTCTGGGCGTGATGCCAGGCAGATGCGGGCAGCAGGCTCTCTGTGTCTCCTCTGAAGGCAGAGTGGGGCAACCCCTGTGTCACTTGGGCCCGTGCCTCCCACAGGTCCCCCGAGGTAGTCCCGCCGCCGCACCCAGGAGGAGCAGGGCCGTGCCAGCCCAGGTGCCCTGCTCCTGGACGAGAAGCCAGGCTGGGTCTTGGCTGCAGCTGGGGGCCAGGACCAGGGCTGGGCCGGGATGTGTGCTGCTCAGGAAGGCAGGGCTGGGGGCATTTGGGGTCTGGGTGAGGGGGGGTGCCTGCCGGGCCCGGTGGAGGCTTGAGCACCTCTGCGCTCACTGGCTGAGCTTTGCCCGGGGGCCCCTGGTGTACCAGCTGCAACCTGGCCCACGGGGGCCCTGAGATCTATCAGTGCCACCTGCTGGGGTCCCAGATGCCCCTTGGATGCCCACCTTGAGGTGGGCACTGTATTGGGCCCTAAATAGCTGGCGTGGCCTCTGTCCTCTCTCCTTGACCCAGACCCTCCTGTTCTCTAGGTCCTGTGCTGTGTCTCCTTGCAGACAGGAGGACTGGCCCCAGACGGCAGAGCTGAAGCCCACCCAGATCTCTCCTGCCCATGCAGGGCTGGAGCCTCCTCCGGGCTCAGAAGACCCACCATCCCATCCTTGTGGCCCTTAAGTGGCTTGGTGCTCTGTCCAGGATTCCATCCCCAGAGTGGGGCGTCATCCCAGAGGGTCGGGACATTTGGTTCTGCACTACCGTGTGAGCTGAGCAGGTGGGGTGGGGGGGAGGGCAGGCAGAGTGTTCAGAGGGTTAAACGTGGAGACAGGGTGGTGGAGACAGCCCCCACCCATGGGGTAGACCCTCACGGTCCACGGGGGCGGCCTCTGTGAGCCGGGTGGCTGCGTCAGGTGGGCAGCTGAGTGTCCTTGGGCAGGGAAGGAGGCACATGCTGGAAACCCCTTAGGGAGAAGGTGAGACAGGCTGGCTGGCCCTGGGGGACTGGGGCGCATCCCTGGGCTTCTGTGGGCATCTCCCCCACCCCATGCTTGTCTCTGACTTTAGGGCCAACAAGGCTGAGGTTGGCCAGGGAGTGGCTGGGGACCCTGCTGCCCAGCCCCAGGCCAGGTGGGCCACCATCACCAGCAGCCTGCTTGCCTGGAGCTCTGAGGTGGGGTCTGCTGCGTCGTGGCCCCTGTCTCTGCGTAATTGCCCCCCCCCCAGCGGCTGATTTAGTATTTCTTTGTCGGTCTGATTTACATTAGGTTTTTAAGCATAATTAGAAATGCAGCGGAGCTTTGTGTCTTACCTCGACTATTTATGGCACGAAATGCAGATGAGGAAGGGCTATGAATATTAACGGGCGGGGGTGTGTGGCGGAGTCGCTGTGGGTAAGGAGTTGGTGACCGGCACAGGGCAGCGCCCGCCTCCTGCCCGCCCGCCGGGGACCCCCCATCTGGCCCCCAGGTGCTCCGGGACCCCCCCTACCCCCACCACGGACCATCAGCAGGGGAGAGTGCCATGGAGAGGGCTGAGGAGAGGGTCCAGCTCCATGGGGCCTGGCCAGCTCAGTCTGGGCAGCCCCCGAGTGCCCCCTGAGCCAGGGGTGCAAGGGGGGGTACCTCACGTCAGCTGATAAGGGAGGAGGAGGCCCGTCTGCTTGTGCGTGGAGCTGGCTTTTTAAGTTATTAAACTATGCCCGAGGGAGACACTCTTCAAGCTTACGTTATTTAAATTACAAATACGGGTGAGGGAGATTGTCGGCTCTGTTCAAAACACTGCTTCACATTCTTTGGAAGCCTTCTGGAACTGTTCTGTGGCTCATGTGTGAGGACTTGCTGGGTCCACAGGGCTCCCGGCTCCTCCTCTGAGTGACCGTTCACGCCGTGTTTGTTTGTCCCCAACCCCACGCCCACGCTAAAGTCAGAATATTTGAGGGAAGGGTAGGAGGCTGGCATGTCGGTGGCAGGCTGTCGTGCTCGGTGGGCGGCGGCACGTGGGCTCGGCTGGGCCACACCGGCCACTGGACCGGACCCTTGTCAGAGTCTGCACCGTGGGACGCCTGCCCAGATGCAGGACCTCCTGTTCCGTCCGATGGGTGTCTTCCCAGCCCGACCCAGCCCCCTGGCCCGGCAGCGTGGCTCTGATGGCCATTGGTGGCCTGCCCGGTGCCCTGGGTCCTTGGGCGTGTGCTGGTCTCTGAGGACCAGCCCTGTGTCTCTGGCGCTCTCCTTGGGGCGGCAAGGGGGAAGGCTTGATAAGCACATGTTTGAATTTGCAGATTCTGGCTTGCTGCCCTTTTCTGTTTGGGGAAAAAAAAAGGTTCCAGGCAAACGTGTGTTAGTGGAGTTAAAACCGGCTCTGAGGCTTGATGCCAGTCCAGGCTGTGGTCTGGGGTGGAGGCTGCCAGGTGCCTGGAGCGCGGTGAGCCAGGGTGGAAGTTTCCGGGGGCCTGTGTGCCCCTTCCCCTGGGGGTCTCCTCTGCCGCCGAGCTCTGGGGGCCCCTCCCTCTCTTGACAAAGAAGCTTGCGCTGGCTGGGTGCTGACGCGGGATGCTGGGGAGGGGGCAGGTCCCGGCCCCCAGGCCTCTGCAGGGGCACGCTGTGGGTGCCGCGGTCTCCTCGTCCACACCCACCCGGAGAGCAGGGGCTGGGACGCAGGCGCACAGTAGGGGTGGGGGCTGCACGTTGGGGACTTGGTGGAGGGGCTCCTGGCAGCAGAGACCCCGCCCTGGAGCCCTGCTTCTGCTCACCCTGGCCCTTCAGGGGTGACTGGCCCTTCCATTAGCAGCGAGCCCGTGGCTGCTCGGCCTTGTTTTAGGATGTATTAAAAGTTTAATGCAGACCTCAGGACCAAGTTGGTTGGTGCCTCGCCCGGCGCCCAGGGGACCTGGCCCGCTCTGAGCGGCCCAGGCCCCCATGCTGAGAACCGGCTCCTCTACCCTTGAAGGGCCCGCCTCCCTCCCTGGCCCCCTCACGGGAGCAGAGCCAGAGCATTAACTGGGGTTGGGGATGGAAGTGAGCTTCTGCTCCCCATAACTGGAGCCTGCCCTGTCCCTGGTCCAAAGGGGGCCTCCCTCCCTGCCGACCGACCCCTCCTCACCCTCTCTTAGCAGCCCTGACGGCTCACTGTGTGCGTGCTGACTCACAGGGTACCTCGCCTCCCTCCGGGCCCCGGACCCCCGAGCACCTTGACTTTTAGGGGGTGTCCCTGTGGCCAGGCTGGCTTCTCCCAGGCTGGCGGGGGCAGCCCCCAGGATGGGTTTCGGCCTCCGGGCAGGGGAGGCAGGGAGGCAGAAGGGGCTCCTTTTTTCCTGGTGCGCCTGCCTCCCTCCCTGCCTGCCGCGGTGAACTAGCTGTGTGTTTGCTCAGGCCCGGGCCTCTTATTAGATTGGAAAAATTAAATCCTGCACAGTAATTGTATTTAATTTCAGTTACCTCGCCTCTCCTTCCCTTGCTGGTGGTGACCCTGCAGAAGTTAAACGCTGCATTCCTCTGCCAAAGGAGGCTCCTTGGGATCTGGGGGTGGGGCTTGGGCGGGTATGGGAGAATGAGGAGTGGCGGGGCTGGGGTCCTGGCAGGGCTTCTGAGGACGTCTGGCCGGGACCTGCAGACCTTGGAGACGTGTCTGGGTGGGGTCCTGGGAAGGAGGCCCCTCCTCTTGGACTGCCCATCCTTCTCTGGTCCTCTGGGCCCCGAAGGGAAGTCCTTGGCATGCTCCTGGTACCTGTTAGAGCCCAGTGTGGCCGGCCGTGGCCTGGCCGCACCCCGAGAATCCGTGCCCCACTTGCATGCTGCCTAGGCCCTTGGGCCCTGTGTGGGTGCATGTCTGCAGCTCTTGGGGCCAGTACTCCCACCCCCTTGTCATGGCGCTCCTTCCCTCATCCACCTGCAGGCAGCGCTGCCCTTGGGGGGCTGGGAGGAGCTTTGGTTGACAACCCGTAACCCCAGGTCCTAGATCCTAGCTCTCCCTGAGGGAGGGGTCTGCAGAGAAGAGACACCCCCCCCACACACACTACTCATGTTTTCTCATTCTGGGGGAGGTCTTGGAGTGAGTCTGGGGTGGGGGCCCCCTGAGGCTGGCGCAGCTCCAGGGGCTGGACTCTGGCTTTGGGGTTTCCCAAAGTGGGTTCCATTCTGAAGGGCATTATGAGGGGGGAGGGTTCCGTGGTGCAGTGGCTTTGAGGATGGCCAGAATGAATGGAGAGATCTCTGATAGTCCTCCTGGCTCTTCAGAACCTTCCAGACGCCACTGGGCCGGCGACTGTTGCTGTGGGGTGGGGCGAACCAAAGGGTGTTGCTCGGGAAGCTGGGAGATGGGGAAACCGAGGCATAGAAGGGGAAAGGTGTTCTTGTGGGGCTGGGCCCTGCCGCACAGGGAAAGGTGAGGGGGTGTCCCCGCTGCCCTCAGCCCGCTCAGGTCCTGGGGCCCTCCTGTCTGGCCATCGTGCGAGGGTCGGCCTGAGGCCTGTCCTAATTTCATGGCTCTGGGCACGTAAACCAAGCCTTTATTTTATTCTTTCCTCCTGAAGTCCAGCTTTGTTCGCGTCCCAGCCAAGGCTTCTAAGAAAGCAATCTAACCCCCCCCACCCCTGGGCTGCCAGGGGCTGGGCTGTGGGGCAGGAGCTCCTCCCGTGCAGGTGGCTTGAGGACACAGGGGCAGCAGCCCGGCTGTCCCCTCTCCCCGGGGACCAGACAGCCTCATCACCTAACAGGGGAATAATGGTCCCTCTCTGGGCATGCAGCCTGGCCTGCAACCCTGAGGCGCAGGCGCTGGCCGCGACGGGCGGGGGAGGGGGGCGGAGGGAGACACCCACCTGACCACCGCCTCCCGTGCAGGTCACGGCAGGTAGGCGTCCTCGTGGTGCCGTTTACCAAGGCATCGTGCCAGGCTTGAGCCGAGTGCCTGACGAATGCCATTGCCCTCGACCCTGCGGTGACCGTCCAGGGTAAACCCGACCCTCCTTGACAGATGAGCATCCCAGATGTGGTGCCACCTGCCTGAGGCCACAGGACGTGGACACAAAGTAGTCGGGGCGGGGCTGGCATGGGGTGGGGGGGCGCGTTGGCCTGCTGGGACCCAGGATTCCCACCCAGCCGACCAGGCAGGGCCTGCTTTCTGAAGGGACGGGCTCTGAGGGCCTCATGCTGTCCCCTGCTCTCAGTTTGGGACCTGGCCACTGCCCTGCCCAGCCCTAGGCAGTTGGGGCCCTCTGGGAACTGGGCCCGGTGCAGCGTTGCTGGCCTCTGCCCACCCCCGCCAGCCTGGGTCACCCCCTCTCAGCACCAGAGCCCTCGTCTGGCCCAGGGGAGCCTGCCTGGCTTTCTGGGAGACTCCTGGCAGTAGGTGCTGTGGGTCTGTGAAGGGGCCATTTGGGGGCCCCTCTCCAATGCACTGTCACCGGCCAGCACAGCCCCACTCTTGCGGCCCTCCCTGGCGTGCCCAGCATTTGCCTAAATGCCCAGCAGACATTGGGCAGACCCACCCTGCCCTTGTTCAGCTCAAGAGTGGCACCTGGCAGGCTTCTCGGAGGAGGTGACAAAGAGGCAGCGTCCTGAAGTGGGCAGGTCTGTCCCAGGGAGTGCAGGCTGTGTGTACTGGGGCCCGGGGGGCAGAGTCCTACACCCAGGCCAAGGTTGGCCCTGCTCTCCCCTTCCCTCCCCAGCACAGTTCCACCAGGCTTTGGCCTCTGTTTCCCCATTTCGCCCTGCCTGTGGCCTAGTCTGCCTGCCTTTGTGGCTGCGTGGCATGTGGGGGCTGTGTCCCCTGCCCCCACCCCAAGGCTTCAGCTCCCTCATCTTGAGGCCATTGGGCTTCTCCTGCGCCCCAAGAAAAGGAGACCATCCCCAGTCTGGGGGCCTGACAGGGCTTCTGGTGGGGGCTTCCCTGGGTCGGTCTTTCTGGGTCTGGATAAAGGTGAGCTGGCAAGGCTGCCCCCTCGGAGCTGCTGCTCAGGGCAGCCGAATGGCCGTCCCCCAGGCAATGGCTGACCGTGGCCCCAGGACCTTCCTAAGGGCAGTGGGGACCTGGCTGTGAGGGGCGTGTGGCCTGAAGCCCGTCTGCCCGCTGGACTTGCCTCATGCAGCTGGAGGTGAGGGAGGGCTGAGGTCTGGCCTCACTGCATCACCAGGGCTTTGGGGGGCTGAGGGGCAGGCCCCCGTGTCCCCCGGCCGGCCCCTGCATCCTCAGAGCAGCGAGCGGGGACCAGTTCTGTCAACCTGCACCCAGAGGGCTTGTCACCCCCCAGAGGGTAGTCCTCAGCCCCCTGCAGGAGGTGCAGAGCTGCCCCTGGAGGAGCCCCTGCTGCCGGCCGCCCGGCGGGCGCTTCCCTACACCTGGGTTTCTTCCTGCTCCGTTCCTTCCGCAGTGTTTTATCTGCTCTCGGAAGCCGAGCCGCCGTGGGAACGGGGAGGTGCCAGATGGCCCTTTCTTTCTCTGGATGCCACTTGCTGGTGGGAGGGCTGCTGCCTGGCTCCCCCAGGCCCTCCCCGCTCCAGCCACCAGGGTTAGTTGTCAGGGTGGTGGCCACCTGTATGGGGGGGCTGCAGGGGACTGGACCTCCGACCCTGCCAGTCTCGACCCCCTGCCTCTCTGCAGGGGTCTGAGGTCTTCCCAGGGCCACAGTTGGTGGCAAGAGGGGAAACCGAGGCTGGGCGGGCCACAGGCAGTGTGAGCCTGGAGCAGGACAGGCAGCATGCACAGCACAGCCTCCCCTCCCGAGAGAGGCCCAGGGGCGGCGGGATGCGGCGGGATGCGGCGGGATGCGGCGGGCCCCGCGCGGCAGCCTGGCCCCCTTCCTCCCGTCACCATCACAGGTGGTGACTTGGCTGCCCGCCTGTGGGGATGGGTCCGTCGGGGCTGCTGGGTGCGTCCACCCGGGCCTGGCCCAGCTGCACGCACAAAGTTGTTCTTGACAAGACCCGCGTCGGGGGTTGGGGGACAGGGTGACTTCCCTGGGCAAGTGGGATGGGGTGCGGGACTGTGCTCATTGGGCCTGATTGCTCCGGGGACCCAGGGAGAAGTGTGGACGGGGAATGGGGCGCTGCGGGGCCCTGGGCCTCCTCTCCCACTTCTTTTTCTTCACCCCTTTTCTCATCTTCTCATGCTTCTTTTCTCATCACCCCTCCTGCCCCCCACTGCTGGGCTCCCCACTCTCATGTAGCTCTTACCCCGTCTGCCCCGCCCCCTCATCCCCCATACCCTCTTGTCTCCCTTATCCCCCTGTCCCCTCATCTCCTTGTCCACCCCCGTCTCTTTCCATCCTCCTTGTCCCCCATTTCCCCAACCCCCATACCCGCCATCCCCCTTATCCCCCCTATGCCCACCATCCCCTTTGTCCTTCCCACCCCATCCTCCTGCCCCTTGCTCCCCTTGTCCCCTCCCATCCCCCTTGTCCCCATCCCCCTGCTCTCCTTGTCCCCCCAGTCCTCTCCTCCCCCTTGTCTCCCATCCCCCTGTCCCCTGCCCTTGTCTCCTCTTCTCCCGTCCCTCCACCCCCTTGTTCCCCTACCCAACTTGTCCCCCATCCCTTTGTCCCCCGTCCCCTTATCCTCCTGTCCCCCTTTTCCCCCAGCCCCTTCCCCTGTGCCCCCCTGTGCCCTGGCCCCCCGCCCGCCCTGGAGGAGTTGGGTGGCCCTGCCAGCCCTGCAGACTGTTTGGAATAGTTTAAATGCTTTGACGCTCGGGCTCTACGGGATGGCAGAGCGGCAGTTTACTGGGTAATTCACATGCAGAGCTGCACCATAAATCTCGGGCGCTCAGTTGCCGTGGCACCACGGAGCGTTTCCCCACGTACAGTACAGTATTTCTGCCATCTTTGTTTGCATTGCGGTGAGTCATCAAAGTCTGTCTTGTACCAACACCCGGAGCCGTGCATTCCTCTGGCACTGGCACTCCACTGTTTTTAAAGCTGGGGCTGGAGCTGGCATTTACTTGGGCTCCGAAATCAAAGGCGGCTATTCATTCCCGAGAGCTGCCTGAATGTCCGTCTGCATCCGGCCTCTTCATTTAGATGCTGTGCGCTGCCCCGGAGAGCCGGGCTGGGTGCAGCTGAGCTGCGGCCGCCGAGCCCAGCGCGGAGACTCTCTGCCCTCCTCCTCCTCCTCCTCCTCCTCCTCCTCCTCCTCCTCCTCCTCTCCCCCGGCTCCTCGCGCCCTCCCCACCCCAAGGGCTCGCGCTCCGTTTGCTGCATTCCCGGAGCAGCCGGCGAGCCTGCCCCTGCCAGGCTGAGCGGGCAGTGCCGGGCCACCGGCGGCAGCCGCCAAAGGTAGGTCTCCCCTGCGGGCCGGTGCCACGGCCGGCCCGGCAACTTCTCCGCAGCGGGGGCACTGCGGGCCCTCCCCCAGCGGCCACCCATCTGCCCAACTCCTGTCGCCGGGGTCCAGGCGCTCCGCCCTCCCTCCGCCCTCCCTCCCCGGCCACCCGGCGCCTCTACGGCCGCCTGCACTTTCCTCCCGCGGGACAGAGCAGCCCTTTGTGCGGGCGCCGCTGTGCGGAGTTGGGCCGGCGCCTTCTCCGCCCGGCCGTCCCCAGCCCCCACCCCTCTGTGAACCGGGCATCAGATCAACCTCGCTGGAGCTCCGTCCCCCAGCCCCTAGGGCGCCCGGTGGCGGCAGAGGGAGCGGCATCCCAAGCCCTTGCCGGTCCCCCCCCCCCGCCCCGTCTCCCCCTGACCCCTTTAGTCACCTGGGCTGGGACCGAGCCAGCAGGGATTGGCCAGTGTGGGGAGCTGGGGCACTGGGAGGGCGGGCAGGTGGGGCTGCGCCAGGCTCCCAGCTGCTGGTCTGGCCGGGTCCCTGCCGGTGGCCTGGGGAGCCCGTCCCGGGGGAGGGGCAGTGGGGGGGGCGCCTGACTTCGAGCTTCCGCTAACTCGGCTCACTGCCCTGGGCGCCCCCACCCCGGCCCTCCTCTTCAGCCACTGGGGCGGGACTCCCCCCGCGTGGGCCCTCCGTGCAGCTAGTGCTATGAGGGAAAAGAAGAAAAACAAACCAGAAACCAGAAGACCCCCTTGCAAGACCCGCTCGCTCGCTCTGGGTTCCGGCCCCCTCAGGGGAAGGGCTGGGAGGGGCTCCTTTGCTGCTAACTTTTTCTTGGGGAGAAGAGTTTGCAGACGCGGCCCGCCACCCTCACCCCTCCCAGCCGCCGCCACCCTCACCCCTGGCAGCCGCTGCGGGTGGTGGTGCCCTGTTCCGTGTTCTGTCCTCTGTCCTCCCCATCCTCCCAGAGTGCAGGCCTCCATTTCTGTTCCCGGTGTCTGCTAAGACGGGGTGTCCCTGCCCTGAGGGCTCCGGCGCTCTCCTGGGGGTGGGCTCTGGGAGCTGCGCGAGGTGTGGGGGGCATGCCCCTGGCTGGAATGCGGCTGTGCAGCTCTGAGCCCAGCAGGGTCCCGCCGCCCGCCGTGAGGAGCTTGGCCCCAGGACCTCCCCTGGGCCCCTCGGCTGGAGGGGGTCCCGCTGGAGGGCGGCGGGGGGGGCACCGCGTGGAGGAGGGGTGGAGGAGGGCACGGGCGCGCTGGGGCAGAGCACGTTTGCACGTCCTTGGTGGTGGGCCCTGGCGTCTGGGGGCCTGACCAGGTGTCCCCGTGCCCTCTCTCCCCACAGATGTGCCCCCCTCGGGCGCTCCCGCGCTGAGTCTGAGGCCCGCCCTCTAGCGCCTGCCCGCCATGTCGCAGATGCTGCACATCGAGATCCCCAACTTCGGGAACACTGTGCTCGGCTGCCTCAATGAGCAGCGCCTGCTGGGCCTCTACTGTGATGTGTCCATTGTGGTCAAAGGCCAGGCTTTCAAGGCCCACCGGGCCGTCCTGGCCGCCAGCAGCCTGTACTTCCGCGACCTGTTCAGCGGCAACAGTAAGAGCGCCTTCGAGCTGCCGGGCACCGTGCCGCCTGCCTGCTTCCAGCAGATCCTGTCCTTCTGCTACACGGGCAGGCTGACCATGGCGGCCAGCGAGCAGCTCGTGGTCATGTACACGGCCGGCTTCCTGCAGATCCAGCACATCGTGGAGCGCGGCACAGACCTCATGTTCAAGGTGAGCTCGCCCCACTGTGACTCGCAGACCGCCATGATCGAGGACGCCAGCTCTGAGCCCCAGAGCCCCTGCACCCAGCTGCAGCCGGCCGCCCCCGCAGCCCCCCCCTACGTCGTGTCCCCCTCCGTGCCCATCCCACTGCTGACCCGTGTGAAGCATGAAGCCATGGAGCTGCCGCCGGCCGCCGGCCCGGGCCTGGCCCCCAAGCGCCCGCTGGAGACGGGGCCCCGGGATGGCACAGCGGTGGCGGGCGCCACGGTGGCGGGCGCAGCCCCTCTCAAGCTGCCCCGGGTCTCCTACTACGGGGTGCCCAGCCTGGCCACCCTCATCCCCAGCATCCAGCAGGTGCCCTACTCCCAGGGGGAGCGGACCAGTCCGGGGGCCAGCAGCCTGCCCACCACCGACAGCCCCACGTCTTACCACAACGAGGAGGACGAGGAGGATGACGAGGCCTACGACACCATGGTGGAGGAGCAGTATGGCCAGATGTACATCAAGGCCACCGGCAGCTATGCAGGTAACGCGCGGTGGGGGCTGGCCCCGTGCCCCGACCGCGCCACCCGCCAGTGTGTGGGCACGCCTCCAGGCCCCGTGGGTACCGAGGCGAGCCTGACCTCGGCCCCGTGGCACGGGCAGCCTGGCCGTGGCCGCTCGGGGAGGCCGCTGTGCCAGGGAGTGCAGGGGACGGTCCCCAACCTAGGCTTGCTGAGCTAGGGGGGCAGGGCCTTGGCTGAGGACCGGACACTTAACGCTGGGTGAACCCCCCCCCCGGGAAGCTGCAGCCTGTGGGGCGGGGCCCACTCTTGCACGGGTCACAGAGGACACTGAGGGCCTCGGTGGCCCAGGGACCTGCCCGAGGGCTCACAGGGTAGTAGGCAACCCACCTGCTCAAGACCTTAGCGACCTGGTGTGGCCCGGTCTGCTTGACCTTTGACCTCAGCCCTTCCCTGTGACTGTCAGTGAGGCCAGAGACTCCCCTGTACCTGGCTCACGTGCCACCACCTCCCTGGGTCCAGCACTGAGGGACAGGCCGGAAGGTGCTTGTTGAACTGAATGAGCTGCCCCCCGTTATTTGTGGGGGGTCCCCCACTGGGGGCCTGCACACCTGAGATGCCCCCACTTAGCATGGTGTTACAGATTGCGTCCCAGTCCCTGGAGACCATTCAGGGTCTGCTAGGTAGAGGGTCCAGTAGTTGGGGCCCCAGATCGGGTGTCCACCTGCCGTCCGTATTCCCCGAAAACTGGCTGTGCGCCTGGGCCCGCTGCCTGCTCATTTGCATGCAGGGCCCATGCCCAGTGCACTGGCTCTGGACACATGGTGCTAGCGGGAAGTGACGTCCCAGAACTGGGGCCCCGAGGGGCAGTGTGGTGACTCTTTCCTGCCCTCTGTTCCCCTGTGTCCTGGTGCCCTGGTGGGGCAGATGCTGCCCCCCCATCTACTCCTCCACCTCTAGGCCGGTACTGGTCGATCTGACCAGCTGGGGCCCTTGGGATGGCCACTTCCCCGCGAGCAGCCAAGGACTGGATGGTGTGGCCAAGCCGGGGGGAGCAGGGAGGCTCTGCCTGGGCGCCCGCCTGCCCTCCTCAGGGGCTGTGAGTGAATGATGTTTACCTAGAGCTCATTATTTGAATGTACGTGGTCATATTGAGTGACTTGCACAGGACACGAGCATGAAGGCCACGTTGATCTGGACTTGGTTCTTCTTGGAGTGGCAGAGGGAAGGGCTTGGTGTCCTGATACCAGGAAACCTGCAAGCTCTGGCTCGGCCCTTCAGAGGGCCACTGGGCTTGGGCCTTAGAGGGAGCCTCTGGGGACGTGCCCTGTGTGGAGTTTCCTCTGCCCACTGCTGACGGCCACCTCGGGACCCGGGGAAGGGCCATGTGGAGCCCCAGACCCAGCCAGAGGGAGCTGGAATCTGCCAAGGGTCCAGGGGCGGGGGCCGTCCACCAGTGGCCCACAGTGGGACACCGGAGCTGGGAGAGGACCCCAGCCTCCAGACGTCTCCATCCAATGTGGCCATGAGCCTTGGCAGGAGTGGGATGCTGAGAAATAGGATGAGGTGTTGGGATTGCTGGGTGCAGGTACAATGCCTTAGCCCATCTGAGTACACCTGCCTGTCTAGCCGGACGAGTGTGGGGCCCTCTCCTCACCTGGACAGTGGCCTGTCTGTCCTTGGGTTTTCCAAGGAGCCAATGGGACAGTGGCCATGGGAAGGCCAGGGTAGGGGTTGGAGGCCGAGCTGCCCGGGGCTGCCCCTCTGCCTTGACCGTGACCCAGCTTTCTCACCAGCCCCCCACCCCGACCCCCCAGCTCTCAGACAAGATGCCAGGGGCATAGGCCTGGCCCAGGGCCGTGTGCCTGCAGGGGGTCACCCATCCATCAGCGCCCCTTACCCCCTTCTGGGGGTGTTGGAGGGAGGATGGGAAATGGGAGAGGACAGTGGGCACGGGCGGGCAGGGCTTGGGGCCGGCTTGGGGTGCTACAGTCTGGGTTTTCTCCTCGGTGAGACCATAAGTGGGGCAGGGAGGGGGGTGTGTGATTTCTTGGTTAAAATCTAGGTTATTGGCAGTGACGTCGCTGCCATCACTGGGCCCTGGGTGAGCTGGGAAGAGGGTTGTGGGGGAGGGGGCCGTGGGGGCAAGCAGGCAGAGAGAGGGGCCTGCCCTCAGAGGCTGCCTGCCCGCCCCCCGGGCTCCCTCTGCACACTGGCTTGGCCAGGTTGGGGGACATCCTAACAGCCCCCTGGGCCGTTGAGCAGCCTGCTGCCCCCAGTCTGGGGCCCGGACACGGGCTGGGCAGGCCTGTCTTGGAGCTGGTGGAGTGTGTTCCAGGGTGCACCCCTGCCATATAAGGGCATGTGGGAGTCCCTCCTTCCTGGCCTGTTTCCCCACCTGTCAAGGGAGAGGTGGGCCCGAGTGACCTTCAAGGGTCTTGACCAGCACCGTCCGTGTAGGAAGGTGTGGGACGCCACAGGGGTGCTCCCATCTCCACCCTCCATCTTGTGAAGAACCATTAGCAGCTCCTGTGTGGTGAGCCTCTTGTTTTGGAAATCAAGGGGTTAAACATGACAGATGAGGTTAGTTGACCGTCCCGGTGGTCCCACTGTGTTCCCACAGGGCCTCTGTCCCCGTGTCTCCTGCACCTCCTTGTCCATCGTCCATTGGGCGGAGACACCATAACTGATTTATCTAGTCCCCGAGGACACTGGGGTTGTTTCTGATTTGTTGCTCTTAGGACTGAGTGACCAGGAAGGTGCTGAGTAGGGGCAGGGGGTGTCGATAGGGCGGGTCAGGCTCCCTCCCCTCTCTCCACAGCTCCTGGCTTGGGGCGGGGTTTCCTCGGGGGCTCAGGAGGCCCCTGCTCCAGGAGTGGAGCGAGGCGCTGTCCCGTCAAGGTGGTGGGGGTTGGCGTTGGTTCAGGGCTGGGCAGGGCACAGAGGGCAAACCAGTGTGGTGAGGAGTCTGTTCCCACAGGCCGTGAGCAGTGGTGGCCCAGACAGGCAGGCAGACAGACAGCAAACAAGACCTTGAACAAGTATTTAATCTTGGCTGGGGGTCGCCCTGAGGCAGGATGGGCTGCGCCTGGACCCCCGGGAGTGACACTCAGGGCCAGGGAGAGTGAGCTGACCAAGGGTGTGGTGGGAGGGGGCTTGCTCTGCCGTCTCTGCAGGTGGGGTGAGGCTGGCCAGAGGGGCCACCTTCTGTGCCCCTGCCCCGCTGCCAGGGCTCCCGTGGCGCCTTCCGCTGCAGGCCCAGCCCCTCCTTGGTGTGGGCAAATGTTGCTCCTGCGGATGTCAGAGACAGAGGCACCTCGAGCCGGCACTTCCACCTTCACCTGCTCCCAGGAGGGGACCCCTGTGGGCTGCTGTCCCCGGATGTGCGGTGGCCCTGCCCCGTCTTGCTCCCGCTTCCCTCTGGGGGCCGGCCGGCTCCCCTGGGTCTGCCCATTGTCCCGACACCAGACACGGGATGGGGTCCTGGCACGTGGCAGCACATCTGTTCCGGGCTCCGCCCGCTGCGAGCAGAAGCTGCAGGTGGCTCCTGTGAGCTCTGGAAGGAGTGTGCGCGCTCTGCCGTGGACCAGGCCCTGTGCATTGTCACCCATGAGCTCGGTGCTGTGTCGACCCGCAGCTGTCCACCCCTCCACCCCTCCCCTGCCTGTCGGGGGCCGCTCCCACCTGCAGCCCAGCTGCCGCTTGGGGCTCTCATAGGGAAGGGGAGAGGTGAGGTTTGTTCTGCGAATCCCAATCCCAAGCAGCTCTCACGGCTTCCCGGCCTGTCCGGGGGTGTCCACACTGCTGGAGCTCAGCCCCACCGCTGGGAGGGCCTGGGGAGAAGCAGGGGCCTTTTGTCCCTGGCCTGGCGAGGGGTGGGGCCCAAGCAGAGGCGGGGTGGGCTCCCTCCCTTTGAAGGCAGCACGAGGGAGGTGCTGGCCCGGCGGCACACTCCAGCTGCGGTTTGGGGCTTGTCCCCGAGAGCCTCTGGGGTGGCCTCCCTGGATCCCTGGTCCTCAGTGTCTCCTGTCTCAGGTAGAGGACAAAGCGCGTCGTGCAACCTCGCGCGTAGCCCTCCACCCCGAGGACCCCGGGGTTCCTCCTGCGGTTGTTACTGAAGTCTCACTTCTGTGCCTCCGGGAAATGGGTGTGAGAGGCCCCTGAGTCTGGGCTGTGACAGCAGAGCATGGTCACCCGCCTGCCCCCCACAGCCTCCCAGCTGCCTTCTGTCCCTCAGGATGCATTTGCCCGTTCTAGAACATCAGGTGAGCTGTTGTGCTCTTCGAGCTCCCACTTCCCTCGTCAGCAGAATGTGCGAGGGGCTCCTCTGTGCTGCGTGGGTCAGTCCCTCTGTTCCCGCCCCTGCTCTAGTGCTTAGTCAACCATTTCTACGCAGTAAACCAGGCCCGTTCCAAGGGTGATGAGGCGGGTGGTTGGAATCAGTCCACTACCGCGGTCACAGTGGCACAAGATACGCAACAGTCTGCCTCCCATACAGTGTCTCCTGGGTCCTCCCGCCCCACCCCTGGCCCCTGGCAGCCCCACCCCCCAGCTTTCTGTCCCTGCCGCTTTGTCTTTTCTAGAATCTTTGCAAATGGCATCGTACTGAAAGGAGTCTTTCCTTTTTCTCGCCATGTTTTGCAATTCGTGCATGTGGCGTTGGTCCTCAGTCACCTTGGTCGCAGCTGTGGACGTGGCCCCCAGTGGCAGATGTGTGGGTGGCCTCTGGAGGGGGGCTGTGGTCATCGTGCGGCTGTGAACATCGGCGTGCCTGTGGGACCGCCGGGTCACGTGAGGAGCGTGTGAGTCGCGCCCCACTGCTGCAAGGTTCGCTGGTCTTCCGAGAGTTGTTTTGTCATGAATGATTTTAATGGGTTTTCACTTTAATTTTGCAGACGTGTTGCGTCAGCTCACTTTCAAGTGTTGAAGCCTGCTTGCACACCTGGGATAGACCCCACTTGGTCGTCACGTGTTGTGGGTCTCATATGGCGCTGGGTTCGATTAGCTACTGTTTGCTTACGGAATTCTGCATGTGTGTTCCTGGAGGTCAGGCTCCCGTGGCTTTCTCACAGCGTCTTGCGTGTCCGGAGAACGCAAACCTTCTGTTCCCTCCTTTCGTTTTTGAGAGTTTGTGTAGTAAGTTTGATGTTATTTCCTTCTCGTGTGTTTGATAGAATTCATTCACTGGTGAAGCCATGTCGCATTTGGTTTCTTTTCTTTTTTTTTTTTTTTTTAAAGATTTATTTATTTATTTGAGAGAGCGAGAATGAGAGAGCACATGAGAGGGGGGAGGGTCAGAGGGAGAAGCAGGCTCCTCGCTGAGCAGGGAGCCCGATGCGGGACTCGATCCCGGGACTCCAGGATCATGACCTGAGCCGAAGGCAGTTGCTCAACCAACTGAGCCACCCAGGCGCCCCTCGCATTTGGTTTCTTACTGTCGTTAATTGTGCAAGAGTTTTTAAGGGTAAATTCTGTTCCTTTAGATACAGAACGATGCGGATTCCTCTTCCATCATGCTCCAGCTGTGGTGATGTGTGTGTCTCCTGGAGCTTCTGATGCTCCCACGGCCATGGCGCCTTGCGTCCTGGGGTTTGACCACGCTGGCGCCATACGTCCTATGGGCGCTTCTTACACATGGCACATGGTTGAGACTGCGGGTTCCTGCGGTCCCACGACCCGTCTTTTATCCGGAGGGCTTAGGGGCCTGATGCGGGGCTTGATCTCATGACCCTGAGACTGTGACCTGAGCCGAAATCAAGAGTCGAACGCTCAACCACCTGAGCCACCTGGGCGCCCCTCTGCCGACACCTTTTGGGTTGACTTTTTCCTCCTTGGCCCCACTGTTGACCTCCTCTGTGCTTTGGTGGCCCATGCCCTCAGATGCCTGCCCCTCGGCCCATCCACTTTCTCAGTGATGCCATCCTTGTGCCTCCCAAGTATTCCCGTCCCCTCTGGCCCCTCGTGCCATGCGGTCACGTGCTCCCCAGCTCAAGTATGGTGGCCTCACCCGACGCTGTTTTTCGTACCAGAAACAGCCAACTATCTTGGTTCCGTTTTTAGTCCATTTTATTTTATTTAATTTATTTATTTATTTATTAAAAGATTTTATTTACTTATTTGACAGAGAGAGACACAGCGAGAGAGGGAACACAAGCAGGGGGAGTGGGAGAGGGAGAAGCAGGCTTTCAGCCGAGCAGGGAGCCCGATGTGGGACTCGATCCCAGGACCCTGGGACCATGACCTGAGCCGAAGGCAGACATTTAACGATTGAGCCACCCAGGTGCCCCAGCATATGATAAATTCTTTAAAAAAATCCTGTCTGACCAGCTTTTTCTTTTAAGACGTGAATTTAATTAATTTTATTTAATGTAATCATATATTGGGGTTTCAACGTACCATCTTATTTTGTGCTTTTTATTTTTCCCACCTGTTCTCACCTTCTTTTTTTTAAAGATTTTATTTGTTTATCTGACAGAGAGACGGCGAGAGAAGGAACACAAGCAGGGGGAGTGGGAGAGGGAGAAGCAGGCTTCCCGCCGAGCAGGGAGCCCGATGCGGGGCTCGATCCCAGGACCCTGGGATCATGACCTGAGCCGAAGGCAGATGCTTAACGATTGAGCCACACAGGCGCCCCTCTAGTCTATTTTAAAATCTAAGTCCAGGGGCGCCTGGGTGGCTCAGTCTTGAGCTGAAGCCTCTGACTCTTGATCTCAGGGTCGAGAGTTCACACCCTGTGTTGGGCTCCGTGCTGGGTCTGGAGCCTGCTTAAAAATAAATAAATAAGTACTTTAAGTCCATTTTGGCATCCGGCTTTCCATTTCACACTGATGCAGGCAGTCCTGTCATTGCCTCTGCATGCCCTCGTCCGTCTGGTCCCCGGGGACCCCGGCCCCCGCAGGTCTTGCCCTGCTGCTCTGCGTTCTCCTGTAGATGGACGTGCGCAGTCACAGCCCCGGGGGCCGGGCCGCGTGGAGCCTCATGTGCGTCGTGTGAGTGCATGGCCACAGTGGTTGGTCTGCTCCTTCACCAGAGGGCGTTTACGTGGCTTCCAGTCTTCAGTAGTGATGAGGGAGGCTGGTGCAAATGGACGCATCCCCACGTTAGCCTGTCCTTGAGGTTTCCGTCCTATGGGGTGGACTCCCCCGCGGTAAGGTGGGCGTCACGTGACGAGCATGCATTTGACTTGCAAGACGTTGCCCGGCTCCTGTCAGAATTAGTGCTGTGGTCAGACCACAGCCACATTCCCGCCAACACTTGGTTTTGTCTTATTTTAAAGCCACCCCCGCCGGGCCGTGGTGGTGTTTCTCTGATGTCTGATGATGTCAGATTTCTTCTGTGTATTCACCACCCATGTATCTTCCCGGGGCCTCTGCCTCTGAATCTTGGCCCTTCTTACTGGGTTGTTTGGATATCGAGAATGTTAGGTCCCTACAACAGTTGTGTGATCTTTATGTATTCTGGGCGAGGGCTTCTGTTGGGCACGTGATTCACGAACGTTTTCTCCTGGACTGCTGTTTGTTCATTCCCTTGATAGAGTCTTTTTCATAAAACGGACATTTTTTGTGGCACCTGGGTGGCTCGGTCGGTTAAGCATCTGCCTTCGGCTCAGGTCATGATCTCAGGGTCCTGGGGTCGAGTCCCACATCGGGCTCCCTGCTCAGTGGGGAGTCTGCTTCTCCCTCTCTGCCCTTCCCGCTGCTTGTGTTCTCTTCCTCTCTCAGATAAGTAAATAATCTTTAAAAAAAAAAAGAAAAAAAACCCTTTGATATTTACCCATATGTTTATTTTGTGTAGATGTGAGTTTCCATCTGGTATCATTTTCTTCTGCTTGAAGAATTTCTTGTGACGTTTCTCACGGTCCTGGTGATGGACCAGCAGTGAATTCTGGAAACTTGCAGAAAGGTCTCGATAGCACCCTTTTCAGAGTCTGCCTCCGTGACGCGGGATGCACGTGCAGTGAAATCAACGTGGGGGTCTGCGCTGGAGTCCCACGCGATGCTTTCGTTGGCTCAAGGTGGACACCTCTCTCTCGGTTTCCTCCCGGGAAGTCGCGGGCCTTCCCCGTGGTTTTCTTTGCATGCCGTGTCTTCCCAGGCTTCTCAGAGCCCTTGTGTAGTTTTCTGTGTGTTTATTCCGTGACGGTTTGCGGAGCTTTTTGGGGCACGTGCATTTATGCCACTGTTTCTCAGGTGACTTCATGCCTCTCTGCCCAGAGCCCCAATCACTTGTGCTTTGGTCCCCGAGATCGCTGAGGCTGCGTTTGTTGAGTGAATACTTGCTATCACTGTTTCTCCACGTTCACCCGTTTTTTCAGCAGCTCCATCTTGCTCTTGCCTTGGCCGCCAATGTCCCATGTCTCCCCTCATTGGGCTCCTTTGTATGTGACCGTAGCAGCCATGGTCCGTGGTCCCGTTACGTCGTCGGGGTAGAGCCTCTGTCCTCGCCCCGTCCTGTGTTCTTTCTTGACCTGTTTCTGCTGACCGGCTTTCCTCCTTTTCAGGGTCGCCTTTCCGTGCCCATCATGTGTCTAATTGTTGGTGGATACAGGACATCGCGAGTGTTACCTTGTGGAGCTCCTGCAGTTTGGGGTCCCAGGCCCCTTGCGGTGGTGCCAAGCGGGACTCCGTAGCCGTGGGCGTGGCGGCCTGTGCGTCCCCGGAGCGTCCCCACTCTTGTGGGGTGAGCTGCCTGCCCTTCTCACTCTTCCGGTCCCGTGTGCGTGGCCTAGACATCCTGTCCCATCCTCCGCTTGCCTGCATTCCCTCTAGACACAAGAGGCTTACTCGCTTTATTTCTTGATCAGTAGCAGTTTTTGTATTTTGTTTAAAGACCTTTCTTCTCCACATCCAGGTGATTGTGATGTTCTTCTATGTGTTCCTTAAAAAAAAAACCAAAAAACACAAAAAACACAAAAACTTTGATTTGAAATCATTTTAAACGTACAGAAATGTTTCGATAAGTGCCTTCTGCTCAGCCTCACTCACGGGTCAGAACGTGCTTGGTTTGCTTTGCCGTCTCATTTCTCTTTATATGGAGAGGTTGTGGGGTTTTTGAGACGCCTGAGAGCACGTTGCAGAAGTTAGGCCCGTCTGCCGCCTGGTGCCAAGCATTTCTGGCAAACAAGGACATTCTCTTACGAAAACGCGGGAGCACGTTCAGCGCTCCGGAGGCCGGGCTGTGGTCCAGCGCTCCTCCCTAGCCGCAGTCTGCGTCGGGGTCTCCCCGTTGTCCCCTCGCCGTCCTCCACAACCATGCTGTTTCCCCGATCCCGGGCTCAGGTCAGAAGCACACCGTGTATTTTGTGGCGATTCTCCACCCTCTCCTTAGTCTGGAACAGTTTCTCTCGCCCTTTATCCTTCATGACACTTCCCTTTCTCCAGAGCACGGTTCAGCTGTTTTGCAGAATGTCCCTCTGTTTGGGTTTGTCGGGTTTTGCCTGGTGATGGGGCTCAGGTCGTGCGTTTCGGCTGGAACTCCGAGGAAGCCACGCTGGGTCCCTCCCGGTGTGTCCTGTCAGGCAGCACCTGATACCGTGCGGCTGCTTGGTGGTGACGGGTGACCCCTGCCAGCTAAACCCGCGCTTTTCCCTTCGCAAGAAGAGACTGCGTCACCCACCTTTCCCCTGGCAGTTTTAACGTCCAGTGAGGGTTCCTGCCAGTTGCGAAATGGTGAGTTCTAGCTCCTAAGCCCCCCGTGTTTGCTGGCGGTCTTCAGGCAAGGGCTTCCCCACATCCCCCACTCGCTCCTTCATTTATTGCTTATTTAGTGTTAAAATAGAGAGTTTTTAAAGCATCTTTCGTACTGTCTTGTTCCACGAATGTTCCAGGACCCGGCTGTTCTTCCTTCCATGGGGAGTGGCACGTGCAGCCGCCGTCCAGGTGTGACGTGTGCCTGTTGCTCCCGGGGCCGCGTTGACGGTTACACCCCTCCTGGCCGTCGGAGCTGGGATTTACAGATTTAAAAACCACGCGTTCAGGCCAGTGTCTCCAAATCCAGTTCAGCCCCAGGGTCGTCCTGGCCTCCCCTCTCATGCCTGTTCTCCTCCTAACGGACAGGGTTCTGGCGCTCCCATTTCCGTAGGAAAGGCTTTTATATCTGCAGTACGTCTGGGATTGGGTTTTTTTTTTAATGTGCTGCGATATGGGGCCCAACGCCGACTCTTTCCCCACCTGACTCCCCAGTGGGTCTGCCACTGGCATCAGGGAGACCACCTCTTCCCGCACCATCGTGCCACAAGGTGTGTCCAGAGGTGAGTGCGGTGCGCGAGCCCCACCTGCGCCATGCCATGCTCCCCCCGCCGTGAGCCCCCCGCGAGCCCCCCCGTGTGTCCCTGAGCCAGCACGTGCCGCCTACATATCCGTGTGAGCTCTGTGTCTTTGGTTCTGTTCCTCACAGTTGCCCTGCCTGCCTCCTTTTTGCATTTTTATACACATGCCTTTTAGAATCCTTCTGTTGATCGTCATGCACAAGTACCTGCCGGGACTTGGGTGGGGTTTTGTTGACTCTGTCCTCGTCCTCCATCAGGCCTGGGCTGCGCCGAGATCCCCACGGTGTTGGGTGTTTCCCTCCACTCATTTACATCTCTTTTGGGTTTTTCTTGGGACTGTCCTGTCGTTCTCCGCACATCTGTTAGATTAATTCCTAGAAATTCATTTTTTGTTTGAATCTACATGGTATTTAAGTTTCTTCTTTCTTTTCGTTGGTTGTTGCTACCGTATAGGAACAAGTTGGATTTGTTATTTAAGAAAAAAGTCTGGGGCGCCTGGGTGGCTCAGTTGGTTAAGCGACTGCCTTCGGCTCAGGTCATGATCCTGGAGTCCTGGGCTCGAGTCCCGCATCGGGCTCCCTGCTCAGCGGGGAGTCTGCTTCTCCCTCTGACCCTCCCCTCTCTCATGTGCTCTCTCTCATTCTCTCTCTCTCAAATAAATAAATAAAATCTTTAAAAAAAAAAAAAAAGAAAAAAAAGAAAAAAGTCTGGCCACAGCTCACTTGCCTGTTCTGCTGGTTTGCCTGCAGATTCTTTGGGATCTCTCTGTGTGCAGCCGCCGTGTCTGCTGGGGGCTTTGTTTCTGTCCCTGACTGTGCCGCCTCCTCTCTGCCCGGCTGGACTGGCCCGGGCTTCTGTCTCATCTCCAAACTCGGGGAGAGCTTTCCATATTTTGTCTTTAAGGAGGGTATTCGCTCCAGGCCTTTGTGGCGTATGTTAGGAGATGAAGGACGTTCTTGTCCTAGGTTAAGAATGTTTGGGTTTTTTTTCCATAAGTGTTGAATTTTAACAAAAGCCTTGTCTCTAAATATTGAAACGGTCGCATAGTTTTGCTCTTCTGCTCTTCTTTTCTGAACTGTGGAGATTGCTCTTCTGAATATTCAAACAAGACAAAACCAGACACTTGTTCAGCCCAGTTGTGATTGAACCCCTGGATTCGGTTTCCTGGTTCCTCCCTCCCTGTTTTGGGTGACTGTTGTGAGGTGTGAGGCCCTCCCCAGGGTCCGACTCCTGGAAGGGGCGTTGGGCAGAGGAGTGAGTGCAGGCGAATCGAGGGGAGCCGCCCGCTCTGATCAGAGCCTGAGCCGGGGGTCGCGGCCCGCACGCTCATCCTGACCTGCACCCTCGATGCTGGGAAGCCTGTTCGAGGCAGTGCAGCAGGGCATGCAGTGTGGACGGTGTAGACACCCCACGGCCACATCAGAACCAGGGCCAGGAGGCCACGGTCAGCGCTCCGCAGGTCGGGTCAGGTTCGTGGGTGGCCACAGGTCACAGGGGGCGTGCCCTCTAATTCTCTGCCAGGTAGCAAGCATCTCACGCCTCTGTGTCAGGGTTCTCTCCCTTCTGAAATTAACTCGGAGTTATTTCCCGCTTGTTTATAATTTCTGTCTTTTCTGAGTCATCCGGAAAACTTGGCGCAGGATAGGCTGTTTCTGAGATGCTTGCTGTGACTGACAGCTGATGCTGCTGCCCCCACGTCCGTCTGGAAGCTTCCGTAGACGCGTCGGCTGCGTCCAGTTGTCTCATTGATCGGCGTGAGTTTGTCCCTAGCATCCCGTTAAGGTCCTCTTGAGGTCTGTAGCCGGGGTGGCACGCCGTGCCCTGGGCAGATCCAGCCCCTCGTGTGGTCTGTGCGGCCCACGACCCAGGATGTCATTTATCTCTCTCTCTTTTTTTTTTTTTTTAATATTTTTTATTTGTTTATTTGACAGAGAGATAGCACAAGGAGGCAGAGTGGCAGGCAGAGGGAAAGGTAGAAGCAGGCTCTCCAGGGAGCCCGATGCGGGGCTCGATCCCAGGACCCTGGGATCATGACCTGAGCCGAAGGCAGCTGCTTAACCAACTGAGCCACCCAGGTGCCCCGCCATTTATCTCTTTAAAGAAAAAAAAGCAAAATAAAGATATGCAACCGACGTCACGTGCGGCCCAGACGGCCTCTTCATACTGAAACTTTGCCAACCTCTGTCCTGCAGGATCCTGCGCTGTGTCCTAAACCCTGTTAATTTATGCCCATTCTCCTTTTTATTCTTTCAAAGAACCAACTTCGGAATTTTTTTTTTTTTTAATTTTATATCTTCACGTATGATTTCATTTCAGTTTGCTTCAACTTTCTGAGTTCCACTAGCTGCTGTTTTCCTGGTGTTTAAGGCAAATCTTCACACGACTGACTTCTCAGACTTTTCAGACGTGTGCGCGCAGGGCCGCATGCTTCCTGGTCCGCGTTGCCACATTGCGTGCGGCGCATTTTCCTTGTCATTGGCGCAGAGGGCGTTCTCCTGTGTTCCTGAGCTGACCCGTGGGGTAGGCGGCGGGGGTGCGGTGCTCAGCTTCCAAACGCATCCTGGGTTTTCTGCTCATCTCTTTGTTATAACTTCCGGGTTAAGTGCCCCTGGCCATAGGGTGTTCAGAGCCCCTGGTGGCTCTGGAGTCTGTTGAGAATCACGTTATGCCCCAGCGCATGTCCCATATGCGCCGAAAAACATGATTGCGTCGTTCAGCTTGCACCCTCCTTCAGATTTGTTTTCATCTCCCTGTTGAGTTGGCCCTTTTACCACCCGGCGTCTCCTTGGAAAATCGGCTGGGAGTGTCTGCGTGCTCTTTGGCTGGCGTGTCCTGTGGGTGCGGACGCCGTATGTCTGCGTGTGGCTTCCAGCTTTCGTTGTCCTCTTGTTTCAGGTGGTCTCTTGGGTTTGGGTTTTTTAGCCAGGGTTCACAGACTGTAACTTCTTAGTCTTCTTTAGCACAGTCCGGTTACATTCCGTGTAACTACTGACAACTTTGGGTTTCCTCTCCCATCTTACTGACGACTTCCCATGCGTCCCCGCTAATCCTCTGTGTTTCTCCGTTTTTCCTCTTTCTGGTTAATCAGTCATTTGATTCTGTTCCTTTCCCCTTTTTCTCTTACTGTAAGTTTGTGCGCTGCTCTCTCCAGGGTTAGGGATTTCAGCATCCATGCTGATGGACACTTCTCCTTCAGGGACCCGCAGGGCCTCCCGTCCATGCTCTGTCTTAGTTCTGGGGATGTTTTCGGGGCCCCCAGCTCTTCTTGGCCTTGTCAGGGGTTGTGTTGAGACTTCACACGGTTTTCTGGTGCTCTTACCCTCTTCCTCTTCACTGGGACCTCTCGGCCCCGATGACTTCCCGTGCGCACCGCCGCGCCTCCTGGGCTCCCAGGACACGGTGTCGTGCTGTCCCCCACGTTCTGTGTCACTTGTCCTCTCTCTCATGACTCTCCTACTTCTGTTCCCATTCTCTGCTTCAGTCTGGATTATCTTCCAGGTCGGAAATCTTGTTACCTGCTCTGTTTCATCTCCTCTGATACCGACCCCGTGTCCTGGGTCTGATTCTGGTTTTCTGGCGAAGTTCTCCATCGTGTCCCTACATTTCCTGCGCGTAGCGAGAACCGTTGGTTCACGGTGGTGGCCGTTGTCCGGGACGGGTCATCAGTGGGTCTGATCCCATGTCTTTTTGTAAATTGCCTTTTTATCACTCATTTTCCCCATGTTCCTGGTAATTTCTTAGTGAGTGCTGGACAGTGTATGAAAACATCCGGGAGCTCCCACCAGCGCTACTCCGAAGATGGTCCGTTGGAGGCCTGGGCCTGGAACTGGCAGGGTGCTTGGCGCTGTTCCTGGGCCATGGCTGGTTCTGGGTCTCCGCGGAAGGCCTGGGGTTCCCCAGAGCGCCTCCTCCTGGCGGGCCCCGAAGTCTGATGTCTGTTTATCTCATACATGGGCACCAAGTTCTTGATTTAACTTTTTTTTTAAAGATTTTATTTATTTGACAGAGAGAGACACAGCGAGAGAGGGAACACAAGCAGGGGGAGTGGGAGAGGGAGAAGCAGGCTTCCCGCCGAGCAGGGAGCCCGATGCGGGGCTCGATCCCAGGACCCTGGGATCATGACCTGAGCTGAAGGCAGCCGCTTAAAGACTGAGCCACCCAGGCGTCCCTTGATTTAACTTTTTTTTTAGTTTCTTGGTGATAGTTTTTCTGAATCTGGTCCTGCACACGTGCTGCTTAGTGGTGGAAGGAAGTTGAAGGAAAGCTGGGCAGTGGCCCCTCAAGTCTGCACACTCCAGGCCCAGTTCCCCTGCTGCCCGGCTCCACGGCTGCTGCCCGCTCAGCTCGGGGGCCCTGGCCCTAAAAGTCAAGCACCTTATTTTTGTGCAGCTTCTGGAGTTGATCTTGATGGGGGGCCACTCCTTCATTGCCGCATAGGCGTCTCTGGGGTACCTTACAAGTTACACGCACTTGTTTTTGCATAGCTAACGTATGTTCATCATCATAAACAGTACAAGAAGTCCGCACTAGGGAAGGCCATTCTCCCAGCCGTCCTCTGCCTCCCACTGTCTCCCAGAGGCCTGGCATCTTGGTGTCCTGTCTCCCTACAGAGCGCGTGTGTGCACTTTACCTAAACACGTTCCCAGGGCGCACAGAGCCCCGCTGGGTGTTCATGGTGACCAGTGTCACCGGGTGTCACGGGCCGTGATCTGTCCAGTCGTGTGTGGGGGACAGGGAGGCTGCTTGTTTCTCGAGGCCAGGGCCGGATGAGCCACGGGAACTGACAGAGGGATGGAGGTCAGGTTGGCAGTGAGAGCGGCCCCTCGGTTTGCTGGGACTCCGGTTGGGGACTTCATGGGGTCTCCCAGGGCCAGACCAGGTGCTGGACACAAAAACAGCAGAGCCCGTGGGGTCTGAGGACAGGCAGCATCGTGGCAGGTTTGACTGGGACGGGCTGAGTTGGACGGGGAGCCGCCCAGAGGAGGTTTTGGATGTTCCGAGCTGGGGCCAGAGGGGCCGCGGCCCGGGGCTGCGCCGGGTGCTGTCCGGGGCTGAGCTATCACGTGCTGCAGTGGAGGGCATGGGGACCCAGAGGCCCGCCGCGTCCCTTTCTGCCTGGGCTCCCAGGGGCCCCGGGCGGCGGTGTGTGCACGCACGTCCTCCCCACTCCCAGGCCTCATGTCTGTTCCCGCTTGTATTTCTTTCTCCTGGGCTTTCGCTGCCGGACTGGTCGCCTTGGGCACCGCCTGTCATATCTGACCGGTTCCAAGAGGGCTCTGCCCTTGCCCTTGCGTGTCCATGAGACGGGGTGCATCTTGCCGTCCGTGGGGGACGTGGCTACACTGTAGTTTCTGTGCCTCTCCCCCCGGAAGAGCAGCCTCAGCGATGACGCCCGGCCCCCTGATGCTCCACCCCCCCCCCCCCCCCCGGGCCCAGGTGCACCCTTGGGAACCGCTACCTGCCCTGTTCCCGGGATGCTGAGCCAGCTGTGGGCGTGGCCCTCTCAGAGCCGCTGGTCTGGTTGGTGCTGAGCCGGCAGATGCAGAGCAGGGGGAGACCTTTGTGAGGGGAGGCCGCCTGGGGCTGAGCAGGAAGGGACAGGGCAGGGCGGGCGGGCAGCCCACGCGCGGGGGGTGGTGTGGCGAGTGTTCGCCATCCAGAGTAGCTCGGTCACCCCTCCACGCTGCCCCCGATAGTCACCCAGCCCCGCGCCGTCCCCTGGCAATCACCGATCTGTTGTCCGTCCCCAGAGGTCTGTCTTTGGGACCCTGTCCTGCGAAGGGGTGACCCAGTGCCTAACCCTGTGAGACTGGCCCCTTCCGTCCCACAGCGAGTCTGAGGCTCACCTCCGCGGTGCGGCAGCTGCAGCAGTCCTTCTGGATGGCCCACGCTGTGGGCGCTCAGCGGCGTGTCCGCCCGCCGCCGCGGGGCATTGGGCTGTCTCCAGGCTGGAGCAGGTGTGAGCACCCTTGCTCGGGGCCTGTGCGGACTGTCTCCGGGTCTCCTTGCTCCCGGGTGAGTACCTCGGATGGGACCGCCGGCTCCCTGGGAAGCCGCTCAGCCGTGTCCCAGCATGCGCGCCCGCCGGCCGGGGCCCCGCACCCAGCTGTTCGCACCCTGTGCTGCCCAGCGTGCCCGGGGTCTGCGAGCTCAGCCGCTCCGTAGGTGTGAGGGGGGGTCTCTGTGCGGTTTTATGTGCTGTTTTCTAATGGCTGATGATGTGGAGCATCTTTTCATGTGCTAATTTGCCATCTGTACATTCTTTGGCCAAGTGTCTGTTCAGATCTTTTGCCCATTTTAAAAACTGAGTTGTCCATTTTCTTGCTGTTGAGTTTTGAGAGTTCACGCTAGATTTGCAGGACAAGTCCTGGGTCAGATGTGTGGTCTGCAGACCACTCCCTCCTGTCCGGGGCGGGCCTGTCTGTCCGTCGTTCACAGACCGGAGGTTTTCGTTTTCATGAAGTCGGTTAATCGAGTCTTTCATGGGTGATGCTTTTGGGGTCGTGTCTAAGCTTTTAGCTGAACCCAAGATCACAGAGATTTTCTTCCAAAAGTTTTATGCTTTTTGTGTCTTACGTTAGGTCTGTGATCCATTTCTACTCATTTTTGGGTAAGGTGTGAGGTTTAGATCGAGGGTGGTTTTGTAGTTTTGCTTTTGAGGTTTGCCCATGCACAGCCCGTTTCTGGGCACCACGTGTTGGAACAGCTATCCCTTCCCCCGCTGTGGTGAGTGACCCTTTGTCACAAAGCAGCTGAGTGTGTTTGTGCGGGTCTGTCTCCAGGCTGTGGACAGGGTGTCCCTCTGCTTGCCTGCACGAACCTCGCGGGCTTGGTTACGGTCATTCTACAGTAAGTCAGAAGTGGACGGTGTGATTGAGCGTTTTTCTTTTCATTTAGCTGTAAGTTGTATTTTCCTATATAATCACGGACAAGGGGCTCCTTTCTTTAATCTGCCATTTTGACAAGCAGTGTATACTCTTGTAGGGTGGGAGTACCCTTCTCTGCCCCCCACCTCCCCGCCCGACCTCAGTGGAGCTCCGTCACCTGCTGGCGGCCACTCGCACTAGTGGGGGCTCCCTACCGAGGGTGGACGCTGCCTGTGCCGTCTCTGAGTGCATCTGGGGACAGGAACAGAGTCCGCTCCTGGGGCCCCGTGACACGCCAGCATCCTGTGGGCCGGGGGCTTGGTATGTTTTGCTCGGGGAGAGGGCCCAGCACTTTGATCCTTAGTCAGTGAGCCACAGGAGGTTGAAAAAGTTACAGGAGTGGAGGCCAGTGGCCCTCCCAGGGTCCCTCCAGACCTGCCCCACCCGCCCTGCCCTCCATTGTATTGAGATTGAGCTGGTGGACGTCACCGTGTAGACTGTAAGATGAGGACCACGTAGCGTTGGGTAAGGGCAAGTGTCTCCCACAGATGCCATTCGTCTCTTTCAAGAGAATGGTTCTGTTGCACTAGAATATACACAACTAGGATTTCCCATCATAGCTGGTTTTGGGGGCGCCGTCCAGGGGTGTCAGGCATGCTCGCACTGCTATCCTGTCGTGCCCTCATCTGCCTCCAGGACTCTCCATCTTCCTGACCCGAACTCTGTCCCGTTACACACGGACCTCCGCTCCCGCTGTCTGTCCCTGCAGACAGACCAGCAGCATCTGACGGGATCTGTCCTCTGTGCTGGGCTCACCTCTCTCCTCATGATGTCATGAAGGCCCCGTCCTTCCTTGGCTGGACTCCCGTAGCGTCACCAAGTCAGGGAGCACTTGGGTCCCTTCTTGGTGCCCAGAGTTCCCCGCAGGGTCCATCCTCGCGTCCGGTTATAGCTCTCTTTGTGCATGATCTGAGGGTCACTGCCTGTCCTTGGTCGCTGCTTCCCTTTTGGCCCAGATCAGCTACTGTTCCAGATCATTCCGCAGAGGCCCTTTCGACCGTGACTCACCTTTCCTGCCCTGATTACTCACCTCTTGGTACAAATAGCTAATTGCTCTTTCATGTGCTCCTCTCCAAATTCCACGGTGCCAAAATATCTGGAGCCCACAGTCCTGGAAGCCGGTTAAAAACGGGGCCGTTGATGGGGAAGGGAGCCGTGGTGCCTCAGTGCGATCCGCGGGGCGGCTGCCGTGTCCCTGCCCGCCCACCGAGGGGCCTCCCAGCACGCCTGCAGCCCGGCGCCCGAACGCCCGCCCCAAAGCCAAAGGGATGCACGGGGCGGGGGGTTGTGCCCCCAGCCCCCATACCCTCCGCATGCTCTCCCAGGTCTCCAGAACCTGGTTGTAAGCCGTCCCCTCTGCTCCCTGGAAGGAGGAGCCCTTGGCGCTCAGCTGTGGGCTGCAGCGGTGGGCAGCAGGAGATTTGGGGCCCGGGGAAGGGGCGGGGAAGGGATTCGGAGCACCTTTCCAGATGAGCCACCACTCGGGTTCGGGTATTTTTAGCTGGCGCAGTATCCGGCGCTCGGCAGAGCAGAAATAGAAGAGGCTCTTTTGGGTGTTCTGGATCTGCCGGTCTCTGGCTCTCGGGAGCCGGGCTGGGGGGCTGGGGGGCTGGGGGGCAGGCGCACGGACCGCAAACAACTTCTGCTGTTGAGAGAAACACGGCAGGACGCGTTGTGGATGGCGTGACTTCGGCTGGTGAGCGCTCTTTATGTAAATGCCACGCGTCTGCGTGTGTAATCACAGCCGGCCGTGGGGGGGCGGGGGCGGGTAATTATGTTTTAAAATATCATCCGGGTTGTTTTTGCTGTGCTCCCTGAGCCCCCGGGTATTCCAGGTTTGGAAGATTCTCTGTTGCTCTCCGCTGATCCGCCCCCGCCTGCGTGCCCCGCACACACCTGGTGGGAGGTGTTGCCCGACCCCCAGAGCGGCCCAATGCCCTCTGACCTGTGTCCTGGTCTGGGGCGGGCTGCCTGGAGCGGCAGGCCCACCTCAGCCCTGAGCCCAGCTGCCTGCCTTCTCCAGAGAGGCCTGCCCGTGGTGTTCAGGATGCCGGCCCCGCAGGGGCTGGGCGGCCCCCACCACTCCCCTCCGGGAGCTTGAGGCTGCTCCAGGTTCTGGAGGCCTGGGGGTGTGGAGGGTCTGCCCAGGACCCTTCCTTGCCATCCTCCCTTCCGAAGCCCCTTCGCGGCAGCCCCTATATGGCTTCCCCAGGTCCTTGGCCCAGCCCAGCCTGGCCCCTCCCACCTCAGTGTCCACAGGAGCTGAATCTTCCTGTGACCCGTGAGGGGGCAGTGGGTCACAGTGCGGAGGGGACAGGACCCCTGGCCCAGCCTGAGCCTGATGGCAGGCAGGTTACCGTGGCCAGGCCAGGCCTAGAGGGCAGGTCGGAGGGTGGGGTCCTCAGGGCGGGGAGGGGAGAGGGGGCGGCGGCCACCTCCACGTCCACAGCCTGCTGCCCTCATGTTCCCGTGTGGCGCAGGACTGTCAGGGGGCCCCGCCCCCCAGAGCTGCAGGTGTGGCGGGGGCCAGGCTCTACTGCCAGCAGGTGTTTATGCAGCAGTCTCCAGGCGCCATGGAGGGGGGCTGCCGTGAGCCCTCAGGCTGGGCACACGCACACACGGCCTGCTCCGCTCTGAGCCTGCGCTCTGTCCAGAGAGGGGCCGCTCCACCTGGTCAGACCGCGGGCCCAGCCCCCTCGCACAGGCCACTGCCTCGTCTGCAGGCCTCGGTCTGGTGCACACCTCCTCCCAGGAGCCTCCTGGGCCCTCACAGCTGGTCTCCAGGTCTGGGTGGCATCCCTCCCCTATCTTCCTCCATTCGCTTACTCACTCTGGTCCTCCCTGCCGGGGTAGGGACCAGGTGGGCAGGGAGGGCGAACGGAGGGTGGGTACACAGCAGTCTTGCCCACCGTGGAGAGTGGGCATGGAGCGGGTCTGACCCGGGCCTGGG